>NC_042964.1:45511899-45841899 GCF_901001165.1 Salmo trutta
AATACAATACAATTTGATTTGATATGATTTGAAGGCAGCCCCCCCCACCAATTCTTTTTATTTCACCTTTTTTTAACCAGGTAGGCTAGTTGAGAACAAGTTCTCATTTACCACTGCGACCTGGCCAAGACAAAGCAAAGCAGTTTGACACCTACAACAACACAGAGTTACACATGAAATAAACAAACATACAGTCAATAATACAGTAGAAAAAGTCTATACACAGTCTGGCTGGCAGCGTAGCCTAGTGGTTAGAGTGTTGGACTAGCAACCGAACAAGGCAGTGAACAAGGCAGTTAACCCAATGTTTGTAGGCTGTCATTGAAAATAAGAATTCTTAACTGACTTGCCTACTTAAATAAAGGTAAAAAAAAATATTAAAAATGAGGTAGGATAAGGGAGGTAAGGCAATAAATAGGCCATGGTGGTGAAGTAATTACAATATACCAATTAAACACTGGAATGGTAGATGTGTGGAAGATGAATGTGCAAGTAGAGATACTAGGGTGCAAAGGAGCAAGATAAACAAATAAATACAGTATGGGGATGAGGTAGTTGGATGGGCTATTTACAGATGGGCTATGTACAGGTGCAGTGATCTGTGAGCTGCTCTGACAGCTGGTGCTTAAAGCTAGAGAGGGAGATATGAGTCTCCACCTTCAGTGATTTTTGTAGTTCGTTCCAGTCATTGGCAGCAGAGAACTGGAAGGAGAGGCAGCCAAAGGAAGAATTGGCTTTGGGGGTGACCAGTGAGATATACCTGCTGGAGCGCGTGCTACGGGTAGGTGCTGCTATGGTGACCAGTAAGCTGAGATAAGGCGGGGCTTTATCTAACAGAGACTTGTAGATGACCTGGAGCCAGTTCTGCCCCTGAAGAAGGCAGTTAACCCACTGTTCCTAGGCCGTCATTGAAAATAAAAATGTGTTCTTAACTGACTTGCCTAGTTAGATAAAGGTAAAATAAAATAAAAAATGAAATATAAACTGGGTTTGATGACGAGTATGAAGCGAGGGCCAGCCAACGAGAGCGTACAGGTCGCAGTGGTGGGTAGTATATGGGGCTTTGGTGACAAAACGGGTGGCACTGTGATAGACTGCATCCAATATGTTGAGTAGAGTGTTGGAGGTTATTTTGTAAAAGTCGAGGATCGGTAGGATGGTCAGTTTTACGAGGGTATGTTTGGCAGCATGAGTGAAGGATGCTTTGTTGCGAAATAGGATGCCGATTCTAGATTTCATTTTGGATTGGAGATGCTTAATGTGAGTCTGGAAGGAGGGTTTACAGTCTAACCAGACACCTAGATATTTGTAGTTGTCCACATATTCTAAGTCAGAACTGTCCAGAGTAGTGATGCTGGATGGGCGGGCAGGTGCAGGCAGCGATCGGTTGAAGAGCATGCATTTAGTTTTACTTTCATTTAAGAGCAGTTGGAGGCCACGGAAGGAGATTTGTATGGCATTGAAGCTGGTCTGGAGGTTAGTTAACACAGTGTTCAAAGACGGGCCGGAGGTATACAGAATGGTGTCGTCTGCGTAGAGGTGGATCAGAGAATCACCAGAGACCCATAAACTTTTCTGTTAATACGTCTACGATCTGTCTTGACTTTAAAAGTGACAGCTTCACTAGAATGGCTTTACAGATTGACTATAATATCATAATATCATATTTCATCCATCAGACAGCTTTTTCCACTGGTTTTAACATCGTGAGTGTTCATTTAATTAGGTGACTCACTTGTTTCTTGTCCATAGTTTTCCATAAGTCTGCAACATGAAACACCACCATCCCAGTATAACATCCATTAACATGAGACTGTAACATGAAACACCACCATCCCAGTATAACATCCATTAACATGAGACTGTAACATGAAACACCACCATCACAGTATAACATCCATTAACATGAGACTGTAACATTAACATGCACGGTTGTGACATCACGCCTCACACAGCAAAGGTAGCGTGCTTATCTCCAGCAAATATCCTGAGTGGAGGATTACACGCCTGGCTACAGCACACACACACACACACACACACACACACACACACACACACACACACACACACACACACACACACAGACACACACACACGCACGCACGCACGCACGCACACACACACACACACACACACACACACACACACACACACACATTCACAACCTTACTCCTAAACAAATACACACCTTACACTTCTACCCTGCCTTCTCCTCTGCCTTCTCCCCTGCCTTCTCTCCTGCCTTCTCCTCTGCCTTCTCCTCTGTCTCCCCCTGCCTTCTCCCCTGCCTTCTCCCCTGCCTTCTCCTCTGTCTCCCCCTGCCTTCTCTCCTGCCTTCTCCTCTGCCTTCTCCTCTGTCTCCCCCTGCCTTCTCCCCTGCCTTCTCCCCTGCCTTCTCCTCTGTCCCCCCCTGCCTTCTCCCCTGCCTTCTCCTCTGCCTTCTCCTCTGTCTCCCCCTGCCTTCTCCCCTGCCTTCTCCCCTGCCTTCTCCTCTGTCCCCCCCTGCCTTCTCTCCTGCCTTCTCCTCTGCCTTCTCCTCTGTCTCCCCCTGCCTTCTCCCCTGCCTTCTCCCCTGCCTTCTCCTCTGTCTCCCCTTGCCTTCTCCCCTGCCTTCTCCCCTGCCTTCTCCCCTGCCTTCTCCTCTGTCCCCCCCTGCCTTCTCCCCTGCCTTCTCCTCTGCCATCCAGTACTATGTGTGTTTGTGTGTTGTGTGGTGCAGGGATAAACCACTCGTGCGCTTTAACACTGCCACACAATACAAGCTGTAATTGAATGACGCTGGGCTGGAATAAAAAGATCCAGGGCTGTTGAACAGGCCTACCTACACCCACTCTAATCCAATTGTAAATCATACAAACACAAAACGCTCGCTGGCTATTGTGCAACCGTACAAGCTTTCTCTCCTGCAAAATGCTGTCCATTCTGTCTGCCTGCGACGGTGGAGAGAGGATAATCCCACAAGACTGCAATGGAGGGAGGGAGGGAGGGACGGAAAGAAATAGGAAAGAGGAGGGGGGTGGAGATAGAGAACTGCTAGGGACCTCTCCGTGTCTTCATGGGGGTACAGTATAGAGAGTCAGGAATCTTTTCTGTAGATGTATAAGGTGACTGGAGCAGTATTTGTCAATGATTGAAATGGTAGTGCCTGTTTGTGTTTATGTGCATTTGCATGCATGTGTGGATCTGTGTGCATGTCAATATATGCATGTGGGGATCTGTGTGCATGTCAATGTATGCATGTGTGGATCTGTGTGCATGTCAATGTATGCATGTGTGGATCTGTGTGCATGTCAATATATGCATGTGTGGATCTGTGTGCATGTCAATGTATGCATGTGTGGATCTGTGTGTATGTCAATGTATGCATGTGTGGATCTGTGTGTATGTCAATGTATGCATGAGTGGATCTGTGTGTATGTCAATGTATGCATGTGTGGATCTGTGTGCATGTCAATGTATGCATGTGTGGATCTGTGTAAATGTCAATGTATGCATGTGTGGATCTGTGTGTATGTCAATCTATGCATGTGTGGATCTGTGTGCATGTCAATGTATGCATGTGTGGATCTGTGTGCATGTCAATGTATGCATGTGTGGTCTATGAAATAGGGACATTTAATGGAAGGATTCATTTTGACCGGGCGAATAAAATGCAGTTATGTTAATAGGAACCGTATTCACTCAAAAGTCTAAGATTTAGTCATTGTTTTATGCATAGAATGTCATTGAATCTCACACTATGCATAGATTCCTGTCCATGGATATATGACACACAACGATGTAATCTTTCAACTGTTTTGAGGGATTGTAAACTCAGCGTATATTATTTGAGGTACTAATCTTACGGCAGTGTGTCAAACACAGGAGGTTGGTGGCACCTTAATTGGGGAGGACGGGCTCCTGGTAATGGCTGGAGCGGAATGGGTGGAATGGTTTCAAATACATTAAACACATGGTTTGATGCCATTCCATTCGCTCCGTTCCAGCCATTATTTTGATCTGTCCTCCCCTCAGCAGCCTCCACTGGTGTCAAAGTGTGTGTGTGTGCGTGAGTCATAGAATACTGTATAAGGTGTGTGTGTGTGTGTGTGTGTGTGTGTGTGTGTGTGTGTGTGTGTGTGTGTGTGTGTGTGTGTGTGTGTGTGTGTGCTTGTATGCGTGCTTGATGGTATGTATGTGTGTTGTGGTGTGCTCAGTATGCCCAGCCAGTCAGTAAGTTAGGCAGCAGACAGACACCATTGACTACAGATCTCCAGGCTGCTTCAGTGTTCCAGTCTCTCTCTCTCTCTCTCTCTCTCTCACCTTTCCACTATGCCCCTTAGTCACAACCTGGCCTTGGTGCTGGAATATTGACCCTCTTCATTCTTTGGTGGTGTATGTGTGTGTGTGTGTTTGGGGTTTGACCGTTCCTCTCCCCTCTGTGTGTTGGTGAAGAGTCTTTCTTTCTTTCTCTCTCTCTGGGGTTAGCGTTCTGCGTGGCACCCTATCCACACAGCTTATCCATAACTCCAGCAGGTAAGGGGACAAAACCTCCACTGCCAAATTAACCAGGCCAAGGGATCAATACCACTTTATTTCAGGGACAAACAATGGTGTCTCTTTCTTGTTCTCTCACTTTCTCTCTCTCTCTGCTTCTCTCTCTCTGTTTCTTTCTCATTATGGTACCAGCAAAGCTTGTAAGAAAAACCAAAGCTCTCTCCTAATCTTGTTCACTCTTTCTTTCAGTCTCTCACCTCTTTTCTCTCCTCTCGCTCTCTCTCTCTCTGCATGCTGGGAGTGTTTGGTGCATGCTGGAAATTGTTTGAGCAAGGGAGTGCGTGTGTTGTGTAGAGTTAGATATTCAGAACTTTCTTTAGGTTTTTACTTTCTTGGTGGCATTCTTTGTTTTCTTCTGTACATGATTAAGGCTACTGTCATGGTGGAGGAGTTTCTGGTCGCCTAGGAGAAAAGGTAGGATATGTTGCTTCTGCGTCACGGGTGAATAAAGCGGTGGTGGTTTTTCTTAAAGAAGAGTGCCTTGTTAATCGTATGGTTGAGCAAGGTGTACTTCTTAAAGAAGAGTGTCTTGTTAATCGTATGGTTGAGCAAGGCGTACTTCTTAAAGAAGAGTGCCTTGTTAATCGTATGGTTGAGCAAGGCGTACTTCTTAAAGAAGAGTGCCTTGTTTATCGTATGGTTGAGCAAGGCGTACTTCTTAAAGAAGAGAGTCTTGTTGATCGTATGGTTGAGCAAGGCGTACTTCTTAAAGAAGAGAGTCTTGTTGATCGTATGGTTGAGCAAGGCGTACTTCTTAAAGAAGAGTGCCTTGTTAATCGTATGGTTGAGCAAGGCGTACTTCTTAAAGAAGAGTGCCTTGTTAATCGTATGGTTGAGCAAGGCGTACTTCTTAAAGAAGAGAGTCTTGTTGATCGTATGGTTGAGCAAGGCGTACTTCTTAAAGAAGAGTGCCTTGTTAATCGTATGGTTGAGCATGGCGTACTTCTTAAAGAAGAGTGCCTTGTTAATCGTATGGTTGAGCAAGGCGTACTTCTTAAAGAAGAGTGCCTTGTTAATCGTATGGTTGAGCAAGGCGTACTTCTTAAAGAAGAGAGTCTTGTTAATCGTATGGTTGAGCATGGCGTACTTCTTAAAGAAGAGCATCTTGTTAATCGTATGGTTGAGCAAGGCGTACTTCTTAAAGAAGAGTGCCTTGTTAATCGTATGGTTGAGCAAGGCGTACTTCTTAAAGAAGAGAGTCTTGTTAATCGTATGGTTGAGCAAGGCGTACTTCTTAAAGAAGAGAGTCTTGTTAATCGTATGGTTGAGCAAGGCGTACTTCTTAAAGAAGAGTGTCTTGTTAATCGTATGGTTGAGCAAGGCGTACTTCTTAAAGAAGAGTGTCTTGTTAATCGTATGGTTGAGCAAGGCGTACTTCTTAAAGAAGAGTGCCTTGTTAATCGTATGGTTGAGCAAGGCGTACTTCTTAAAGAAGAGTGTCTTGTTAATCGTATGGTTGAGCAAGGCGTACTTCTTAAAGAAGAGTGTCTTGTTAATCGTATGGTTGAGCAAGGCGTACTTCTTAAAGAAGAGTGTCTTGTTAATCGTATGGTTGAGCAAGGCGTACTTCTTAAAGAAGAGTGCCTTGTTAATCGTATGGTTGAGCAAGGCGTACTTCTTAAAGAAGAGTGTCTTGTTAATCGTATGGTTGAGCAAGGCGTACTTCTTAAAGAAGAGTGCCTTGTTAATCGTATGGTTGAGCACGGCGTACTTCTTAAAGAAGAGTGCCTTGTTAATCGTATGGTTGAGCAAGGCGTACTTCTTAAAGAAGAGTGCCTTGTTAATCGTATGGTTGAGCAAGGCGTACTTCTTAAAGGAATGTTTATTCAACTTACGCCGCTTTTTTCTCCGTCAACAAGGGTAACGATTTCAAATGTACCGCCGTTTATTCCAAATGAGCTATTGGAGCGCGAGTTATTGCGAGATGCTCACTATGAGTAACGGAGTACAGGAGGGGGTTCATGTGGAGCTAGGCTCCCACGTAGTGGAGGAGATGCCCACTACGAGTAATAGGGTACAATAGGGGGTTCATGTGGAGCTAGGCTCCCAGGTAGTGGAGGAGATGCCCACTACAAGTAATAGGGTACAATAGGGGGTTCATGTGGAGCTAGGCTCCCAGATAGTGGAGGAGATGCCCACTACGAGTAATAGGGTACAGGAGGGGGTCATGTGGAGCTAGTCTCCCAGGTAGTGGAGGAGAGGCCCACTACGAGTAATAGGGTTCAGGTGGGGCTAGTCTCCCAGGTAGTGGAGGAGATGCCTGGAAGGAGTGATGGGCTGCAAGTGGGGAGTGATGAAAGGGATGTGTTAGAAGCGAGTCAGGGGTCTGTGGCCTCAGTTGAGGAGGAGCAGGATATGGATATCTCTATTGGTATGATAGCAGCTGGTGACAACTCAATTTCTGATCTAGAGGAGGTAAATAGGTTTCTGGATCAAACTTTTGGGAAATCTGTCAAATTGGCAGAATATTTTGATGTTGATAAGTTTGTGAGGTCAGCTGTGATGTTACAGAAGACGGTGGGGTTAGACCAGTTAAGTGAGAAGAAGCGGTTTCGCTTGAGGAAATCTGTTACTGCTGTCACAGCAGCAAAAGGTGGTGGGAAACGTGGTCAGGGTAAAAGAAAATTTAAACAATGATGTTGATCATGCTTCATAGGGTGTCTTCTTTTTTCTCCTTGTCTAGTTTCTCTGTGGTTTCTTCTGCTTTCCCTTTCTCTTTTCTATATGGAGGTACTAAGGGTAGGTTCTCTCAATATGAATGGGGGAAGGGACAGGAATAACAGGGCTTGGGTATTAGAAGTAATAAAACAGAAAAGGCTTAATGTAGTTTTTCTACAGGAGATACATAGTGATGAGGAAAATGAGGTTGACTGGGGTATGTGGTGGGAGGGGCAGCATATACTCAGTCATGGTACTAATTTCAGTGCTGGGGTGGCAATCTTGTTTTCTTCAGGCTTAGGGGTGACTGTGGTATCTACAACAGAGATTGTCAAGGGTCTGGTTTTATTGGTCAAGGCAGATGTATGGGGCCACAGTGTCTTCTGATCCCTCCTGTCTCAGCCTCCAGTATTTATGCTGCAGTAGTTTATGTGTCGGGGGGCTAGGGTCAGTCTGTTACATCTGGAGTATTCTCTTGTCTTATCCGGTGTCCTGTGTGAATGTAAATATGCTCTCTCTAATTCTCTCTTTCTCTCTTTCTTTCTTTCTCTCGGAGGACCTGAGCCCTAGGACCATGCCTCAGGACTACCTGGCATGATGACTCCTTGCTGTCCCCAGTCCACCTGGCCATGCTGCTGCTCCAGTTTCAACTGTTCTGCCTGCGGCTACGGAACCCTGACCTGTTCACCGGACGTGCTTGTTGCACCCTCGACAACTACTATGATTATTATTATTTGACCATGCTGGTCATTTACGAACATTTTAACATCTTGACCATGTTCTGTTATAATATCCACCCGGCACAGCCAGAAGAGGACTGGCCACCCCTCATAGCCTGGTTCCTCTCTAGGTTTCTTCCTAGGTTTTTGGCCTTTCTCAGGAGTTTTTCCTAGGGAGTTTTTCCCAGCCACCGTGCTTCTTTCACATGCATTGCTTGCTGTTTGGGGTTTTAGGCTGGGTTTCTGTACAGCACTTTGAGATTTCAGCTGATGTACGAAGGGCTATATAAATAAATTTGATTTGATTTGATGTAATGTTTTTTTTTAATGTTTATGCTCCTAATGAGGGTACAGAGCGTATTGTTGGTTTTGATAAAATAAAGGAAACCTTAAGACAGTGTGACAAAGAGGGGTGTATGGTTTTAGGGGGGGACTGGAACTGTACAGTGGATATTACTGTTGATTGCACCTCTGAAGAACCTCACCTGCGGTCAGCCACTGCCTGTCTGGTCTACTAACTGAGTTTGAGCTTCCTGATGTGTGGAGAGTCAGGAATGCAAAAGTTAGGCAGTACACATGGCTAAAAGTTAATGAAGGTCGTGTCAGTGCAGCAAGGTTAGACAGGTTGTATGTATCTGATCACTACTGTAGTAGGGTTGGAAGGTTAGACAGGTTGTATGTATCTGATCAATACTGTAGTAGGGTTGGAAGGTGTGACATTACACCTGTGGGTTTCTCTGATCACCATTTTATTACTGTTGATATTCATTTGTCCTGTCCACGAAGGTCATCATCTTACTGATATTTTAATGTTAAGTTGTTACATGATGTCATGTTTTGTGAAAGGTTTTTGTTGTTTTGGGAAAAATGGAGGGTTACAAAAGGACATTTTGAGTCCTTGAGACAATGGTGGGAGGTTGGGAAGGCCCAAATAAGATTGTTTTGTCAACAGTATACTGCTCTGTCTCGAATTGAAGTTAGAGTCTATCAGGGCCCTTGAACAGGACATCAAATCTATTGAATTGAATGGGAAGGTGACCACGGATGACAGTGAAATGCGTCAACATGCCGTGGATTTCTACTCTGCCCTCTATAAGGCGGAGGATTGTGACTCTCTGTGTACTGAACAGTTGCTACACGGTCTTCCTCAATTGGGACCTGAGCAGAGAGTCGCATTGGACTCTGACATTACACTGCAGGAGCTGTCCACAGCAGTTATGCAGCTCTCAACAGGCCGAGCCCCTGGCATTGATGGTTTACCATCTGAGTTTTATAAGCACTTTTGGGGGTCTATTGGAGAGGATTTTTATGAAGTGGTGTGTGAATCTTTTCATGAGGGTTCTCTTCCTGTATTCTGTCAACGTGCGGTGCTTTCATTATTGCCAAAAAAGGGGGATTTGGCTCTCATAAAAAATTGGAGACCTGTTGCTTTGCTGTGCGCAGAATATAAAATTGTTTCTAAATGTCTCTCAAACAGGTTGAAAGAGATCTGGGATTGTTGGTCCACAAGGACCAGTCTTACTGTGTACCTGACCGCTCTATTGTTCTCAACTTGTTTCTGATAAGAGATGTTTTAGACATTTGTAAACTGTCTGATGTAAATGTGGGTTTACTTTCTTTGGATCAGGAGAAGGCTTTTGATCGTGTGTGTGTCGACCACCAGTACTTGTTTAAAACAATGAAAGCCTTTGGGTTTGGGGATGTTTTTCTGTCTTGGATGAATTTACTGTATGCTGGGGCCTCGTGTATGGTGAAGGTGGGGGGTGGTTTGAGCTGCCCCATCCCCGTCCAAAGGGGCATCAGGCAGGGATGCCCAATTTCAGGGCAGTTATATAGTCTGGCGATTGAACCAATGCTTTGTTTTTTAAGAGCGAGGCGTACTGGTTTCTCTGTGCCAGGTGTAATGAAGGGTCCCACGATAGCACTGTCTGCGCATGCAGATGACGTGACAGTTTTTATTACAGGGAGTGAGGATGTTAAGGTTCTCTCAAACGCTTTATAGGTGTATGAGGGGGCCTCCTCAGCTAGATTCAGTTGGGGAAAGAGTGAAGCGCTGTGGGCAGGTCAGCTTCAGATGGGGTCCGCTCCACGGTTACCAGGGGGGCTTCAGTGGGGCAGAGATGGGATGAAGACTTTGGGTTTTTTTCTAGGCTCTGATGTCTTTCAGAAAAAGAACTGGGAGGGTGTAGTGGAGAAAGTGTGTGCCAGACTGTCAAGATGGAAATGGGTGCTGCCCCAGCTGTCTTATAGGGGAAGGGTATTGGTAGCTAATAATCTTGCTGCCTCTACCCTGTGGCACAGACTAATGATTTTACAGCCACCAAAGGGTCTGATACAAGAGCTTCAGAGGACCCTTGTAAATTTCTTCTCGTCTGGACAACACTGGATAAAAGCTGCAGCCCTGTACCTGCCACTACACGAGGGTGGGCAAGGCCTGGTGGATATTTCTTCTGGTCTGGACAACACTGGATAAAAGCTGCAGCCCTGTACCTGCCACTACACGAGGGTGGGCAAGGCCTGGTGGATATTTCCTCTAGGATCATGGCTTTCTGGCTTCAAGCAGCACAGAGACTGTTGTACAGAGACGGTTCTAGCTGGGTCGACACAGCCTATACATTGATGAGGAGAGCGGGCTGTTTGGGCTTAGATAAGCACCTTTTCCTCTTAAAGCTGGAGGGGGGTGATTTGCCTGGCCTGACTCCATTTTATGAGTCTGTTATGCAGGCTTGGAGAGTTTTTGTCAAGTGACGTAAGGCCTGCACGCCACCAGGGATGTGGCTTTTTGAAGAGCCTCTTTTTCACAACACTGCCATCCAGTCCCGTGTTCTGGGTTCAGCTAGCCTATGTTCATGCCTGTTAGGCGTGGGGTGTACTAAACTGGGTCATCTGATTGCGGAACAGGAATAGATCGTTGGAGGAGCTGGGAGAAAGAGCGGTGATCCGATCATCTCGCCTACTGAGGAAGGTCGTCGCTGAGGTCTGTGACTCCCTGCTAGTGCTTCATCTGCAGTATGTGACTGACATTTCCAATTGTGATTGGTGGAAGGAGAGAGAAGTGTAGCTGTGGTTTTGTATGAGTATTTATTGTGTGGTGGGCTCCCAGACCCAATAAAGATGATTTAAATCTCAATCTCTCTCTCTCTTTCTTTCCTTCTCTCTCTCTCTGACTCTCTCTCGCTCTCTCTTTCCTTCTCTCTCTCTCTCTCTCTCTCTCTCTCTCTTTCTCTTTCTCTTTCTCTCTCTCTCTTTCTCTTTCCTTCTCTCTCTCTCTTTCCTTCTCTCTCTCTCTCTTTCTCTTTCTTTCCTTCCTTCTCTCTCTCTCTCTCTTTCCTTCTCTCTCTCTCTCTCTTTCCTTCTCTCTCTCTCTTTCTCTTTCTTTACTTCTCTCTCTCTCTTTCCTTCTCTCACTCTCTCTCCTTTTCTCTCTCTCTTTTTTCTATTTCTCCCCATTCTCTTGCATTTGTTGTCATTGAGCTGTCTTCTTCACACAGGCAGTTTGTATGCCAGTAAAATGTAGTGACAAATCCATAAGAGCAGCCTGCTCACCTCAGCTCAACTGTCTGGTTACAGTGCTTAGAGATGGATCTTATGTTATTTGGAATAGCATTGGACAATCCATAGAATGTATCAGATGAATGTAGAGTTGTAGAGTTATGTACACCTGGGTATCTATAGGAAGTTCTGGATACTTGCCCTCTCTCTGTCTTTCTGTCTCTTTATCTCTGCATCTCATTCTCTCTCTCTGTTTCTCTCTCTCTCTCTGTATCGCTCAGTTTGAAGTTGAATGGATAGTTTCCCCCCCATGTCTCCCTCTCTGTCTCTGTGTAGAACATAGGGTCTATTGGATGAGAGAGCAGAGAGGAGAGATAAGGACGATCCTGATCAGATCTCAGGGACACTCTCAGGGGAGAGCTACTGTGTAATTATAGACTGAATCCTACAGATATTGGCCTTTCACGGCCTTTGCAGACTCGTGGTGGTGGTGGTGTGTGTGTGTGTGGGTGTGTGTGTGTGTGTGTGTGTGTGTGTGTGTGTGTGTGTGTGTGTGTGTGTGTGTGTGTGTGTGTGTGTGTGTGTGTGTGTGTGTGTGCAGTGCATACAATGTGGTGAGTAGTTGACTCAAAGAGGGAAAGACAATAGTTTAACAGTTTTAAACAAATACATTTTTTCCAAAATGAAAGAGAAGCAAGAGTGAGAGAGAGAGAGATTTACTTGTATTTTTTTCACTTTCACTTACTTTGCTGGTCAGTGCAGCTAACTAAGTTAGCCTACTCAAACACCCGGCTCAAACAGAGAGGGATGCTATGTTAACTAGCTGTCTATGGCTATCCAACACTGGAACTTCCAAGTCAAGGTAATCTTTTGGTTTTATAAATGTATTGCCACCAGGTCTGCTCAACTGCTTGCTCAACTGTACACTGTACTGCATGATTGTAGTGGATTTACTAACGCATTAATTCTATTAGCGATGTTGACTATGACGTTAGCTAATTTGATGACAACAATGTAGGCTGTGTGTAGAGGTTAGAGGTTAGGATATAAAGATTTGGCTTGGAAAGTGTTTTTTTGCTAAAGTGTTGTACACTGAGTCCACAAGTGAAGGAAAAAGGTGAGAGGAGAGCAGTGTGAAGATACGAGAAGGAATTATACAACGAGCAAAGTGATCATGCTGTTTGTATGTGGCGGCTATGAAAGTTAACTGTGTTTGCGTGTGATCAGGGGTGTATTCACTGCGCCAATTCTGTTGAAAAAACATTTCTTAAACGGAAGCAAACTGAAAGAAACTGGGATAAACATACCTGAATTTGTACAATAGAAATTCTCTTTTGTAACTGTTGGACTAATGATTACACCCTAGATCAGCTAGATGCAGGCAAGAGTGTGCACGGCAGTATTGAATCTGTCACTGTCTGTCACCATGATTACTTCAATTTTTCTCTCTCATTCATAGGCTAGGTTGTAATGACCTCATGATGGGTAAAGGGAAAATTGTACTATTATGTAGTAGCCTAAACCTATCGCTGTTACATTGAACTGGGTGAATGGAATATGACTGACAGTCATCCAATATGCTGTAATAGAAATAATTGTTTTTATGCAGATTCTAGAATATTCACATTAAAATCTCTCTCTCTCTCTCTCTCTCTCTCTCTCTCTCTCTCTCTCTCTCTCTCTCCTCTCTCTCTCTCTCTTTCTCACTCTCTCTCTCTCTCTCTCTCTCTCTCTCACTCTCTCTCTGTATCTCTCTCTCTCTCTGTATCTCTCTCTCTCTGTATCTCTCTCTTTCTTTCTTTCTTTCTCTCTCTCGCTCTCTGTATCTCTCTCTCTCCTTCTTTCTTTCTCTCTGTATCTCTCTCTCTCTCTTTCTCTGTATCTCTCTCTTTTTCTCTCTCTCTTTCTCTCTCTCTTTGTATCTTTCTCAGAACTAAGAGAAATAAGGAGTCTGTAGCCTAACGTGCTAGTGGATTGTGCAGGTAATTTCATTTTTCTCCCATGAAGCACAGAGAGCCAAATCAATTCAAGAGCATAATGTCCCACTTTTCCTTCAAACAGATCTCATTTCACAGGCCTGTTTGCTCAACCAAATCCGGCTTGAACAGGGACCAAGGCTCAGCTCAGTCTTGCAGTAGGAAAGTATAGACACAGTAAACTTTTTAATACCTTTTTATTGGGCAAGCTCTGGGTTTCTGGGACCTATTGAGACTGTTGAGTCTGAGTAAGGCATCATCAGCCGAACCAGAGCTGCCGAACCCACCGCTGGGTTTGATTGAGGCTGCCTGCGGGGTCCCTGAGGAGAGAGAGAGCAGCAGTGGTGCTCGGCTGATGATGCCTGGGCTCTTTCGGAGGTTAGGAGACTCAGGAGAGGTGAAGGTAGATGGTAGATGCATAATGAGATGTTATCCTGCTGCCGTCACCGTATACCCATGCCCCTGTAGTACACTTAAGGACACACACACACCGTAAGAAACACACTCAGAGTTACGCAGGGACCAACTTTCATAATTCATTGTATTTAATTAGCGTTTCTTAATACCGACGACAGAAACTCCACTTAAGCAACGGGGGAGAACAGGGGAGCTTATGTTCAATTCTGACAGAGGTTTTCACATTCTGCATATCCCGGCACCCCGGAACTCACTCACTCATCCATAATGGAGGCGCTCCCCGTGTCTGAGGGAAGCAGTGAAAAGTTGGGCTACCCCGCCGCATGATTTAATAGATGGTGACACGCTGTGGGTAAATGAAGGACACCGCCCCGCAGGGCTAGCTCCGCCGCCGCTGCCATGGTTACCTGGGACTAACTGTCATGAATGCTTAAAGGTGCATTAGGTAGGATTCTCTGTTGCTAATATCTAGCCTTCTAACTCACAAGGCTTAGGATCACTTAGAATCAATGTTTGTGAAGGAGGTTATTTTGGGCCATGTCGGTGGGAGAGAGCAAAGATCGAAGATGAGCTAAAAGTAAAAAAATGCTGTTCTGTTCTTTATTGGTATGCTTACTAAAGTTAAGCATCAAATCCTGCAGTGTGTATACAACATTAAATCCATACCTTTAGAGACTATCAATTCTACCTGGCATTTTGGCCTTTGAAAGAGAAGTATTTTTCCTCACTGATCTCAGAGAAGAAAAGACAGGACAGGAAGGATCAATGTTTTTTTTCTCTTTCCCCTTCTCCACTCACAGATTGTTGATGAGTTGGCCTAGCAAGGTACAGTGCAATCAAATGCATCACTACATACCTCCGTTTGAAATCTCCTAAGAGAGGGGGAGAGAGAGGGATGAAGGGGAGTATGGAGGAAGGGGAGAAAGAAGGGGAAGAGTCTGGGGAAGATGATGCCATGTGAATTGATCTGGACACAGCCTTGAAAGGCCAGAGTGGTCGCCCATGAAATGGCTGCCCGTCCCTAGAGTGAGCCACACCGTCACATGTACACACTCCCCCCCTCTTCTCTTTTCTCTTATCCTCTTCTCCTCTCCTCTGGCTGTCTGAACTCAACCCAGGGCACTGCTGGGCTAGCAGTTTTTCAGAGTGTGATGCCTACAAGTGTGCTCTGAGTGACCTGTGTGAGTATGTGTAGCTCTTCCTGGGGATCAAATAGGAAAAAAATAACATTAATACATAATACTACATAACACTACATAATACTACATAACACTACATAACACTACATAACACTACATAATACTACATAATACTACATAACACTACATCATCTCCTGCCTCTGCCTCACGCTTCAGAAACAGGAGATGGCTCCTGCCCTATACGCCGTTCCTACATAATACAATACAAAATATATAAAAATGGCTGTGTCTCTTCACACTCCTCATTGTTCCGTAAGGTGTTCTTTTCTGTTTTTTTAATCTGGTTTTATTGCTAGCTTGAATTACATGAGGTGGCAGAGAGTTCCATGTAGTCATGTCTCTATTTAACACTGTGTTTCCCAGCCTGTGTTCTGGACCTGGGGTTTGTGAAGAGACCTCTGATGGCATGTCTTGGGCTGTACCGATGAGTGTCCGAACTGTGTGCCAACTGATGGAACAGACAGTTCGGTGCCTTCAACACCTCACACAAAGACTAATATCGATGCAGTCAATCTCTCCTCAACTTTGAGCCAGGAGAGATTGACAGGCATGTTACTGACATTCACCCTCCATGCACATTGAAATACAATATGTGCTGCTCTGTTCTGGACCAACTGACTTTGACCTACAGTATCAGTCAAAACTTTGGACACACCTACTCATTCCAGGGTTTTTCTTTATTTTTACTATTTTCTACATTGTAGAATAATAATGAAGACATCAGAACTATGAAATAACACATATGGAATCATTTAGTAATCAAAAAAGTGTTAAACAAATCAAAATATACTTTAAATTCTTCAAAGTAGCCACCCTTTGCCTTGATGACAGCTTTGCACACTCTTGGCATTCTCTCAAACAGCTCCTTGAGGAATGCTTTTCCAACAGTCTTGAAGGAGTTCCCGCATATGCTGAGCACTTGTTGGCTGCTTTTCCTTCACTCTGACGGTCCAACTCATCCTAAACCATCTCAATTGGGTTGAGGTCGGGTGATTGTGGAGGCCAGGTTATCTGCTGCAGCACTCCATCACTCTCCTTCTTGGTCAAATAGCCCTTACACTGCCTGGAGGTGAAAAACAAAGTTATAGTCCCACTAAGCGTAAACCAGATGGGATGGCGTATGGTTGCAGAATGCTGTGGTAGCCATGCTGATTTAAGTGTGCCTTGAATTCTAAATAGATCACAGACACCAGCAAGCACCCCCACACCATCCTCCTCCTCCATGTTTCATGGTGGGAGCCACACATTCTGTGTACCTGAGCTGCATCTAAATTCTAAGAAAACACATGTTGTTTTTCCCACAGCTGAGCTAGCAGCCGGAGAATCTCTACTCTAAGCTGCTTGATGAGGATGCATCTGGGACAGATAAAGAATTCATGTTCATTTATCAGTTTCAGCTTATCTTCCTTCTCTTGCGTAGAGATCATCTCGCGCATTTGAGCCCAGACATAGACACAAATACAACCGGTGTTTTGATTCTAGCACTGTTTGCATTTGCTTTCTCTGTTTGCTCTGTTTGCATGATGGCTAACCACTAACTATTGTGCTGTTTTAGCTGGAATCAGTAACACAAACTATCGGTCCCAGCTGAAAAAGATAAAGATAAAACATTTTCCGTAAAAACAGTTTAACTGTGTGTGTGTGTGTGTGTTTTGTGTGGGTGCGTCCATTTGTGCCGTGTGTGTGCACATGTGTACTGTTCTTTTTGCATCCATTTGTGCCGTGTTTGTGTGTGTGTGCGTGTGTGTGTGCATGTGCATGTTTGGTAGAGAGCACACTTCGCTTATAAGAGACACTTATAGAAAAATCAATGGGCCAGAAATATTCCCTTCACGCTTTACTCTCATAATATAATGTTTAGCACTGTCAGCACTGCATCTGTTACAATCCACTTGTTAAAGTCAACAGTCATAGAAGGAACAAGATGCCCTCCGTCAGGCTTCACACTCTGAAAGCCCCTCTGTGAACAGACGAGTTCCCCGGGCCCGTTGACATTTCTCCAGACGCCCTTGAGGAGATCATACCCCATAGTGGACAATCTCCCTTCAGTTGTCGTAGCGTGTGGCGCGCACACGCCTCCGTGTGAATAAGTAATGTCTTCCCGATATACCAACCCATCAAGTTCACATCATTGAGATTTCACTTGCCTGTCACACTGGATGCTTATGGCTGGCAGGGGTGCAATTCCAATGCATATTATAATTACCCATCAAGGATCCACCACTATATTTTACGGAAGGTATGGTGCTCCTTTCTGCATATGCATCTTTCTTTCGATGCCAACCCCACCACTGGTGTGGGTGGAACAATAGCTCTATTTTCATGTCCTCTGACCATAGAACCAGTTCTAATCCAAGAGCAAACTCCAGACATTCACATTTATTGGATGAAATGAAAATAGAGCTCTGCAATGAACATTACATTTTTCAATCGGTAGGTAGATCAGACAGGTAGACCCAGTCGGCCAGACAGGTAGGTCCGGCATGCCCTCCAGATGGCTAGGTCTGGCCGGCCATATAGGTAGGTCCGGTCGGCCAGACAGGTAGGTCCGGTCGGCCAGATAGGCCTATGTAACTGTGTCCTGTTTATGCCATACTTCAAAAGAGTTTTCCACTAGGATGCCATCGAACTCTTGTGACCATTACTCCTTTGTCTCTAAAGTGTTCCACTGTTTTGTATTGTGAGTGAGGCACTCTGCAGACAGTGTCCAGGGCCCGTACATCAGTACTCCTACACTGTTTTGTATTGTGAGTGAGGCACTCTGCAGACAGTGTCCAGGGCCGTACATCAGTACTCCTACACTGTTTTGTATTGTGAGTGAGGCACTCTGCAGACAGTGTCCAGGGCCGTACATCAGTACTCCTACACTGTTTTGTATTGTGAGTGAGGCACTCTGCAGACAGTGTCCAGGGCCCGTACATCAGTACTCCTACACTGTTTTGTATTGTGAGTGAGGCACTCTGCAGACAGTGTCCAGGGCCCGTACATCAGTACTCCTACACTGTTTTGTATTGTGAGTGAGGCACTCTGCAGACAGTGTCCAGGGCCCGTACATCAGTACTCCTACACTGTTTTGTATTGTGAGTGAGGCACTCTGCAGACAGTGTCCAGGGCCCGTACATCAGTACTCCTACACTGTTTTGTATTGTGAGTGAGGCACTCTGCAGACAGTGTCCAGGGCCGTACATCAGTACTCCTACACTGTTTTGTATTGTGAGTGAGGCACTCTGCAGACAGTGTCCAGGGCCCGTACATCAGTACTCCTACACTGTTTTGTATTGTGAGTGAGGCACTCTGCAGACAGTGTCCAGGGCCCGTACATCAGTACTCCTACACTGTTTTGTATTGTGAGTGAGGCACTCTGCAGACAGTGTCCAGAGCCCGTACATAAGTACTCTGAGATGCTTTGTGGATACGGTCCAGATGTCGCTGTGCAGGACAGAGGGGATCTTGCTGCCCTCTCTGTAGTGACAGAGAGCTTGGAGAAGTCTGTTGACTCTGTAACTTTCTAAGTCCTGCAGTAGGCTCCCCTCCCCCACTAGACATAGCAGGGGGGGGTCATATACTGGCCCTACACACCTGGCCACTGCAGGAGTTCAACATTTAGACAGTTTGTCTCTGAGAGTGGGCTGTGACATGGTGTGATAAAAGTCATCTGACTGGGTGTTATCTTCTACTATATTGCATTTGCATGACAGTAATGTTGTTTTCTAAAATTAATCAACTGTAAAGATGCTTCATGTTTTAAGTTTCTTTCAGCAGTATTAATCCCTTTATATCCCTTTCCCCAATTTTATTCCCCACAGAGGATGATGAGGATGATGAGGATGATGACGTTTGGGAGCCAAGCGCCCCTGCCGCTGGTCAAGGTCTTCACCCCCCACTGCCAGATCCACAACACCCACTGCTGTCTCTACTGATGGTTCAAGCTCCACCACTCCACAAAGGCCCCATTCCTCTTCCACTACCCCCACTACAGGCCCTGGCTCTCTGCCGGTTCAGCTAAAGGTGCAGGGGCAGGGGGGACACCTCAGCGTCAACAGAGAAGAGGGAGAAGAAGATGGTAGGGCACTGGAAACAGCACTGGTCCCAGCACAACAGAACCCGAGGACAGATTGGTCATTGAAGATTATGTGGAGCCAGTACCACCCAGGTTCAGATCCTGGGGACACTAGTTTCCAATAGCAACAAGTGTGGGGACAAAAAGCAGCAAAATGCACTGGAAACATGTCACCATGGGCAACATGCACTTGTACATTTCCCTGCTAATATACATGGGACTGAAATAGGTATCAAGACTAGTTGACTAGTGCAGCATCACCGCTCTACCGATTCAGGTTCCCTGCCTCCATTATCAGGGAAAAGGGTTTCTTAGCCGTCAACCGTACTCTTCATAAGGGACCCACAGAAGGATGAAGAGAATGAAGGGGTCTTCAGGGTCTGATTCTGATCGTCTCGCTGAGTCCAGACACATTACATTTCTATTGTATATCCGTTGTCATTATTTTTCCTCTAAATAGTTCTTATTAATGTGGGACCGATACCTTTTAGGCTTATTCCGATGTGTAAGAGCAGTGGAATTACCCCATGCGGACACTTTGGAGAGGATGAAATGACACTTGGACATCCCCTGACACCACCACAATGTTTGAGAGAGGTTAATATTGTAGAAATTGTGTTTTTATAGTGACCAATAACTTTTAGGCCTAATTTATGTAAATGAGGTAATTCCACTGCTATTCCACATTGAATATGCCTGAAAGGTATTGGTCACTATAAAAACACAATGTGTCCTATGTGCTTAAGACACTTTGGAGAGGTTGAGAGGACACCTGACAGCCCTTACTAAAGAGTGTAAAGTTCTATCTGTTGTGTCTAGCAATCCCATTATTTCCTCCAGAAGTTGTTGACTTGTTGTGGAAGCCTTCTGAAGCCAAAGCGAAGGCCCCATACACCATGAACAACAGAGCGGCAAAGATCCACCAGATAAGGCAGGAGTTGAGAACAGTTCAAGGAGGTGAGTGAGGAAGAAAGAGCAGCCTTGTCAGAGCTACGTAACATCCTCAGGACCTTGCAGAGAGCTGAGGGGCATAGAAGGTGCCGGAAAGAGGGGGCTGTCTTAGCAAGTTCATTTGGATTCACCTAACAGCTGGTAGGGCAGATGGACAGTGGCCACCTTACCTGCTCCAAAGATGAGATCGACAACCATCTCCGCACCACGTACAGCTGTAAATATATTTTTAAGGCTGAAAGATCTTTGTACCTCCCAGGTCAGCCCTCATTCCCTTCACCTTCTGCAGAGCCTCATCCATAGTCTTCTGGCTGTACTCCTCACGCTTATTGAAGTCCAGAGTTCCTGGGAGGGAGGGGGGAGGGAGAGGAGAGGAGAGACTGGTCCTATCAGGCAGGCCGACTGGTACTATCTGGCCAACTGGACCTATCTGGCAGGCCGACTGTTCCTATCTGGCAGGCCGACCGTTCCTATCTGGCAGGCCGACCGTTCCTATCTGGCAGGCCGACCGTTCCTATCTGGCAGGCCGACCGTTCCTTTCTGGCAGGCCGACCGTTCTCATCTGGCCAGCCGACTAGTTCTTTCAGGCCGGTCGACTGGTCCGGCAGACCGGTCTTATCTGGGAACAGTTTGTGACACTCCGCGCGGTAAGACTCAGCCCGCTCCTTTGACTGGCCAAATCCGCCATTCTAAAGCATCTCAGTGCAGAGATCTGCACTGATAGGAGGATGGGAGAGAGAAAGGTATTATAGGTAAATTATGTAATCAACGTTTTGTTTTTGGTCGTTTCTGCATTTCTGCTCTGGAGCTCGGTTTTTATATTGAAAAAGTCAAATAAAAATGAAGTAAAAAATAATATAACAAAAAAGGATTCATTATACAAACTGAGGTATTAAATATGATATGAAAGCATCTGGTCATTCGTTAGCGATGTAGATTAACAACCCAACCCACTAGACTAGAACAGCAAAACTGAGAAACTAACATTAGCTTTTCACAGATTCACCAAAACAAGTCACACAAAGACATAACATGCAGACAGGCATACCGTGATGCTTCTGTTGCTGAATGATTGGTCTACAGCGGTGTGAATGATTGGTCTACAGCGGTGGCCGCTCTTTGGTTTCTGTTGAAGAGTCCAGACACACCATCATTTTGCCCACTACAGGAAAGAGAAGAGAGTGATGATGGAGATCACTACATAAAGAGAGACCTAAGACAACAACATAGCATGGTAGCAACACATGACAACACAGCACGGTAGCAACACAACATAACAACAATATGGTAGTAACACAACATGGTAGCAGCACAAAACATGGCACGAACATTATTGGCACAGAAAACAGCTCAAAGGGCAAGAAGGTAGAGACAACAATACATCACGCGAAGCAGCCACAACTGTCAGTAAATCAATGTCAGTGAGATTCAGTTTGAGATCTGCATTTGTGTGTATGACACTACCTGTGTGTGTGTGTGTGTGTGTGTGTGTGTGTGTGTGTGTGTGTGTGTGTGTGTGTGTGTGTGTGTGTGTGTGTAGATGTGCGTGTATAGGTCTTTATTCTTGAGTGTTTTATAAATGTACTTATCCTCTAAGCTGTCAGAACTGTAGAGCCATCAGTTCATAGTTATTCATGTCATTGTGTTGTGGATATTACGGCCCAGCAAATGCCTGAATGGTTCTCCAGTGCGCCTTTCATTAAAATAAATCCATAGAAAAGTAAGTAGAGAGCGAGAGAGAGGGAGACAAAGAGGGGGGGAGAAAATGAGAGCAAAAGGGACAAGTAAAGAGAGAGTGAGTGAGCGAGAGAGAAGGTAAGACCAAGGGAGAGAGATGTCGAGGGAAATAGAATAGAGAGACTAAGAGAGAGAGAGACTGGGAGCAAGAGAGCGGAGAGAGAGAGAGAGAAAGGGGGAGTGAGAGAGGAATAGAAAGGGGGAATGAGAGAGGGATAGAAGGAGAGAGAGAAGGTCCAAAAATGAAATGGGTTTTTCTATCAGTGGGAGCTCTCATAAATATTTTAATTGTGTGGTTATAGAAAGGAGCAGAGGAGAGGAGAGACAGGAGAGAGAGAGACAGAGAAGAGGAGAGGGACAGAGGAGAGGAGGGAGACAGGAGAGAGAGAGGAGAGGACAGACAGAGGAAAGGAGAGAGACAGAGGAGAGAGAGAGGAGAGGACAGAGACAAAGGAGATGAGAGGAGAGGAGAGAGACAGGTGAGAGGAGAGAGACAGAGGAAAGAGAGACAGAGGAGAGAGACAGAGAAGTTTAGAGGAGAGGAGAGAGAAAGGAATGAGAGGAGAGAGACAAAGGAGAGGAGAGGAGAGAGACAGAGGAAAGGAGAGACAGAGGAGAGGAGAAAGACAGAAAAGAGACAGAGGATATGGGAAGAGAGAGACAAAGGAGAGGAAAAGAGAGAGACAGGAGAGAGAGGAGAGGAGGGAGACAGGAGAAGAGATGAGAGAGAGAGAGCGATAGAGAGAGGAGAGGACAGAGACAAAGGAGATGAGAGGAAAGGGGAGAGACCGAGGAGATGATAGGAGAGAGACAGGAGAGGAGAGAGACAGAGCAAAGGAGAGAGACAGGAGAGGAGAGAGACAGAGGAGAGGAAAGAGACAGAGGAGAGGGGAGAGAGAGAAGAGAGAGACAAAGGATATGATAGGAGAGGAGAGAGACAAAGGAGAGGAGAGAAACAGAGGAGAGAGAGATGAGAGGAGAGAGACAGAGCGGTGATTGACCGTGAATCCCATGTCCCCGTCCCTTGCTGGCTCACCAATGCTTTTGTCTTTAAACGTTACCATTCCAACGTTGCCCTGCCGTCGACACCTGTGAGACAGAATGGCTGCCACACTAATCGGTCACAGTTAAAACCTCTTTGGGCTAGCGTCCCACCTCGACAACGTCCGGTGAAATTGCAGAGCGCGACATTCAAAATACCAAAATTGTAATATTAAACATTCATGAAAATACAAGTGTCTTACATTGTTTAAATGCTTAACTTCTTGTTAATCCAACTGCTTTGTCAGATTTCAAAAAGGCTTTACGGAGAAAGCTTACCCTGCGATTATCTGAGGACAGCACCCCGCATACACCAGCATTAAAAACATTTTTCAAACCAGCAGAGGCGTCACAAAAATCAGAAATAGCGATAAAATAAATCCCTTACCTTTGAAGATCTTCCTCTGTTTGCAATCCCAAGGGTCCCAGCTACACAACAAATGGTTGTTTTGTTCGATAAAGTCCGTCTTTATATCCCAAAAAAGTCTGTTTAGTTGGCACGTTTAATTCAGTAATCCACCGTTCCATTCATTCAACATGCAGATAAAGGAATCCCAAAAGCTACCGGTAAACTTCGTCCAAACAAGTCAAACAACGTTTCTAATCAATCATCAGGTACCCTAATATGGAAATAAACAATACAATTTAAGAATGTAGTATGTTCAATACCGGAGATAAATAACGAAGTGCGCGGCCTCATTGAACTGCGCCACAAGACTAGAGTCCTAATGAGAGACACCTTGAAAAACTACTTGCTCATTTTTCAAAAAACAAGCCTGAAACCCTTTCTAAAGACTATTGACATCTAGTGGAAGCCAAAGGAACTGCAATCTGGGAGGAATTCATTTGAATATCCCGTAGATAATCATTGAAATGGCCTGTGACCTCAAAACAAAAACAATCCGGATGGATTCTCCTCGGGTTTTCCCCTGCCATATCAGTTCTGTTATACTCACAGACATTATTTTAACAGTTTTAGAAACTTCAGAGTGTTTTCTATATGCATATCCTAGCTTCTGGGCCTGAGTAACAGGCAGTTTACTTTGGGCATGTCAATCATCCGAACTTCCGAATACTGCCCCCTAGCCCAAAGAGGTTAAACATGCGAAAACCTCAGGCTAACATGTTCGACTTAATCAGTAGCTATGCTTCAGACTTGCTCCAGGACAAGGCTGAGTACCCAGTCACTCTCCCCATCCGTATCCTCCCCTAATGGGGCTTGAGTGCCTTCCGAAGAGGCCTCTCCTGTCTCCTGAAGACACAGGCATGAGCGATTCCCTGAGTGAAGCACCAATCTCCAAGTTCCTTCTAACTCCTGTATGGCCTCTGATTTGACACCGGTCTTGCAGATAATTGGTCGTGCAATGTGCCAAGCCTGGGGAGATGGTAAGAGTTGTAAAAGTTGTAACTTTTTCAGAGGGAAAAACTAAATCGATTGTCCTCAGTCCCCCCTTTCCTAGAGTCAGACAGTTGTTTGTGGGTTTTACTGGCAACCTTTCATCAAAGTTTGGCAAAGGTTGTTCTGGGGGGAGTCGGACCAAACAAAGCAAGTCATAGAGGGCTGCCCTTCTCTTTATTGGTACACAATAAAGAGAAGGGTGTTACAAATGGGGATGGGGGGGGGTTGGCTTTCATCAAATCAGATTAAAGTAACTGGTCACTAATAAAGCCTGTGAATGATATGAAGAACAAATAAGGTCAAGTAATCAAGCAGTCCAAAAACAAGAGTGGCACCAGTTAGTAACTCAAGGACATAGCATAAACACTAAATTGGCAGATTTTGTTTTTTACAAAGTTCTCCCTCAATGTAAAACTGTATTCCCCAATCACTGGCTATAATACCACCCTATCAGATCATATATTCTCTTTCGGATCACAGTTTCATCTTGATTTACTTGATTCTTATTTACTTGATTTTTCGCTTTAAGAAATATGAAGGCATCGATCTGCTGGGGATTCAAAGAATTAACATGAAATTACTTTGATACAAAGAGCTGAAGGTTTGTCACTGTAAATGTTTAATGAGTTAGCAGGACCCATATATATTGGTGTGAGCCAGACAGATCGAGTCACACGCATGCGTTGTCTGTTTAGTGAATTCACCCCAAATCATCTTTAGTTCTTCGCTGCAGACACTTATTCATTCAGATGTCTGTACACAAGTATTAGTGTACTTGAGATTTACCAGTGATTTATTTCAGGGTGCACTATTTTCCACAGTTCTTTTCCCTACTGAGGCACATGTGCACGTCTCGCACAGATATAGGTCCACGTGCACACACACACACACACACACACACACACACACACACACACACACACACACACACACACACACACACACACACACACACACACACACACAGCTCTACCCCTCCCACCAAACACAACAGATTTTATTCATGTTTACTCTCGGTCCCATGAATCTAGGGTTCTATTTTTCATTTTCCTTAATTATCTTCCATATTCATGGCTGTGGGCTGGGTGGGAGCTGTGTGTAGCCAGCGTCTGCACCCTGCGCCCTGCATGGCAATTAGTGTGTTACATAACACATAGCCACACACACAAACACTCTGCAGATGGGAGGCTCTCAGACACTGTTCTCCATCCATCTCTCTCTCTCTCTCTATATATATATATATCCCATAGAGATGCTGTAGTTAAGTTGCACCACATTCTCTTTCTGGAGATATGTCTGCATTGCACTGTTTTTCCCAGTGTGTACTTGTTTGTATGTGTAGGGCGTAGCTTGTTACTAGGGTAGTATTGAGCAGGTCATGTTCAGTCTTCTTCCCAATGGGCCGCATTAAATACAGTGGGGGGGGGGGGGAGGTGCAGGTTCTCCTGGTCGGCCATGCCTGCAGGCATCCTGTGATTGTGTGATGGCTGTGAAGGCTCACTTACCCTTTTAAGAGAATCCCGATGAGCTCGATGGAGAGACAGGACCAGGGACTAATTGCTTGTGGCTGGATGGTGGGAAGGAGAGGGAGGGGGGGGTAGATGGGGAGAATGATGGGGGTAGCGGGAAACGACATCACAGTAAAAAGGGGAGGAAAGGAGGAAGGGAAGATACGGAGAAGGTGAAGGGTGGTTGAGAGGGAAAGAGAGAGAGCGGGAGAGAAAACGATTGTGTTGAAGAGGGGGAGAGAGAGAGAACATTTTCTCACTCGTTCGTTTGTTCCCTTGGTGATCTGAGTCACAAGATTGACAGGACGTGGTGCAGTATCAGGAATGTATTAATTGTACACAGAGGTGTGTGTGTTTGTCAAAAGAGAGAGAGCTACCGAGGTACTATTGACTAGGAAAGTGGGCTATATTAATAATAGGAGAGAATCCTGAGGAACACTTTTACTTTCATCTTTATTCTCACCACCTGAGACCTCAAATACTGAGTGCTTCCAAGTGTGTGTGTGTATGTGTGTGTGTATGTGTGCGTGCGTATGTGTGTGTGCGTGACTGTGTGTGAGCTGAATATGTGTGAGAGTGTGTGTCTGTGCACACATACCTTCCTGCTTTAATTTAAACAGGAGATTTGCAGTCAAATGCTCCGTTTCTATTTCGGTTCGATAACTTTCTGAAAATTGGATGCCGGGGTAAAGGATTCGTTATTTTCCAGCCTAGCAGTCCATGGCTCATGATTGGTATTTTCAGTGCTGTTGTATCGCTGTTTGTATTATTGTGTTGCCTGTATTGAGTGCAGTGTTGACTGTATTCCTATGGATTGCATACAATGGTGTGTCGTTTGGAATGTATGATCTGTATGTGTGTGTGTGTGTGTGCGGTGTACAGTATGCCTTCTACGGTTGCCTCTGTTAATGAATTTGTATATATGTGTGTGTGTGTGATTCCTTTATTGACTGTGCAGGTTATGCATTTAGCTGATCACTTTCTCTCTGGTCCAAACTACATCGGCATGCCCTCTTTCACAAAATCTTCCCCCTACCCACCTCCTCTCCACCTCTCCATTTCCTCCTCCTCTCCTCCTTTCATCCCAGTTGCCAGGAAATGATTGCAGTCCCCATAAAGGGTGCGGGCACCAAAGCCAAAGCGGTGGTTGGGAACAACAAAGGCAAAGCGGGGAACAGAGAGAAGGAACATGTCGCCTTTGGCTGCCTCACTCTGAACGCCCTCTCTCTCTCTCTCTCTCTCTCTCTCTCTCTCTCCCTCTCTCCCTCCCTCTCTTCAGGCTTAAGATAACGTAATACAAAGTGATGGGCCCTCCTCCCCTCTCTCCGTATCCCCCTCTCATTCTCTCTCTTCTCTTGCTTTAATGTTTTCATTTACTGCTTTGGTTTAAGTCAACTCTCACACTCTTTGACCTAGAAGAAGAGAAGAAAAAGCAACTTGAAACTTTTCTTTAATGGATTTGTTGCTTTCTGAAAAGGGTTTTGAAGCCGTGATATCAACAGCCAATCAGAACGGCTATTAATAACCGTTGTGGATCATTATATTTCTATTACAGTGAATGTTTTATACCCCCGGTCGGGTTGATGAAAAAAGAGGGTAATTTCAGCATATGAAATGCAAATAAATCCTTATAGTGATTTGGAAAGAGCCTTTTCATTTACCACGCATATAATTCAATCTGTTTTTGATTTCAGATGAGCAGACTTATCTAACTGAAATCAAATCATCTTTTCAACTCTCCAACGTTATGCAGGAGGGCTGAAGAGACTAACAGTCACACAGTTGCAGGAGGGCTGAAGAGACTAACAGTCACACAGTTTCAGGAGGGCTGAAGAGACTAACAGTCACACAGTTTCAGGAGGGCTGAAGAGACTAACAGTCACACAGTTTCAGGAGGGCTGAAGAGACGAACAGTCACACAGTTTCAGGAGGGCTGAAGAGACTAACAGTCACACAGTTTCAGGAGGGCTGAAGAGACTAACAGCCACACAGTTTCAGGAGGGCTGAAGAGACTAACAGCCACACAGTTTCAGGAGGGCTGAAGAGACTAACAGCCACACAGTTTCAGGAGGGCTGAAGAGACTAACAGCCACACAGTTTCAGGAGGGCTGAAGAGACTAACAGTCACACAGTTTCAGGAGGGCTGAAGAGACGAACAGCCACACAGTTTCAGGAGGGCTGAAGAGACTAACAGCAACGCAGTTTCAGGAGGGCTGAAGAGACTAACAGCCACGCAGTTTCAGGAGGGCTGAAGAGACGAACAGCCAGGCAATTTCAGGATTGAGAGTGTCCTTTCACACTGTCTCTAATCAAATTGACAAGGTGCTTCCCTCCACAAGGACAAACTCTCCTCCGTCCTCGGCAGCAAAATCCGTTTTGTGGCCTAATGGCCTCCCTCCCTCCCTCTGTCTTGCTCTTTGTCTCTCGCTCGCTCTCTCTCTCCCACACTTTCTCTGTCTCCCTCCCTCAATCCCTCTCTCTCTCTCTTCCTCTCTTCCTCCCACTCGCTCTCTCAGCTGGTGAAGGAACCACTTCTTCCCTTTTGAGATCAAAGTTAGTCTCGCCACGATTAACGAGAAAATGGAGAAGAAAGATGAAAAATTAGGGCCTGTTATTTCAACGGGAAATAGAAATGGAACCCACTGACACTTTCATTGAACCCAACTGTCCCATAATGCTTTTATTCTCGCTGTCTCAGCCATGACCAATCAAATGTCATAAGCTTTTATAACCTCCATTGACAGCAGCCTGACTAATGGTTATGACAAGCAAGGAGTTAGCTTAGCTTGCTAGCTAGCCGATAAGAGTTATCTAGCATATAGCTACATATTGCTACAGAAATAACACTAAACTTCTTATTGCAATGCTTACGGCAGTGTTATAACAGCGTATGAGGGTCTGTTATGATATGCTTATAACACAGGAAATCATATTGTTCTGAGACTGAGGTGTTGCCAGGACAATCAAACCCCCTCCATTAGCTCTGGGGTGGTGTTGATTGATGTTTGTGTTTGTTGTTTGTGCGATGTGATTTTTTGGCATGCAATGCTGCGGCTCGTCTAAGAACTCACATTAATAACAGTGTCATTTAGATTAATGGGCTTTGCACTGCGCCACCATCGCCCCTTGTTTCTTTAACAGCTGTTTTTGAAAAACTGAAAAGTGGATCGCGCAGACACACAGTCTCATCTGAATAGAGCTCACTATTTGGAGGAGTTTCTCGACTATTGCGAGAAAATAAGAGGACGAGACACAAGAGAGATGATCTGTGAATCCCCAAGTAAACACACATCAAGGCTAGGAGTTGTGTATGTGTGTTCTGAATGTCCCGTTAGGAGCGCTCACATATGGGACTTTGCATAGGTGTTTTAATCATGTTTGCTGTGTAGGACTACAAAATAAGAGTTGTTTTTGATGTACCATATGTTAATAAGCTTTTTTCTCCTACCTGAGCTCTGCAGCGCCGTGCTTGACATTCTGGCTCCTGAGTCATTCAGTATCTCAAAGTCACTGATAGGTTCTAAGAAGGCCTGTGGCGGCTTGGTGGGACAAAAAGTGGTCTGCGTAAGAGGCGTTATTTTGCGCATCCCTTCTGCTTCCCAGCAAATAAATTGAAAACAAACGGCTGGTGACGAGTCCACCGCTTGTTGCCTATTTGAAGGGAAGCTACTGTAAGTGAAGCCTCGGAATGGGCTTTTGTCCCCAAAAAACTTCAGCTTTAAAGTGAGAATGGTTAAAGGTGATTGGAAATATATTTAATTAGCATTTCAAAACAAAACAACTTACAACCAAGTCATCAAGTTTGTCTTTCCCCAGGCCATGCCCTGGGGAGGATTTGACTCCTGGGAAGAAGAAATATAAGATGCAAAGCAAAACTGACTATTTTTGGCCATTTTGGGTCAGGCATGTCTACATTCGCTTGGCTCCAGTGATTCGGACTAAAGAAACTGATGAAGGGGAGGAAGACACGTCGGCCCCAGCATAGAAGACCTACAGAATGTTTGCCATCTTCTGAGTGAGTAACTTTAAACCTTAGCCTGTTGAGGATCTTATCCCGATCTAATCCCGGTAATGGGATTCATTGTCATGTGACCATGGCGGGGAATTCAAAACTGCAAGAGTAATCATTTCAAATAATCAAATAATCAACTATTTTCCTCCATTTGAAAGATATATCTCCTAAATCTAACCACGCTGTCCGATTTTCCGAGGCTTTACAGAGAATGCATAAAGTTAGGTTATGTGAGGAGAGTACATTGACAATAGCTGCATGTAATGTTTAGCCAATTCAAAGAAGGGCATCAACAGACAGAAAACTAGCTAGAATTATGCACTTACCTTTGACAATCTGCATCAGATGACACTCATAGGACATTATGTTATACAATACATGCATTTTTAGTTCCATCAAGTTCATATTTATATCCAAAAACAGCATTTACAGTCGCGGTGAAATTCAGAATTTTTTTCGGCTCGAATGCACCCAGTGAATCCAGCATTACAAATCACGGAATAACTATTCGAAAACATTGGTAAATTATAATATTGTCATTCAAAGAATAATATATTATCATCTCGTAATTGCTACCGAAGGGCCAGATCTCAAAATAACTTTACTGGGAAATCACATTTTGTATAAACTGGGTACTATGCTAACAACAATAGGCTATATGCTAAGCTAAGCTAAGCTATACCGTTAGCATTAGCATCATCTAATATCGATAATAACATTCTAAATATCCCCTTACCTTTGATTATCTCCATCAGAAGGCGCTGCCAGAGTTCCCAGGTCCAGAACAAATGTGGTTTCTTTTGACAAAGTTCATCATTTATGTCCAAATAGTTAGCGTTCAGTAGGCTCCCACAAAATGAGGTGGGCACTGTAAAGTCACTTCGAAAAGCTAAAGAAAACCTAGTAAATAATCTATTTACGTTTGTTTAAACATGTCAAACGTTGTTTAGCACTAATCTTTTGTTTCATTTTTAACGTGAAACATCAGTAAACATCAGTAATATTTTCACACAACCTATCAAGTGTCTAGAATAAACGATAATGACAAAGACTCTCTTCTCAGATTCATGCGCAGGCGCAAAAAATGAAGTGATGACGTGTCAACTTGTAAGCTTTCTTATTCGGTCTGTATTCATGACAGATGCTTCCAACAACTTTCTAAAGATCGTTGACATCTAGTGGAAGCAGTAGGAGTTGCGAACAGAATCCTTTCTCACTGTGGTATCTTTAAAACAATGACACTAAATAGTACAGTCACAAAATTCTCATTTTTTTTAATCTATTTTTCACAGGTTTTTGCCTGCAATATGAGTTTTGTTATACTTACAGACACCATTCAAACTGTTTTAGAAAATTCAGAGTGTTTTCTATCCAAACCTGAACAATAATATGCATATTCTAGCTTCTGAGTTGGTGTAGGAGGCAGTTAAAAATGCGCACATATTTTTTTCCAAAATTCTCAATACTGCCCCCTGGCCTCAACAGGTTAAGGATGTCATGTACTGTGCAAACAAACCAGCACAGTCATTTAGTAGAGGAAAAGGTCTTCCACCATACTTCAGGTAAGTGTCGTTACCTCCATCGAGTGTGTACTCTAGTATCAAACCTGACACGGAGTCAGGATATTTATCCAATATTTACCTTTAACCTCCCTAGTCAACAGCCAGTGGAATCGCGTGGCACGAAATACAAATACCTCAAAAATGCTATAACTTCAATTTGTCAAACGTATGACTATTTTACACCATTTTAAAGACAAGACTCTCGTTAATCTAACCACATTGTCCGATTTCCACAAGGCTTTACAGCGAAAGCAAAACATTAGATTGTCACACAGCCATTTTCAAAGCAAGCATATATGTCACAAAAACCAAAACCACAGCTAAATGCAGCACTAACCTTTGATGATCTTCATCAGATGACACTCCTAGGACATTATGTTATACAATACATGCATGTTTTGTTCAATCAAGTTCATATTTGTATCAAAAAACAGCTTTTTACATTAGCATGTGACGTTCAGAACTAGCATACCCACCGCAAACTTCCGGTGAATTTACTAAATTACTCACGATAAACGTTCACATAAAACATAACAATTATTTGAAGAATTATAGATACAGAACTCCTTTATGCAATCGCTATGTCCGATTTTAAAATAGCTTTTCGGCAAAAGCACATTTTGCAATATTCTGAGTAGATAGCCCAGCCATCACGGGCTAGCTATTTTGACTTCCACCAAGTTTGGCCCTCACCAAACTCCGATTTACTATTAGAAAAATGTGATTACCTTTGCTGTTCTTCGTCAGAATGCACTCCCAGGACTTCTACTTCAATAACAAATGTTGGTTTGGTTCAAAATAATCCATAGTTATGTTCAAATATCCTCTGTTTTGTTCGTGCGTTCAAGACACTATCTGAAGGGTGACGAAGGGTGACGCGCCCGACGCGTTTCGTGACAAATAATTTCTAAATATTCCATTACCGTACTTCGAAGCATGTCAACCGCTGTTTAAAATCAATTTTTATGCGATTTTTCTCGTAAAAAAGCGATAATATTCCGACCGGGAAACCCTGTTTTCGTTCAAAGACGAAAAAATAAAAACATGGTGTCGCCTCGTGCACGCGCCTCAGTCTCATTGTTCTCTGATCGACCACTATCCAAATGCGCTACTGTATTTCAGCCAGGGCCTGCAAAGACATCATTCACCGTTTTGCCACCTTCTGAGAGCCTATGGGAGCCGTAGGAAGTGTCACGTTACAGCAGAGATCCTCAGTTTTCAATAAAGAGAGTGTAGAAGCCCAAGAAATGGTCAGAGGGGACACATCCTGTAAGGAATCTTCTCTGGTTTTCGCCTGCCATATGAGTTCTGTTATACTCACAGACACCATTCAAACAGTTTTAGAAACTTTAGGGTGTTTTCTATCCAAAGCCAATAATTATATGCATATTCTAGTTGCTGGGCAGTAGTAATAACCAGATTAAATCGGGTACGTTTTTTATCCGGCCGTGCAAATACTGCCCCCTACCCTAGAGAGGTTAAAAAAATTACTTGAAGGGGAAATTAGAACAAAAAGGAGAGGCTGTGTGTTTGTGCTCTCTGGGGAGTTGTTACTGACTGGCCGTGGATGTTGGCAGTTCTCTGGGGAGTTGTTACTGATTGACTGTGATGCTGGAAGTTCTCTGGGGAGTTGTTACTGACTGGCTGGGATGCTGGCAGTTCTCTGGGGAGTTGTTACCGATTGACTGGGATGCTGGCAGTTCTCTGGAGAGATGTTACTGATTGACTGGGATGCTGGCAGTTCTCTGGGGGGTTGTTATTGATAGACTGGGATGCTGGAAGTTCTCTGGGGAGTTGTTACTGATTGACTGGGATGCTGGCAGTTCTCTGGGGAGTTGTTACTGATTGACTGGGATGCTGGCAAGTTCTCTGGGGAGTGGTTACTAATTGACTGGGATGCTGGCAGTTCTCTGGGGAGTTGTTACCGATTGACTGGGATGCTGGCAGTTCTCTGGGGAATTGTTACTGATTGACTGGGTGTCACGTCCTGACCAGTAAAGGGGTTATTTGTTATTGTAGTTTGGTCAGGACGTGGCAGGGGGTGTTTGTTTAGAGTGTTTCGGGTTTGTTGGGCTATGTTCTTATGTAAGAGGGGTGTTTGTTTTATGTGTTTCGGGGTTTGTGGATAATGTTTTATGTTAGTATATTTCTATGTTCGTTCTAGTCTTTCTATTTCTATGTTTAGTTAATGGGGTTGACCTTCAATTGGAAGCAGCTGCTCCTCGTTGCTTCTAATTGAAGGTCCTCTTTCAGAGGGGTGTTTTTTCTATGGGATTTGTGGGTAGTTGTTTCTTGTTTAGCTGTGTGCCTGACAAGACTGTTATCGTCATGGTTTTTGTATACGTGTGTTTTGTTTCGGTTTTCCTTCTTTCTGCCGAATAAAAGAAGATGAGTATACACATTCCCGCTGCGTTTTGGTCTAATCACTACGACACCCGTGACACTGGGATGGTGGCAGTTCTCTGGGGATTTGTTACCGATTGACTGGGATGCTGGCAGTTCACTGGGGAGTTGTTACTGATTGACTGGGATGCTGGCAGTTCACTGGGGAGTTGTTACTGATTGACTGGGATGCTGGCAGTTCTCTGGGGAGTTGTTACTGATTGACTGGGATGCTGGCAGTTCTCTGGGGAGTTGTTACTGATTGACTGGGATGCTGGCAGTTCTCTGGGGTTGTTACTGATTGACTGGGATGCTGGCAGTTCTCTGGGGTTGTTACTAATTGACTGGGATGCTGGCAGTTCTCTGAGGTTGTTACTGATTGACTGGGATGCTGGCAGTTCTCTGGGGTTGTTACTAATTGACTGGGATGCTGGCAGTTCTCTGGGGTTGTTACTAATTGACTGGGATGCTGGCAGTTCTCTGAGGTTGTTACTGATTGACTGGGATGCTGGCAGTTCTCTGGGGTTGTTACTAATTGACTGGGATGCTGGCAGTTCTCTGGGGTTGTTACTAATTGACTGGGATGCTGGCAGTTCTCTGGGGTTGTTACTAATTGACTGGGATGCTGGCAGTTCTCTGGGGTTGTTACTGATTGACTGGGATGCTGGCAGTTCTCTGGGGTTGTTACTGATTGACTGGGATGCTGGCAGTTCTCTGGGGTTGTTACTAATTGACTGGGATGCTGGCAGTTCTCTGGGGTTGTTACTGATTGACTGGGATGCTGGCAGTTCTCTGGGGTTGTTACTGATTGACTGGAATGCTGGCAGTTCTCTGGGGTTGTTACTGATTGACTGGAATGCTGGCAGTTCTCTTGGGTTGTTACTAATTGACTGGGATGCTGGCAGTTCTCTGGGGTTGTTACTGATTGACTGGGATGCTGGCAGTTCTCTGGGGTTGTTACTGATTGACTGGGATGCTGGCAGTTCTCTGGGGTTGTTACTGATTGACTGGAATGCTGGCAGTTCTCTGGGGTTGTTACTGATTGACTGGAATGCTGGCAGTTCTCTGGGGAGTTGTTACTGATTGACTGGGATGCTGGCAGTTCACTGGGGAGTTGTTACTGATTGACTGGGATGCTGGCAGTTCTCTGGGGAGTTGTTACTGATTGACTGGGATGCTGGCAGTTCTCTGGGGAGTTGTTACTGATTGACTGGGATGCTGGCAGTTCTCTGGGGAGTTGTTACTGATTGACTGGGATGCTGGCAGTTCTCTGGGGTTGTTACTGATTGACTGGAATGCTGGCAGTTCTCTGGGGTTGTTACTGATTGACTGGAATGCTGGCAGTTCTCTGGGGAGTTGTTACTGATTGACTGGGATGCTGGCAGTTCACTGGGGAGTTGTTACTGATTGACTGGGATGCTGGCAGTTCTCTGGGGAGTTGTTACTGATTGACTGGGATGCTGGCAGTTCTCTGGGGAGTTGTTACTGATTGACTGGGATGCTGGCAGTTCTCTGGGGAGTTGTTACTGATTGACTGGGATGCTGGCAGTTCTCTGGGGTTGTTACTGATTGACTGGGATGCTGGCAGTTCTCTGGGGTTGTTACTAATTGACTGGGATGCTGGCAGTTCTCTGAGGTTGTTACTGATTGACTGGGATGCTGGCAGTTCTCTGGGGTTGTTACTAATTGACTGGGATGCTGGCAGTTCTCTGGGGTTGTTACTAATTGACTGGGATGCTGGCAGTTCTCTGAGGTTGTTACTGATTGACTGGGATGCTGGCAGTTCTCTGGGGTTGTTACTAATTGACTGGGATGCTGGCAGTTCTCTGGGGTTGTTTACTAATTGACTGGGATGCTGGCAGTTCTCTGGGGTTGTTACTAATTGACTGGGATGCTGGCAGTTCTCTGGGGTTGTTACTGATTGACTGGGATGCTGGCAGTTCTCTGGGGTTGTTACTGATTTACTGGGATGCTGGCAGTTCTCTGGGGTTGTTACTAATTGACTGGGATGCTGGCAGTTCTCTGGGGTTGTTACTGATTGACTGGGATGCTGGCAGTTCTCTGGGGTTGTTACTGATTGACTGGAATGCTGGCAGTTCTCTGGGGTTGTTACTGATTGACTGGAATGCTGGCAGTTCTCTGGGGTTGTTACTAATTGACTGGGATGCTGGCAGTTCTCTGGGGTTGTTACTGATTGACTGGGATGCTGGCAGTTCTCTGGGGTTGTTACTGATTGACTGGGATGCTGGCAGTTCTCTGGGGTTGTTACTGATTGACTGGAATGCTGGCAGTTCTCTGGGGTTGTTACTGATTGACTGGAATGCTGGCAGTTCTCTGGGGTTGTTACTGATTGACTGGAATGCTGGCAGTTCTCTGGGGTTGTTACTGATTGACTGGAATGCTGGCAGTTCTCTGGGGTTGTTACTGATTGACTGGAATGCTGGCAGTTCTCTGGGGTTGTTACTGATTGACTGGAATGCTGTCTTAATGTCAGACAATAAGAATGTTATTAGCTGTCAACTACTCCTCCTTCCCTTAGCCCAGCCTCACTTCCCTCTAAAAGAAAATGTAAACCTGAAAATGAAAAATGAAATATTACCTGCTAACCTCTCAACCCCCACCCCCCCCCCTCCCCGTCTATATGGGGGTTTTCTTCACTTGTTAAACTCTCTACATAACTAGGGCAGATAGTACAGTAGTGCCTCTCGCTACAGCATTAACCCTGAGAAATCTCATCACCTACCTTACTGGGGCCAGATTTCTAATCAGCAGCCACATTTGATGGTGCCTTTTTATGACTATGAGGGGTGTCCTCATTACTTTGACAGGCTTGGGAAGGGTGGTGTTCCTTTTGAGTGGGGGGCATACTGGGTGGTACACCCCGTGCCGAAGTCAATCCCCAGACTTGCAATTAGGGAGGCTGACTTATTGCCTGTGTGTGCTGAGCCGCTCCAAGACCCAGCCCTGGAGTCCCAGCGCTGCAGTGTGGTGTCTCACTATGTCGTCATCCTCCGCACTGGAGCAAAGGTGGTGTGTGTGTGTGTGTGTGTCTGTGTGTGTGTGTGTTACAGTAGCTCTAAGGCATCATTAGCCTGTACGGGAAAGTGTGTGTGTTTGCACACGTTACTCCTAAGTCACAGCATAGCAAAAAGCAGCTGTGTGTACATCTGCAGTCACAAACCCCTAAGCTTCACCTCAAGTTTCATTTTCAGCGGTGTCCATTTTGAATTATTCATCAGCATCTGTTGCCCTTCACACCACTGACAGATCAGTTATGCCGAGGGAAGGCACAACAGCTTTAATCTATCTGGGATTTAACTGTGACCCTCTAGCATCGGCCCAAAGGTCTTTCCAGTCACCATCTCTACACAGATCCATCATCCCTGTGCATGTCAGGTTTACCTGTTAAACTGTTTAGACTACATCCTCTTAGAAGGGATCACATGGATCAGGTGTAGTGTCACCGATGGTAATTGTGCCAATTTCCTACTTCCTGGTGCCGAGAGATGTCGGATGTCATCGAACCTGGTTTTTATCTCTGAGAGCGGCTTTGACTCGTCATCGACTGCGGTGCCGAGCATCGAGTGACTCTAAATAACTCTAATTACCGTTTCCTCGTGCTCCCTCGATAATGAGCAGCACGTTTAGAGAAGGGGGGCTCTCGCTCGTTAGCCGCGATGGAGGGCTCGATGGCCTTTTAAGTGGCAGAGTGGGCCACAAGTCAGAGCCGGCCACAAGTCAGAGCCGTGGCGGGATGCGGTGGGGTGGCATGATAGGGGTAATGATGGGGGCTCGGAGGTGGGTCACTGAGAGACCAGGGGTTGGGTCAAGGGCACTGTAGCTGTGGGTGTGTGTGAATGGGGGGGGTTACTGTGTGTACTAACTGTGTTCTACTGTGTGTGTAACTTCTTCCTCTGTCTGTCAGGATATCTGGGGTACAAGGGGACAGGGAGTTAAGCAGTGTTTGCGAGGGCCCAGAGGCTAAAAGTGCCTGACAGACAAATCAAAGTCCCAAGTTTTTACTGCTTCACAGTTCTCCTTTCATAACCACTACTGGGAGTTCCCTTCAGCAGAGTGTCAGAACCTCAGTCAAGAAAAAGTCACTCCCTTTCAAAAAACAGGTAGGCGGTGTGTGTGTGTGTGTGTGTGTGTGTGCACGTGGACCTATATCTGTGCGAGACGTGCACATGTGCCTCAGTAGGGAAAAGAACTGTGGAAAATAGTGCACCCTGAAATAAATCACTGGTAAATCTCAAGTACACTAATACTTGTGTACAGACATCTGAATGAATAAGTGTCTGCAGCGAAGAACTAAAGATGATTTGGGGTGAATTCACTAAACAGACAACGGGATGCTGGCAGTGTGTGTGTGTGTGTGTTTAAAGTGCAGATACTGAGTGTGCCTGTGATGGTAATGATGTGCTGCTCTCAAATCGACAGACACATATAGGGTGAGAGAGCGAGAGAAACCAAGAGAGAGAGAGAAACAGAGAGAGAGAGAGAAACCAAGAGAGAGGGAGAGAGAGAAACAGAGAGAGAGTTAGGCAGAGAAAGAGATGATATCCTTTCTGTCATGAACCCGAACAACAAAGGACAATGGAAACGGCAGATGAAGAGGTCTGCATCTCTCTCGTTCCCGCCAGAGGGAAATGGGCTTCATGTCGTTAAACACCTGGAGTCAGCACCTGGTCGCACCTGGTGAGAAAATGAGGTCACCCTCTTAAAACTCCTCACTGTCGCTACCCAGACGAATCATCTACCCAACCAATCCAGACCTCGGCAGAATCTTTTTTATTTTGTAGTTTATTTGAAAATACCAACTTTTCAAATACTCAAGGTAGTCAAATATAGTTTATATAGAGTTTCAACTGAAAAGCAACTATTTTCTTTGATATTCAAATAAGAGTAAAAAAAAGACAAATAACATTTGAAAGTATTTTGAATACCTCTCAGAAAACCAAATCATAATTGAAAGTATTTTAATACAGTGTATGCAAGTTATTGGAAAACAAAAAACCGTCCCAATAATAATTTTCTTTTACTTTCTTTTATTTAGTAAAAAAAAAAAAAAAAATGACTAAAATCACCAGGAATTCAGCAAAAAATGTGTTTAATTTAGGAAATATGTTCCCAAGTATTCCCATGAATAGAAATGAGACATGTGAACGTGTCTCAATGTAATTCAAGGTATGAGATGATTATTATTCTCAAATACAGTCTCTTTTTAGGTTTAGTTGTGGTCAATTTGCACTGTACAAATTATTATAATTATGTTCTGGTCCTCCGACCATCCACACCAACAACAAAAACATCTGCAGCTGAATCTAGTTGCCTACCCCTGGTACTGTGTGTGTTCGTAACAAGAACACTTGCCCTCAGATAGACAAAGAGGTTCGAAGTTGTTTTTGTTAAGCATCCAACTTGCTGTTTGCAATGTGCAATTGGCTTTGAATTACTCTGCAGTATTTTCTGTTATCATAAAATGAACTGCGGCATTCAACCTTTTCAGTGGCATGTTCAAAGAGCCATACAGTAGTTGATCGTCACAACTTAATTATACTTATCTGTATAAAATATCATTGGTTAATTGGTTTGACTTGATTATGTAGACCTGAGACAATGGAGAATCGACATTTACAGAATGCTTAGATAAAAATGAATTGTGCAGATCAAATCAAAGTTTATTTGTCACATGCGCCGAATACAACAGGTGTAGACATTACAGTGAAATGCTTACTTACAGGCTCTAACCAATACTGCAAAAAAAGGTATTAGGTGAACAATAGGTAGGTAAAGAAATAAAACAGCAGTAAAAAGACAGGCTATATACAGTAGCGAGGCTATAAAAGTAGCAAGGCTACATACAGACACCGGTTAGTCAAGCTGATTGAGGTAGTATGTACATGTAGATATGGTTAAAGTGACTATGCATATATGATGAACAGAGAGTAGCAATAGCGTAAAAGAGGGGTTGGTGGGTGGTGGGACACAATGCAGATAGCCCGGTTAGCCAATGTGCGGGAGCACTGGTTGATCAAATATGATTGTCAGATAGATTGGAATAGTATAAGATATTGTGTGTGCTCTATTCCTTCTGTTTCTATCTTCAACATGCAGTTCCAGATACAGCCCTGCCATTAGTTGAAGGCTTCCAATCTAATAGTTTCAGAAAAGTAGTCACTTCCTGAGATCTGTATTCAAATGTTTTTTGAAGTAGTATTTTTTTGTGATCTGTATTTTCCTCCCAGAAATATAGTTACCTTGCACGAAGCATAGTTAAAACTATAGCTATCTCAGGTCTGAATCAACCACAAGCCATTAATGAGAAATCCATACACTCGCCGCAAAACACGTCTCTCTCTCTCTCTGTTTTTTTTCCATCCTTCCATCCTTTAGGGGGGACATTTACACTCCCATAAGTATTTATTTGTACATTGAAGCTAAAACTTAACATTTGGTACAGAATGTACAGAATGTCATAGTGAAGCTAAAACTTAACATTTGGTACAGAATGTATAGAATGTCACCTTTTATTTGAGGGTATTTTCTGTACTGTCGCCTCATGAAACATTTGATCTCAAATCCAAAATGCTGGATTATAGAGCCAAATGTAAAGTTTTTGTACACGTCTCATGTACCGAATACAACCTTACCGTGAAAGCCCTTAACCAACAATGCAGTTTTAAGAAAATAGAGTTAAGAAAAGATAATAAAATATCAATAACAAGGCCACTGATGGGGGTACCAAGTCAATGTGCAGGGGTACATGTTAGTCGAGGTAATTGGGGTAATATGTACAGTACATGTAGGTAGGGGTAAAGTGACTACACATAGATAATAAACAGCAAGTAGCAGCAGCGTAAAAAAAGGGGGTGTCAATGTAAATAGTCCAGGTGGCCATTTGATTAACTGTTCAGCAGTCTTATGGCTTGGGGGTAGAAGCTGTTAAGGAGCCTTTTGGACCTAGACTTGGTGCTCTGGTACCGCTTGCCGTGCGGTAGCAGAGAGAACAGTCTATGACTAGAGTGGCTGGAGTCTTTAGCAATTTTTAGGGCCTTCCTCTGACACCGCTTGGTAGATAGGTCCTGGACGGCAGGAAGCTTGGCCCCAGTGATGTACTGGGTTGAACGCACTACCCTCTGTAGCGCCTTGTGGTCAGATGCCTAGCAGTTGCCATACCAGGAGGTGATGTAACCAGTCAGGATGCTCTTGATGGTGCAGCTGTCTAACATTTTGAGGATCTGAGGACCCATGCCAAATCTTTTCAGTCTCCTGAGGGGGAATAGGCATTGTCGTGCCTCCTCACAACTGTCTTGGTGTGTTTGAACCATGGTAGTTTGTTGGTGATGTGGACTCCAAGGAACTTGAAGCTCTCGACCTTCTCCACTACAGCCCCCTCGATGAGAATGGGGGCTTGCTCAGCCCTCCTTTTCCTGTAGTCCACAATCATCTCCTTTGTCTTGATCACATTGAGGGAGAGGTTGTTGTCTCTGACCTCCTCCCTATAGGCTGTCTCATCATTGTCGGTGATCAGGCCTACCACCGTTGTGTCATCGGCAAACTTAATGATGGTGTTGGAGTCGTGCTTGGCCATGCAGTCGTGGGTGAACAGAGAGTGCAGGGGGGACTAAGCACGCACCCCTGAGGGGCCCTCGTGTTGAGGATCAGCGTGGCAGATGTGTTGTTGCCTACTCTTAACACCTGGTGGCGGCCCGGCAGGAAGTCCAGGATCCAGTTGCAGAGGGAGGTGTTTTGTCCCAGGATCCTTAGCTTAGTGATGAGCTTTGAGGGCACTATGGTGTTGAACGTTACGCTGTAGTCAATGAACAGCATTCTCACATTGGTGTTCCTTTTGTCCAGGTGGGGAAGGGCAGTGTGGAGTGCAATAGATATTGTGTCAACTGTGGATCTGTTTGCGAATTGGAGTCGGTCTAGGGTTTCTGGGATGATGATGTTGATGTGAGCCATGACCAGTCTTTCAAAGCACTTCATGGCTACAGACATGAGTGCAATGGGTTGGTAGTCATTTAGGCAGATTACCTTGGTGTTCTTGGGCACAGGGACTAAGGTGGTGTGCTTGAAACATGTAGGTATTACAGACTCGGTCAGGGACAGGTTGAAAATGTTAGTGAAGACACTTGCCAGTTGGTTAGCGCATCCTCTGAGTACACGTCCTGGTAATCCGCCTGGCCCTGCAGCCTTGTGAATGTTTACCTGTTTACTGACATTGGCTACGGACAGCGTGATCACACAGTTGTCCAGAACAGCTGGTGCTCTCATGCATGCTTCAGTGTTGCTTGCCTTGAAGTATGCATAAAAGTAAATTAGCTCGTCTGGTAGGCTTGTGTCACTGGGCAGCTCGCGGCTGGGCTTCCATTTGTAGTCTGTAATAGTTTGCAAGCTCTGCCACATCCGACGAGCATTCAATCTTAGTCCTGTATTGATGCTTTGACTGTTCGATGGTTCATCGGAGGGCATAACGGGATTTATCGTAAGCCTCCGAGTTAGAATCCCACTCCTTGAAAGCGGCAGCTCTACCCTTTAGCTCAGTGGGGATGTTGGCTGTCCAAATAAATACGTAGGGCAGTGTACATGTGGTATTTGTGCTGGGAATCCCCCATTAATCGTGGGTAATCTGACTGGTAAAAACAGCCCTTTTCCTTTTTCCTCTTTACTCCCTGTTTCTGTGAGGATGTGCCACGTTGATATCTCTATTGTGTGGTGGCCGCGGCGCGCCTTAATGGGGAATTTTACACAATGGTCGTATTGACTTGACTGAGATTAATAGCGGTGGGGGCGAACTCGATAGAGTGACTTTACCATAACAATGGCCACCATCCACCGCTGTGGCCCAATTGCATATTTGTATTAAATAATCTATTACCAGCACAAAAGACAGACACAGGAGCATTTCATCCCAAGCATGTCACCAGAGGTTTAAATACGGCACGCGTTAAGGAAAGATCTGTCTGTCAAGAAGAGAATGGCTGCGTAACATACTGTATAGCCTTGGATGGTTTGTTTATGTTGGGTATAATTCATTAGACCAGGAATGGGCAACTGGCAGCCGGATCCCTTTTGTAGGCCCACATATGACTGCAAGTGATGGTATGAATGTGCTTTGGTTGGTTTGGCTTGGTAACACTTTACTCAAGGCCCAGCAGGTGTAATACCTTACTGTCATAATGCATTATAAGACTTGTCATAAGAATAACTGAACCTTCTAATAATATCTAGATATCATCTGGTAATGAGACTCAGTTATTATCAGCCCTCGAAGACATTTATGACTTGATCATAAAACATATATTTCATGCTTATAACCTGTATCAGAGACACCTGGTGCTTTAACCCATGTAGGTGATTTGCTGTACACAGACTGCAGTCATTACATTCTGTGTTCATCTCTCAATCTATAGCTCAACTAGTGACGGTAAAACATTCAGATTGGATCACTTGGAATGACTGACACATCATTATGTGTGTTGACAACATTGCAAAGCCTACCGTTGCGTTCTTTACCGGATTCTTTCTCGGAAATGTAAGCATCTCCTGGGAGGTTTTTTTAATAGACAGTAATTGCACACATACAAAACATAGCACTGAACCTTGAAAATAATCAATCAATCCAAAGAATTTTTGTGACTCTCTCCAATGTCATCTTCTATTGAGGCTTGGGTTGCATACCAAATGGCACCCCATTCCCTATCTAGTGCCCTAATCTTGTCCAGAGCCCTATGACCAGAGCCCACACTCTACAGTAGGTATTTATTCCTAAGCAACAAAGAATCCAGAAATTCTGGAACAACACTTGTTTTGTAAAGTCACATAGGTTGTTCTCTGTCTGTCTGTCTGTCTGTCTGTCTGTCTGTCTGTCTGTCTGTCTGTCTGTCTGTCTGTCTCTCTGTCTCTCTGTCTCTCTGTCTCTCTGTCTCTCTGTCTCTCTGTCTCTCTGTCTCTCTGTCTCTCTCTGTTCTCTCTCTGTTCTCTCTAATGTTCTGTCCTCTCTCTTTGTTTGTATCTTCCATTCTCTCTCTTCTCTCTCTGCCTCTCTGTCTCTCTCCATCTCACTCACTCTCTCTCTGCATATCTCTGTCTTTCACTCTTCCTATAATCCGTATGTCTTTCCGGTTGGTTGACTCAGTAATGTCACAAAGACTGATGTCTCTGGGGGTCCTTTGCAGCCTTTGTGTGTTGTTGTGTGTGTTTATATGGCTTGATGATGCTCCAGAATGCATCTCACTAAACGCCCAAACGTAATTAAAATGTTGCAGGAACAAGAGGAAGTCCTTGAACCCCAGCATCCCACTCCTCCTGTTGCCATGGCGCTCTCCCCGGCAACCAACCGCAACACATGGTAACTATGCAGCACATTCCACCGCAGAACAGAAACAGGACAAAACAAGAGCCCCTGTTTCCCTCTCTCTCCTCCCTCTCTTCTCCGCTCCTCTTCTTCTTTCTCTGATTCTCTCTCCACCCTGTAAAGAATGTGCAGTATTTTCCCACTCTCCGAAGCCTCTGCCCTTCACTTCGAAGAAAGTCTAGCTCATGTGTATTTAAACCTCTTAAAGCTCCCGACATTGTTTCAGGCTGATTGGTCAGGCAGACACTTTAAGCCTGGCCAGGACTCTTAAAGAAGCCTACATTTACAGTGAGAGTGATAACTCCCTAATAGACTAGTGGTGTCATGGTCCACTTGACCTAGACTCTCTCTGGATTATATTTCTTCATCTGGACACACACACACACACACACACACACACACACACACACACACACACACACACACACACACACACACACACACACACACACACACACACACATCAATTCACCATTGATTAACACCAACACTAGGATGACATGCTTCTGGACACTGGCTATAGGAAACCCTGAGAACCTTTTGGCCCTAGGCAGTGTTTCTTCCTCCCATAGAGGAGAGAGTAGAGCAGACCGTTGAGCTCCAGCCAACCCTGCTTCCCTGCTAGTTTATAGCCAGGGTTAGCCTCTCTATCATGGGCAAGGGTAGTGGGGCCGGCTGCCAAGGGCCTGCTATGGCAACCAAGCCGGGGCCCACACAGGGAGGCCGGGGCCTATATTTGGCACAGCTCATTTCGGAGGAGAGGGAAGTTAATTGAAAGCGACGAGGAGCATATTCTCCCCTGGCCTCTCTCCTGTCCTCCTAGGTCCATTATACCCTGCCTATACTCCCTCTCTCTTTCTCTCTCTCTCTCTCTCTCTCTCTCTCTCTTTCTCTCTCTCTCTCTCTCTCTCTCGCTCTCTCGTTCTCTCTCTCACTTTCTTTTCTCTCTCTGTGGGCCAGGGAGCAGTAAATCCTCATCAGATGAGATCTGTAGCGAGAGAGAAGAAAATAGAGAGAGAGAGAGGAGAGGGACAATATGTGGTATATAGAGATGGATAGTAAGGACAGAAAGGAGAGAGGGCCAGAGCTGTGGTGTAACTATACACAGTTGACTCATTCAGGGGCAGGATGGTGATTTACTATGTCTATGTAACCTTTTTATTTTCACTGCATTGCCAAGGTAAAGGGGTTTGTGGGAAGGTGAGGGTGCCTAAGAATGAGAGACATTTAAAATGATTCAAGATGTCTGTCTTTAATTATTTCACATTAACCCATCTTATTATCTTATCTCTTCTCCCTGTTCACCTGTCAATCACTCCCTCTGTTAACTCTGTAGCAGCCCAGCCTGTCAATCACTCCTTCTGTTAACTCTGTAGCAGCCCAGCCTGTCAATCACTCCTTCTGTTAACTCTGTAGCAGCCCAGCCTGTCAATCACTCCTTCTGTTAACTCTGTAGCAGCCCAGCATGTCAATCACTCCTTCTGTTAACTTTGTAGCAGCCCAGCCTGTCAATCACTCCCTCTGTTAACTCTGTAGCAGCCCAGCCTGTCAATCACTCCTTCTGTTAACTCTGTAGCAGCCCAGCCTGTCAATCACTCCTTCTGTTAACTCTGTAGCAGCCCAGCATGTCAATCACTCCTTCTGTTAACTCTGTAGCAGCCCAGCCTGTCAATCACTCCCTCTGTTAACTCTGTAGCAGCCCAGCCTGTCAATCACTCCTTCTGTTAACTCTGTAGCAGCCCAGCCTGTCAATCACTCCTTCTGTTAACTCTGTAGCAGCCCAGCATGTCAATCACTCCTTCTGTTAACTCTGTAGCAGCCCAGCCTGTCAATCACTCCTTCTGTTAACTCTGTAGCAGCCCAGCCTGTCAATCACTACTTCTGTTAACTCTGTAGCAGCCCAGCCTGTCAATCACTCCTTCTGTTAACTCTGTAGCAGCCCAGCATGTCAATCACTCCTTCTGTTAACTCTGTAGCAGCCCAGCCTGTCAATCACTCCTTCTGTTAACTCTGGGGAGTTGTACTTATAGCCCAGTAACATCAGGAAAGCATTGATACTATTATAGATCAGAGCAATGATTAGGCTACCAGAAGGTGGCTCATTTGGTCGGAGCGCAGTGTTGGCTACCCGAAGGTTGTCGGTTCCATATGTCTGAAAGGGATACGTGTCCCTCAGAGTCCATGCAGCTCCCCTTGGCACGCACAACCTATCGTGCCACGCTCATAAACCTCCCCCCGGGCGGCCGGGCTCCTCTAATATACTTTCCCCTCTTTATTAGCCATTACCATGTCACTTTATCTGCAAAAGTTTTAGCGGGTTCAGTCGCTTTATCTCTCTGTGTGCATTCCAATATCTCGTTCAAATCAAATATCTGCCTTGCCTTGCCTCCTTCCTGACTTGGCTGGCTTGCCCTTATCTCTCGACTGCTCTGCATTCAATCGACTTGTTTGATATGTGAAGGGTGAAGGAAGGGATAGAGGGACTGGATAGGCTGCAGTGCTAGTTCTGAGGTAGTACACATAGTCTTAGTGGTCAGTACACGTGCTCCAGTGTGGAGAGGACATCAGAGAGAGAAAGGAGAAGTGGGGATGTTTCAACTGCCTCTCGGTTGGCTCTGTTGGCTCCAAAACAGGAGCTTTTTGTTGAAATGTGGTTATTTTTGGCTTAGCGACAAATAGGGTGTATTTTCTTGACACTGGTGCCCTTAAACTTGCTTTTAGGGAGGGCTAAGGAGTCTGTCCATTGGGAAGTGTTCTTTCTGTGGTGACTGTCCTATGACTCTGAGTCGGAGGTTATTTCATCTGAACTGTGTTGTATTCAACCCTTCAACAGGGCCACTCACCAAAGTAGCCCAGGTTATTGAAGGTTATCCGTCAAACTCAACGGCACAAAAGCGGCGCCCTCACCTGCCTGCACGACTGGCGACCCCAGTCTGACAACCTCACCACCCTCCTCATCTTCGATTCAACTCACACTGCTGCCTTTCTCCCCTCCTTCCCTCGTTCTCTCTCCACTCTCCCTCCCCCTCTTGCCACTCACCACTCCCCATATACCCCTTTCACCCCCATGTTTTTCCTGGTTGTATGTTTTTTTGTAATCACATCTGCAGTAAGTGTAAGGGTCTCCGCCTGCAATGACACAAACTGTACATCGATTTGATTAGAATAAACAGTGAGGGGAGCCGGCCAGTGACTCATGTTAATCAGCTTGATAAATGGTGTTTTCACACCCGGCCCCTGAAATTAGCCAGGAAGTGAAGTGGGTTTCTCTCTACTGTGTGTGTGTGCATGCGTGTATGCACTTATGCCCAAAGAGGCGGTCTCTCCCCGCACCCCCCCCCCCCCCCCACCAATACAATATGTGTGCGCCGCTGAACTCCTGAAAACAAACGATGAATCATCATTATACTGTACATTATGAGAGTTGTGGCCAAGCACCCCCAACAAGCCTTGGTAGCATTGCAATAAAAGGGCTGCTATGTGATGTGATGTGTAGCCTACATTGTGTCGCCCAGCTAAGACCACATGGGATATCAATATCCCACAGAGCTCCTTTCTATGCACCCTCTGTGTCTCTGATATAGACACATATTATTGTATTAAATATTATGCGTATGACTGAATGCAAACTTATTACATGCCATTTATCATCTACTTACGTAGATTGGAGTTCTCAGATGACAGATTCGTTTTCCTGAGCGTTTTCCCCAGCTGACTGGATACCATTAACCCTATTGTTTGCACTCCATTTTCCCTTTTCAATTTGCTTCTAAATGGGATTTGATTGGGATGAGCAAAAAATACACGATTGACACAAGATTGACTGGGCTCTAATTGAAAGTTAGCTTGCTTTATGCGTCTGTAAAAAGGGTCATTATTTACAATAAGTACGCCAAATTATTGATTTCATTCAGTCTGGAAGTTATTGCATCCATTATGTCATTCGTCCCATGATTCATTTGTGCATTGGGTTTTTGATGAAGCTGTAATGCATGCTATTATGGCCCTGATTTCTAATGAGCTCAAACAGCATCTGCAGCTCACGTTGGTAGTGGGGAGAAAACACAGTTGCTTCCAATATGGCTGCCCTCTTTGAGCCAGGATTTCCACTTCACTACATCTAGTAGGAAGCATCAGTAGACGACAGAAACTACCGTGGATCTGAGCACTCGTTTGTCATTTCCTAGAGGCCCATATTAGTGCAGAGAGATACACAATGCTTCTTTCATATGTGCAACAGCTTTTAGATTAATTGAAAGTGTGTGTCTGTATGTGTGTGTGTGTGTTTCCTTATACATGTGTGTGTGCATATATAGTATACGTGTGTGTGTGTTTGTGTGTGTGTGTGTGTGTGTGTGCATGCTTGTGCAGCCCACCTCCGAACAAATGTATGTGTGTGTTTTTAGCAGTACTGCTGCCGTATCCTGTTTGCTAGCTAATGGACGGGGAGAGGGGCAGTGAATATTCTTCCTCCCATTCCTCTCTGATATCAACCCCAGTGAGATGGACAGACATCCACGCATGGCTAATGCAGCCCTCAAGACACACTCAACATCCCCCTTAATGTCCCATCTATTAGTTATTCATGAAAAGCTATCCACACTGAAAGTAAGCTAGTGTGCACAGGGCACGTATAGTACTGAAGTGGATGTAGAGACTGAGAATCTGTGCCCATTGCTTTGCATGCAGACTGAGAAGGTTGAATATTCCTGGTCTACAGACACATACATATGGAGAATAAAATACCAGGTTGGGAAGCAGTGGGGGCACTTTGCAAATCTGTGTAGCAGACCGGGGTTCAAATAGTATTCAAAATATTTCAAAATACCTAAGCTGGGCTCGATTGAGTTTGCCTGGAGCAAAGGAACTAATAGAATAGTCGCAAAGTGCTACCCTACCAATTTGGCACGCCAGGCTAAAGCAAACGCTCAAAGAATGAGAAAGATTTCAAGTAGTATTTGAACCCAGGTCTCAGACCATCGGTGTAGCTTTTTTATAAATGCTAGTCGATGAATAATACTTAATGGAGGCTGCCAGATTCTCCCTTTCACAGAGGCTAGCTGGGCAGGAAGATTAGTTTTTTTGTTTTGCCATGGGATCGGAGCCTTTTGTTTCTGTGTAGCGCATTTCGGCTAAAGGTCAGTCTAAGGCCGCCATGGACCCCCATATCTCTCCACCCTGGCCACTGTCCCTCTCTCTGTCGTTTTCTCATCGCCCACTTCTCTTATCATCCACGCTCACACCTACGGCTAGGGTCTTCTTTCTCCCTCTTCAGCCATGGGGCTTTGGAGAGACTGATGGAAGCTGATAACCTCTAAATCCGGGGAGTGAGTTGGGGGAGAGAGGGGGGGGCACAGCTCGAGCCGCTGCCAGTGAGTAAGGGGCCTCTGGCAGGAAACCGGGCTGGGGCAATGCCCAGGCTTTTTGGCTTCCTGGGCCTTGGGCCTGGGCCAGGCTCATAGCTTAGTCTCTTAGTTTTTTAGGACCATGAAAGACAGTTGAAAAATAGTCTGAGCAGTCTGAATCTCCACTTATTTGAGGCTATGGGTTTAGAGTACTCCGAGTGCAGGCGTATAAAGACAGGCCACTTCTCTTTGCTCCTCTATTCCTCCCCTCTCTCTACTCATCCATCTCTTCCTCCCTCCGTCTGTCTCCCTCTGGGGGTGAGGGCTCCCCACGGTGTGGCGCGCAGCAAGTAACGATCAGCTCCAGCGACCCGAGACGACTCACTCCTATACCTGAGCAGGCAGGAGAGAGAGAGGGAGACAGAGAAAGAGAGAGATAGAGAGAGAGAGTCAGAGGGAGAGAGAGAGGGAGACAGAGAGAGAGAGGGACAGAGAGAGAGAGAGAGAGAGTCAGAGGGAGAGATAGAGGGAGACAGAGACAGAGAGGGAGACAGAGAGAGAGAGAGTCAGAGGGAGAGAGAGATAAAGGGAGTGAGAAATAGAGAGACCTTGACAAGACAGAAAGTAAAGGACAGGGTGGTCTGGGCCTCAATTTACCCATGGCGTTTCCTGCCCGCGCATCTACCAATCAGAAGGGCGATCAGCCCTGCCGGGTTCTAACGGTGGGGGTCCAGACAGACCATAGTACATCACCTGGGAAGGCGGACGTCATTCCCACAACGATGGCCCCAGGGGAGAACTGTCCGATAAAAACAATAGCCCTCTCCAATCACTCCCTCTCGCCCTCGACTGGTAGTCGTCGCTCATCCCTCTGCTGCCTGTGTGTGTGTGTGCATGTGTATGTATGTGCATGTGTGTGTGTTTGTGTGTCCTCTTTCCTCCAAACTCCAACAACAAAAACGCAGACACTCACGAAAAATCCCAGGACGTTCATAAATCAGTCCCAGAAAGTATATTTTCCAACTCTTCAGACACTCAGTTATTAACGCCCCGAATATGAGTTGAATTGATGAAATTATCATGCCAGCAAAAGTGCATTATCAAATATAATTGCTAATTTGACAGCATAAATATTATTCCTATATCTGACAGTGCTGATTTCTGCCAAATAGCTCTCCCACCGTTTAATGTCCTTCAAGAGAGAAAATAGACACTGAAACGTACAAATAAATGAAAAATATCAATTGGGCGTGTAATTATTTGATAATGCATTAATCCCATTATATGACCCCTGCCAGCTAATTGCTATTGTCAGTCATCCAGAACGTTTCAGGTGGTTTGGATGAGCATTATGTGAAATACTCTGACTATTATGACTTTATTTTCCTGGCCGCTTTCCGAAACTGAGTTTACAGGTGCCACGAATTACAAGACGACAGTCAAAAGCTAGGTCATTACCAGCCGTGTCCAATGTGGTGGCGGTACTAATGGTACTGTCTAAACCAGCCAGCCAGCCGGCCGCCGCATCATCAACAGTTCCTGGAGGAGCCACTCGGCTACTGGCTAATGAGCACCGAGGTGGCAGGGTGAAGAACTTGCTGCGGCATCCCGTCGTCTCGCAACACAATAACAAGCTGCCTCTCCAACACACGGGCTAAGGATGATGCTTTGACTGAGCCTGGGGACTTTGAGAGAGAGAGAGAGAGAGAGAGAGAGAGAGGAGAGAGAGAGAGGAGAGAGAGAGAGGATAGAGAGAGGAGAGAGAGAGAGAGAGAGAGAGAGAGAGAGAGAGGAGAGAGAGAGGAGGAGAGAGAGAGAGAGAGGAAGAGAGAGAGAGGAGAGAGAGAGGAGAGAGAGGCAGATAGAGAGAGAGAGAGAGAGAGAGAGAGAGAGAGAGAGGAGAGAGATAGAGAGAGAGAGAGAGAGAGAGAGAGAGAGAGAGAGACTAAAGCCAAAGTACCAATGAAGAATGTAGTTAAGGTGAAATGGATGGAGTGAGGGAAAGAGAGAGAGATAAAGGGAGTATGAGAGAGAGAGGGAACCTAGCCACTGTGTAAAAGGTTTAATGAACAGGAATATGTAATGAAGGTGAGAAGGATATAGATGTGCAGAGTTTGAGGTCTCTCTGTGGCCAGACTAAGAGAGAATAGTGCAGTGTGAGAGACTGATGATATCCATCGTGTATAGAGCTATTGTCTCACGTCAGATGGTATCACTCCTACGCTATGCTCATCCCTCAACCGATCTGTCTTGAAGGACGTGGAACTCATCTCTGAAAGAGATTTTGCTCATCCGCCTAACACTAGATCCTAATTGTGAAAATCACTTCGCTCTCGGTAGCTATGATGCACTGGCTACTATGGCAAACCGGTGCTCTATCAGCTCAGCAAACTTGCTCCAGCTAGCAGCCTAGTGTTTGAATGGCCATACGGGTAGCTAGTTTGCCAGCTTGTTGATGAAGTTGTATGGCACCAAAGTTAAGGGACTATTCCCAGAATCAGTATGTATCAGAATCTGACAGCTGGCACTGTGCCTCGCTACTTTATAACATTTGGCCAATGTGATAACGTCGCAGAGCGCAGCAGTCAGCTGTGCTGTAGCACTCTAATCACAGTGTAGTGATAAACCTGACTATCTGGCTCCATTTGATATTATAGTAAAATCATGTGCAGTCCAGTGTAATGCTTTTTGCTGACTAAGATCAAGGAATGGTCATAAGAAACAAATATCAAAGCAAGTATTATTTCATAACTTTGTAAAGTGAATGGATTCACATACAAGCCATAAAGCTTGAGTTACAAATCATTAACAAGCATTAAAAGGCATTCAGAATCTAGGCATGAAGATCCCAGAGTTACAAAGCGAAGTATGAACAAAAAAATGGCTACTAGGCCAGAGGCCTAGAATCCTAGGAAATTAGAAAATGGAATACAACCTTCCTCCATGGACAGGATAAGAGAGAGAACAACAGACCTTCATTCTATTTATACCAGATTGGACTTGTTTTTATTCAAAATCAGTTGTTGACCAATCCACAGACCAAACCAAAGATAACACAACTACGATATCCAATCGGATCAAACCAACCATCTATTTGTGATGACCCGAGGGGGTGGGCTGGTTACCATAAAGACCGCATTCCTGAGAGGACAACTGTGTACAGTGTCATCAGAATTCATTCTGAACAACTAGAAGTAACCACAGAGATCATGCATCCACATAGATGGAATCAGCGTTCTCCTCAGAGGAAGTTTTAGATTGACACCAGACATGGATGCAATAGTGTTATTTTAACACACATTTCTATAGTTAATTCTTTGCTTACTTTTGGAGAGAGAGAGAGATACATTTTGGCCCCTCAGAGGGGGGTAAGTGTGTACTGTCCCTTAAAGCATTGCCCTTTGTGTCTTCCCTGTGTTCCTGGGCCATTTGCCAAGCAGCCCCAGGTGGAAGAGAGCACTTTGTGTAGGGCCGAGCCTACAACGGCAGAACAGATATCATGAACTAGACTAGACTATTTGCATTGACCCTCTTTTTTACGCTGCTGCTACTCACTTTTTATTATCTATGCGTAGTCACTTTACCGCTGCCTACATATTACCTCAATTACCTCGACTAACCTGTACCCCCGCACATTGACTTGGTACCTCCTGTATATAGCCTCATTATTGTTATTTGTGTTTCTTTTTTATTCATTTAGCAAATATTTTCTTACTCTGCATTGTTTGTATAAGGGCTTGAAAGTAAGCATTTCATGGTAAGGTCTACACCTGTTGTATTTGTTTATAGAGCTAGTTATAAACAAGAGAATGGTAATGTCCATCATGTATAGAGGTAGTTATAAACAAGAGAATGGTAATGTCCATCATGTATAGAGCTAGTTATAAACAAGAGAATGGTAATGTCCATCATGTATAGAGCTAGTTATAAACAAGAGAATGGTAATGTCCATCATGTGTAGAGCTAGTTATAAACAAGAGAATGGTAATGTCCATCATGTATAGAGCTAGTTATAAACAAGAGAATGGTAACGTCCATCATGTATAGAGCTAGTTATAAACAAGAGAATGGTAATGTCCATCATGTATAGAGGTAGTTATAAACAAGAGAATGGTAATGTCCATCATGTATAGAGCTAGTTATAAACAAGAGAATGGTAATGTCCATCATGTATAGAGGTAGTTATAAACAAGAGAATGGTAATGTCCATCATGTATAGAGCTAGTTATAAACAAGATAATGGTAATGTCCATCATGTATAGAGGTAGTTATAAACAAGAGAATGGTAATGTCCATCATGTATAGAGGTAGTTATAAACAAGAGAATGGTAATGTCCATCATGTGTAGAGCTAGTTATAAACAAGAGAATGGTAATGTCCATCATGTATAGAGGTAGTTATAAACAAGAGAATGGTAATGTCCATCATGTATAGAGGTAGTTATAAACAAGAGAATGGTAATGTCCATCATGTATAGAGCTAGTTATAAACAAGAGAATGGTAATGTCCATCATGTATAGAGGTAGTTATAAACAAGAGAATGGTAATGTCCATCATGTATAGAGCTAGTTATAAACAAGAGAATGGTAATGTCCATCATGTATAGAGCCAGTTATAAACAAGAGAATGGTAATGTCCATCATGTATAGAGGTAGTTATAAACAAGAGAATGGTAATGTCCATCATGTATAGAGGTAGTTATAAACAAGAGAATGGTAATGTCCATCATGTATAGAGCTAGTTATAAACAAGAGAATGGTAATGTCCATCATGTATAGAGCTAGTTATAAACAAGAGAATGGTAATGTCCATCATGTATAGAGCTAGTTATAAACAAGAGAATGGTAATGTCCATCATGTATAGAGGTAGTTATAAACAAGAGAATGGTAATGTCCATCATGTATAGAGCCAGTTATAAACAAGAGAATGGTAATGTCCATCATGTGTAGAGCTAGTTATAAACAAGAGAATGGTAATGTCAATCATGTATAGAGCCAGTTATAAACAAGAGAATGGTAATGTCCATCATGTATAGAGCTAGTTATAAACAAGAGAATGGTAATGTCCATCATGTGTAGAGCTAGTTATAAACAAGAGAATGGTAATGTCCATCATGTATAGAGCCAGTTATAAACAAGAGAATGGTAATGTCCATCATGTATAGAGGTAGTTATAAACAAGAGAATGGTAATGTCCATCATGTATAGAGGTAGTTATAAACAAGAGAATGGTAATGTCCATCATGTATAGAGCTAGTTATAAACAAGATAATGGTAATGTCCATCATGTATAGAGGTAGTTATAAACAAGAGAATGGTAATGTCCATCATGTATAGAGGTAGTTATAAACAAGAGAATGGTAATGTCCATCATGTATAAAGCCAGTTATAAACAAGAGAATGGTAATGTCCATCATGTATAGAGGTAGTTATAAACAAGAGAATGGTAATGTCCATCATGTATAGAGGTAGTTATAAACAAGAGAATGGTAATGTCCATCATGTATAGAGGTAGTTATAAACAAGAGAATGGTAATGTCCATCATGTATAGAGGTAGTTATAAACAAGAGAATGGTAATGTCCATCATGTATAGAGGTAGTTATAAACAAGAGAATGGTAATGTCCATCATGTATAGAGCCAGTTATAAACAAGAGAATGGTAATGTCCATCATGTGTAGAGCTAGTTATAAACAAGAGAATGGTAATGTCCATCATGTATAGAGCTAGTTATAAACAAGAGAATGGTAATGTCCATCATGTATAGAGGTAGTTATAAACAAGAGAATGGTAATGTCCATCATGTATAGAGCTAGTTATAAACAAGAGAATGGTAATGTCCATCATGTATAGAGGTAGTTATAAACAAGAGAATGGTAATGTCCATCATGTATAGAGGTAGTTATAAACAAGAGAATGGTAATGTCCATCATGTATAGAGCTAGTTATAAACAAGAGAATGGTAATGTCCATCATGTATAGAGGTAGTTATAAACAAGAGAATGGTAATGTCCATCATGTATAGAGGTAGTTATAAACAAGAGAATGGTAATGTCCATCATGTATAGAGCCAGTTATAAACAAGAGAATGGTAATGTCCATCATGTGTAGAGCTAGTTATAAACAAGAGAATGGTAATGTCCATCATGTATAGAGCCAGTTATAAACAAGAGAATGGTAATGTCCATCATGTATAGAGCTAGTTATAAAACAAGAGAATGGTAATGTCCATCATGTGTAGAGCTAGTTATAAACAAGAGAATGGTAATGTCCATCATGTATAGAGCCAGTTATAAACAAGAGAATGGTAATGTCCATCATGTATAGAGGTAGTTATAAACAAGAGAATGGTAATGTCCATCATGTATAGAGGTAGTTATAAACAAGAGAATGGTAATGTCCATCATGTATAGAGCTAGTTATAAACAAGATAATGGTAATGTCCATCATGTATAGAGGTAGTTATAAACAAGAGAATGGTAATGTCCATCATGTATAGAGGTAGTTATAAACAAGAGAATGGAAATGTCCATCATGTATAGAGGTAGTTTATAAACAAGAGAATGGTAATGTCCATCATGTATAGAGCTAGTTATAAACAAGAGAATGGTAATGTCCATCATGTATAGAGGTAGTTATAAACAAGAGAATGGTAATGTCCATCATGTATAGAGCTAGGTTATAAACAAGAGAATGGTAATGTCCATCATGTATAGAGCTAGTTATAAACAAGAGAATAGTAATGTCCATCATGTATAGAGGTAGTTATAAACAAGAGAATGGTAATGTCCATCATGTATAAAGCCAGTTATAAACAAGAGAATGGTAATGTCCATCATGTATAGAGGTAGTTATAAACAAGAGAATGGTAATGTCCATCATGTATAGAGCCAGTTATAAACAAGAGAATGGTAATGTCCATCATGTGTAGAGCCAGTTATAAACAAGATAATGGTAATGTCCATCATGTGTAGAGGTAGTTATAAACAAGAGAATGGTAATGTCCATCATGTATAGAGGTAGTTATAAACAAGAGAATGGTAATGTCCATCATGTATAAAGCCAGTTATAAACAAGAGAATGGTAATGTCCATCATGTATAGAGGTAGTTATAAACAAGAGAATGGTAATGTCCATCATGTATAGAGGTAGTTATAAACAAGAGAATGGTAATGTCCATCATGTATAGAGGTAGTTATAAACAAGAGCATGGTAATGTCCATCATGTATAGAGGTAGTTATAAACAAGAGAATGGTAATGTCCATCATGTATAGAGCCAGTTATAAACAAGAGAATGGTAATGTCCATCATGTGTAGAGCTAGTTTTAAACAAGAGAATGGTAATGTCCATCATGTATAGAGGTAGTTATAAACAAGAGAATGGTAATGTCCATCATGTATAGAGCTAGTTATAAACAAGAGAATGGTAATGTCCATCATGTGTAGAGCTAGTTATAAACAAGAGAATGGTAATGTCCATCATGTATAGAGCCAGTTATAAACAAGAGAATGGTAATGTCCATCATGTATAGAGGTAGTTATAAACAAGAGAATGGTAATGTCCATCATGTATAGAGCTAGTTATAAACAAGATAATGGTAATGTCCATCATGTATAGAGGTAGTTATAAACAAGAGAATGGTAATGTCCATCATGTATAGAGGGTAGTTATAAACAAGAGAATGGTAATGTCCATCATGTATAGAGGTAGTTATAAACAAGAGAATGGTAATGTCCATCATGTATAGAGCCAGTTATAAACAAGAGAATGGTAATGTCCATCATGTGTAGAGCTAGTTTTAAACAAGAGAATGGTAATGTCCATCATGTATAGAGCCAGTTATAAACAAGAGAATGGTAATGTCCATCATTTATAGAGCTAGTTATAAACAAGAGAATGGTAATGTCCATCATGTGTAGAGCTAGTTATAAACAAGAGAATGGTAATGTCCATCATGTATAGAGCCAGTTATAAACAAGAGAATGGTAATGTCCATCATGTATAGAGGTAGTTATAAACAAGAGAATGGTAATGTCCATCATGTATAGAGCTAGTTATAAACAAGATAATGGTAATGTCCATCATGTATAGAGGTAGTTATAAACAAGAGAATGGTAATGTCCATCATGTATAGAGGTAGTTATAACAAGAGAATGGTAATGTCCACATGTATAGAGCTAGTTATAAACAAGAGAATGGTAATGTCCATCATGTATAGAGCTAGTTATAAACAAGAGAATGGTAATGTCCATCATGTATAGAGCTAGTTATAAACAAGAGAATGGTAATGTCCATCATGTATAGAGCTAGTTATAAACAAGAGAATGGTAATGTCCATCATGTATAGAGCTAGTTATAAACAAGAGAATAGTAATGTCCATCATGTATAGAGGTAGTTATAAACAAGAGAATGGTAATGTCCATCATGTATAGAGCTAGTTATAAACAAGAGAATGGTAATGTCCATCATGTATAGAGGTAGTTATAAACAAGAGAATGGTAATGTCCATCATGTATAGAGCCAGTTATAAACAAGAGAATGGTAATGTCCATCATGTGTAGAGCCAGTTAATAAACAAGATAATGGTAATGTCCATCATGTGTAGAGGTAGTTATAAACAAGAGAATGGTAATGTCCATCATGTGTAGAGGTAGTTATAAACAAGAGAATGGTAATGTCCATCATGTATAGAGGTAGTTATAAACAAGAGAATGGTAATGTCCATCATGTATAGAGGTAGTTATAAACAAGAGAATGGTAATGTCCATCATGTATAGAGGTAGTTATAAACAAGAGAATGGTAATGTCCATCATGTATAGAGCCAGTTATAAACAAGAGAATGGTAATGTCCCTCATGTATAGAGCCAGTTATAAACAAGAGAATGGTAATGTCCATCATGTGTAGAGCTAGTTATAAACAAGAGAATGGTAATGTCCATCATGTGTAGAGCTAGTTATAAACAAGAGAATGGTAATGTCCATCATGTATAGAGCTAGTTATAAACAAGATAATGGTAATGTCCATCATGTATAGAGGTAGTTATAAACAAGAGAATGGTAATGTCCATCATGTATAGAGGTAGTTATAAACAAGAGAATGGTAATGTCCATCATGTATAGAGCTAGTTATAAACAAGAGAATGGTAATGTCCATCATGTATAGAGCTAGTTATAAACAAGAGAATGGTAATGTCCATCATGTATAGAGCTAGTTATAAACAAGAGAATGGTAATGTCCATCATGTATAGAGCTAGTTATAAACAAGAGAATAGTAATGTCCATCATGTATAGAGGTAGTTATAAACAAGAGAATGGTAATGTCCATCATGTATAAAGCCAGTTATAAACAAGAGAATGGTAATGTCCATCATGTATAGAGGTAGTTATAACAAGAGAATGGTAATGTCCATCATGTATAGAGCCAGTTATAAACAAGAGAATGGTAATGTCCATCATGTGTAGAGCCAGTTATAAACAAGATAATGGTAATGTCCATCATGTGTAGAGGTAGTTATAAACAAGAGAATGGTAATGTCCATCATGTATAGAGGTAGTTATAAACAAGAGAATGGTAATGTCCATCATGTATAGAGGTAGTTATAAACAAGAGAATGGTAATGTCCATCATGTATAGAGGTAGTTATAAACAAGAGAATGGTAATGTCCATCATGTATAGAGCCAGTTATAAACAAGAGAATGGTAATGTCCCTCATGTATAGAGCCAGTTATAAACAAGAGAATGGTAATGTCCATCATGTGTAGAGCTAGTTATAAACAAGAGAATGGTAATGTCCATCATGTGTAGAGCTAGTTATAAACAAGAGAATGGTAATGTCCATCATGTATAGAGCTAGTTATAAACAAGAGAATGGTAATGTCCATCATGTATAGAGGTAGTTATAAACAAGAGAATGGTAATGTCCATCATGTATAGAGCTAGTTATAAACAAGATAATGGTAATGTCCATCATGTATAGAGGTAGTTATAAACAAGAGAATGGTAATGTCCATCATGTATAGAGGTAGTTATAAACAAGAGAATGGTAATGTCCATCATGTGTAGAGGTAGTTATAAACAAGAGAATGGTAATGTCCATCATGTATAGAGGTAGTTATAAACAAGAGAATGGTAATGTCCATCATGTATAGAGGTAGTTATAAACAAGAGAATGGTAATGTCCATCATGTATAGAGCTAGTTATAAACAAGAGAATGGTAATGTCCATCATGTATAGAGGTAGTTATAAACAAGAGAATGGTAATGTCCATCATTATAGAGCTAGTTATAAACAAGAATGGTAATGTCCATCATGTATAGAGCCAGTTATAACAAGAGAATGGTAATGTCCATCATGTATAGAGGTAGTTATAAACAAGAGAATGGTAATGTCCATCATGTATAGAGGTAGTTATAAACAAGAGAATGGTAATGTCCATCATGTATAGAGCTAGTTATAAACAAGAGAATGGTAATGTCCATCATGTATAGAGCTAGTTATAAACATCATGTAGAGCTAGTTATAAACAAGAGAATGGTAATGTCCATCATGTATAGAGCTAGTTATAAACAAGAGAATGGTAATGTCCATCATGTATAGAGGTAGTTATAAACAAGAGAATGGTAATGTCCATCATGTATAGAGCTAGTTATAAACAAGATATGGTAATGTCCATCATGTATAGAGGTAGTTATAAACAAGAGAATGGTAATGTCCATCATGTATAGAGGTAGTTATAAACAAGAGAATGGTAATGTCCATCATGTGTAGAGGGTAGTTATAAACAAGAGAAGGTAATGTCCATCATGTATAGAGGTAGTTATAAACATGAGAATGGTAATGTCCATCATGTATAGAGTAGTTATAAACAAGAGAATGGTAATGTCCATCATGTATAGAGCTAGTTATAAACAAGAGAATGGTAATGTCCATCATGTATAGAGGTAGTTATAAACAGAGAATGGTAATGTCCATCATGTATAGAGCTAGTTATAAACAAGAGAATGGTAATGTCCATCATGTATAGAGCCAGTTATAAACAAGAGAATGGTAATGTCCATCATGTATAGAGGTAGTTATAAACAAGAGAATGGTAATGTCCACAACATGTATAGAGGTAGTTATAAACAAGAGAATGGTAATGTCCATCATGTATAGAGCTAGTTATAACAAGAGAATGGTAATGTCCATCATGTATAGAGCTAGTTATAAACAAGAGAATGGTAATGTCCATCATGTATAGAGCTAGTTATAACAAGAGAATGGTAATGTCCATCTGTATAGAGGTAGTTATAAACAGAGAATGGTAATGTGTCCATCATGTATAGAGCCAGTTATAAACAAGAGAATGGTAATGTCCATCATGTGTAGAGCTAGTTATAAACAAGAGAATGGTAATGTCAATCATGTATAGAGCCAGTTATAAAACAAGAGAATGGTAATTTCCATCATGTATAGAGCTAGTTATAAACAAGAGAATGGTAATGTCCATCATGTGTAGAGCTAGTTATAAACAAGAGAATGGTAATGTCCATCATGTATAGAGCTAGTTATAACAAGAGAAGGTAATGTCCATCATGTATAGAGGTAGTTATAACAGAGAATGGTAATGTCCATCATGTATAGAGGTAGTTATAAACAAGAGAATGGTAATGTCCCATCATGTATAAGCTAGTTATAAACAAGATAATGGTAATGTCCATCATGTATAGAGGTAGTTATAACAAGAGAATGGTAATGTCCATCATGTATAGAGGTAGTTATAACAAGATAATGGTAATGTCCATCATGTATAAGGCAGTTATAAACAGAGAATGGTAATGTCCATCATGTATAGAGGTAGTTATAAACAAGAGAATGGTAATGTCCATCATGTATAGAGGTAGTTATAAACAAGAGAATGGTAATGTCCATCATGTATAGAGGTAGTTATAAACAAGAGAATGGTAATGTCCATCATGTATAGAGGTAGTTATAAACAAGAGAATGGTAATGTCCATCATGTATAGAGGTAGTTATAAACAAGAGAATGGTAATGTCCATCATGTATAGAGCCAGTTATAAACAAGAGAATGGTATGTCCATCATGTGTAGAGCTAGTTATAAACAAGAGAATGGTAATGTCCATCATGTATAGAGCTAGTTATAAACAAGAGAATGGTAATGTCCATCATGTATAGAGGTAGTTATAAACAAGAGAATGGTAATGTCCATCATGTATAGAGCTAGTTATAAACAAGAGAATGGTAATGTCCATCATGTATAGAGGTAGTTATAAACAAGAGAATGGTAATGTCCATCATGTATAGAGGTAGTTATAAACAAGAGAATGGTAATGTCCATCATGTATAGAGCTAGTTATAAACAAGAGAATGGTAATGTCCATCATGTATAGAGGTAGTTATAAACAAGAGAATGGTAATGTCCATCATGTATAGAGGTAGTTATAAACAAGAGAATGGTAATGTCCATCATGTATAGAGCCAGTTATAAACAAGAGAATGGTAATGTCCATCATGTGTAGAGCTAGTTATAAACAAGAGAATGGTAATGTCCATCATGTATAGAGCCAGTTATAAACAAGAGAATGGTAATGTCCATCATGTATAGAGCTAGTTATAAACAAGAGAATGGTAATGTCCATCATGTGTAGAGCTAGTTATAAACAAGAGAATGGTAATGTCCATCATGTATAGAGCCAGTTATAAACAAGAGAATGGTAATGTCCATCATGTATAGAGGTAGTTATAAACAAGAGAATGGTAATGTCCATCATGTATAGAGCTAGTTATAACAAGATAATGGTAATGTCCATCATGTATAGAGGTAGTTATAAACAAGAGAATGGTAATGTCCATCATGTATAGAGGTAGTTATAAACAAGAGAATGGAAATGTCCATCATGTATAGAGGTAGTTATAAACAAGAGAATGGTAATGTCCATCATGTATAGAGCTAGTTATAAACAAGAGAATGGTAATGTCCATCATGTATAGAGCTAGTTATAAACAAGAGAATGGTAATGTCCATCATGTATAGAGCTAGTTATAAACAAGAGAATGGTAATGTCCATCATGTATAGAGCTAGTTATAAACAAGAGAATAGTAATGTCCATCATGTATAGAGGTAGTTATAAACAAGAGAATGGTAATGTCCATCATGTATAAAGCCAGTTATAAACAAGAGAATGGTAATGTCCATCATGTATAGAGGTAGTTATAAACAAGAGAATGGTAATGTCCATCATGTATAGAGCCAGTTATAAACAAGAGAATGGTAATGTCCATCATGTGTAGAGCCAGTTATAAACAAGATAATGGTAATGTCCATCATGTGTAGAGGTAGTTATAAACAAGAGAATGGTAATGTCCATCATGTATAGAGGTAGTTATAAACAAGAGAATGGTAATGTCCATCATGTATAAAGCCAGTTATAAACAAGAGAATGGTAATGTCCATCATGTATAGAGGTAGTTATAAACAAGAGAATGGTAATGTCCATCATGTATAGAGGTAGTTATAAACAAGAGAATGGTAATGTCCATCATGTATAGAGGTAGTTATAAACAAGAGCATGGTAATGTCCATCATGTATAGAGGTAGTTATAAACAAGAGAATGGTAATGTCCATCATGTATAGAGCCAGTTATAAACAAGAGAATGGTAATGTCCATCATGTGTAGAGCTAGTTTTAAACAAGAGAATGGTAATGTCCATCATGTATAGAGGTAGTTATAAACAAGAGAATGGTAATGTCCATCATGTATAGAGCTAGTTATAAACAAGAGAATGGTAATGTCCATCATGTGTAGAGCTAGTTATAAACAAGAGAATGGTAATGTCCATCATGTATAGAGCCAGTTATAAACAAGAGAATGGTAATGTCCATCATGTATAGAGGTAGTTATAACAAGAGAATGGTAATGTCCATCATGTATAGAGCTAGTTATAAACAAGATAATGGTAATGTCCATCATGTATAGAGGTAGTTATAAACAAGAGAATGGTAATGTCCATCATGTATAGAGGTAGTTATAAACAAGAGAATGGTAATGTCCATCATGTATAGAGGTAGTTATAAACAAGAGAATGGTAATGTCCATCATGTATAGAGCCAGTTATAAACAAGAGAATGGTAATGTCCATCATGTGTAGAGCTAGTTTTAAACAAGAGAATGGTAATGTCCATCATGTATAGAGCCAGTTATAAACAAGAGAATGGTAATGTCCATCATGTATAGAGCTAGTTATAAACAAGAGAATGGTAATGTCCATCATGTGTAGAGCTAGTTATAAACAAGAGAATGGTAATGTCCATCATGTATAGAGCCAGTTATAAACAAGAGAATGGTAATGTCCATCATGTATAGAGGTAGTTATAAACAAGAGAATGGTAATGTCCATCATGTATAGAGCTAGTTATAAACAAGATAATGGTAATGTCCATCATGTATAGAGGTAGTTATAAACAAGAGAATGGTAATGTCCATCATGTATAGAGGTAGTTATAAACAAGAGAATGGTAATGTCCATCATGTATAGAGCTAGTTATAAACAAGAGAATGGTAATGTCCATCATGTATAGAGCTAGTTATAAACAAGAGAATGGTAATGTCCATCATGTATAGAGCTAGTTATAAACAAGAGAATGGTAATGTCCATCATGTATAGAGCTAGTTATAAACAAGAGAATGGTAATGTCCATCATGTATAGAGCTAGTTATAAACAAGAGAATAGTAATGTCCATCATGTATAGAGGTAGTTATAAACAAGAGATGGTAATGTCCATCATGTATAAAGCCAGTTATAACAAGAGAATGGTAATGTCCATCATGTATAGAGGTAGTTATAAACAAGAGAATGGTAATGTCCATCATGTATAGAGCCAGTTATAAACAAGAGAATGGTAATGTCCATCATGTGTAGAGCCAGTTATAAACAAGATAATGGTAATGTCCATCATGTGTAGAGGTAGTTATAAACAAGAGAATGGTAATGTCCATCATGTATAGAGGTAGTTATAAACAAGAGAATGGTAATGTCCATCATGTATAGAGGTAGTTATAAACAAGAGAAATGGTAATGTCCATCATGTATAGAGGTAGTTATAAACAAGAGAATGGTAATGTCCATCATGTATAGAGCCAGTTATAAACAAGAGAATGGTAATGTCCCTCATGTATAGAGCCAGTTATAACAAGAGAATGGTAATGTCCCTCATGTATAGAGCTAGTTATAAACAAGAGAATGGTAATGTCCATCATGTGTAGAGCTAGTTATAAACAAGAGAATGGTAATGTCCATCATGTGTCGGCTAGTATAAAGAGAATGGTAATGTCCTCATGTATAGAGCTAGTTAAACAAGATAATGGTAATGTCCATCATGTATAGAGGTAGTTATAAACAAGAGAATGGTAATGTCCATCATGTATAGAGGTAGTTATAAACAAGAGAATGGTAATGTCCATCATGTATAGAGCTAGTTATAAACAAGAGAATGGTAATGTCCATCATGTATAGAGCTAGTTATAAACAAGAGAATGGTAATGTCCATCATGTATAGAGCTAGTTATAAACAAGAGAATGGTAATGTCCATCATGTATAGAGCTAGTTATAAACAAGAGAATAGTAATGTCCATCATGTATAGAGGTAGTTATAAACAAGAGAATGGTAATGTCCATCATGTATAAAGCCAGTTATAAACAAGAGAATGGTAATGTCCATCATGTATAGAGGTAGTTATAAACAAGAGAATGGTAATGTCCATCATGTATAGAGCCAGTTATAAACAAGAGAATGGTAATGTCCATCATGTGTAGAGCCAGTTATAAACAAGATAATGGTAATGTCCATCATGTGTAGAGGTAGTTATAAACAAGAGAATGGTAATGTCCATCATGTATAGAGGTAGTTATAAACAAGAGAATGGTAATGTCCATCATGTATAGAGGTAGTTATAAACAAGAGAATGGTAATGTCCATCATGTATAGAGGTAGTTATAAACAAGAGAATGGTAATGTCCATCATGTATAGAGCCAGTTATAAACAAGAGAATGGTAATGTCCCTCATGTATAGAGCCAGTTATAAACAAGAGAATGGTAATGTCCATCATGTGTAGAGCTAGTTATAAACAAGAGAATGGTAATGTCCATCATGTGTAGAGCTAGTTATAAACAAGAGAATGGTAATGTCCATCATGTATAGAGCCAGTTATAAACAAGAGAATGGTAATGTCCATCATGTATAGAGCCAGTTATAAACAAGAGAATGGTAATGTCCATCATGTATAGAGGTAGTTCTAAACAAGAGAATGGTAATGTCCATCATGTATAGAGGTAGTTATAAACAAGAGAATGGTAATGTCCATCATGTATAGAGGTAGTTATAAACAAGAGAATGGTAATGTCCATCATGTATAGAGCCAGTTATAAACAAGAGAATGGTAATGTCCATCATGTGTAGAGCTAGTTATAAACAAGAGAATGGTAATGTCCATCATGTATAGAGCCAGTTATAAACAAGAGAATGGTAATGTCCATCATGTATAGAGCCAGTTATAAACAAGAGAATGGTAATGTCCATCATGTATAGAGGTAGTTATAAACAAGAGAATTGTAATGTCCATCATGTATAGAGGTAGTTATAAACAAGAGAATGGTAATGTTCATCATGTATAGAGGTAGTTATAAACAAGAGAATGGTAATGTCCATCATGTATAGAGGTAGTTATAAACAAGAGAATGGTAATGTCCATCATGTATAGAGGTAGTTATAAACAAGAGAATGGTAATGTCCATCATGTATAGAGGTAGTTATAAACAAGAGAATGGTAATGTCCATCATGTGTAGAGCCAGTTATAAACAAGAGAATGGTAATGTCCATCATGTGTAGAGCCAGTGATTAACATTAGTCAAAGGTCATGCAGATTCCAAACCTTCCAGAAACAGAGGAAGAGGGTAGTGAGAGGGAGACAGAGAGAGAGATTGAAAGAGAGATGAACAGATAGGAAAAGGCCTCAAGGCTCTCCAACTCTACTCTAATGAAGTTTAAGAGCCAAGTCCAAACTTGATGGGAATGAGCACATCAATGCATTATTCACTCCACATGAATGCATATTTTACACCAGAAGTTTTTGTGTGCCTAAATGCCCTCGAGAAAGTCAGCCTTAAGAATACTGTATGTCCAGGATATGGCTATAATTGAGATTGATAGTGAACCGGTATTTACTATGGAGAATATTCCAAATAGACCATGCATGGATGAAAGGATTCCTTGAACTTAGGGCCCCATTAGAAATGGATGATATGCGGTATGGATAGAGATCTGCAGGAGTGCTTCTCACATTATTAGTCCACATGGTAGATTGGGATGAGTGTTATGGGAATCGTTTCACAAACGAAGGAGAAGAGGACCTTTGTGAAACCGGTCAATCCGAGATAAGGTTAGGAACCCATTCCACGATGCGTCACACTGGTCGGCTGGTGTCAGACCTACTCAATAAGTTAATTTCAAGCCTTTCTCTGTTTTTTTTGTCCAAGGCCCTTCTTTTCCACAGCAACAGCTCAATTTTCTGGCATCGCCAGAACAATCAGCACATTTGTTTTTTGAAAAACTGGGCACTAAAACAATATAATACCTCCGGGATCAGTTTGCAGCTGGTCATGTCTCTAGCTTGGCGCGTACACACACAGATAATCTTCCAACTCTTCGCATAAACAACAAACAAACATAATTTATTTTTCAGAGCTTAGCGACATGCGAGATATCCGAGGTATGAAAGAGAGAGTGTGATAAGCATCTCTGTCCTCTTGTTCCCCGTAGAATAAAATAGAAGAAAGAACGGACGACTAATGACAAAAACGGGCAACAGACGGCGGGCGTCAACCCGTAGCGTCCGGCCATTAAGCGACGCCCACGTTTGTTAAATGAATGAAAGGCATGAGTTAACAAAGGCCCATATTTATTCTCATATTTGCTCAACGAACCGAGAAATGGCGGTGCAGAGCTCCATCAATATTGCTTTGCCCAGCCAGCGTCCCCCTTCTCCCCCTCCTCCTCCTCCTCCTCCTCCCCGATAATGGCATTTGTCTGCACTTGTGCCAGCTGGGGGGGCCTCTGTGGCGGGCGCGGTTTGGCCCCAGCCATCGCTCATCATTGGCTGCAGGCCCCCGGTGGGCTCGTTGTGGACCACCAGGCCGAACGGGCCAGCATCTGCTCAGGGTCGAAGTGTGTGTGTGGGGGGGTTCCAGGTCTCTGCAGACATTTATTAACAGGCGCCAGTCGTATCTCAGCACCGCTCCGGTTTCTCTCTCTGCCAGGAGAGACACAGGCCCCGGGTAGAATAACACTGACCCCTGGACTGGGCTTTGGGTTGGATCAATGTTGGACTGACTCGGTTCACTGACCCCTGGACTGGCCTTGGGTTGGATCAATGTTGGACTGTCTTGGTACACTGACCCCTGGACTGGCCTTGGGTTGGATCAATGTTGGACTGTCTTGGTACACTGACCCCTGGACTGGCTTTGGGTTGGATCAATGTTGGACTGACTCGGTTCACTGACCCCTGGACTGGCTTTGGGTTGGATCAACATTGGACTGACTCGGTTCACTGACCCCTGGACTGGCTTTGGGTTGGATCAATGTTGGACTGTCTTGGTACACTGACCCCTGGACTGGCCTTGGGTTGGATGAACATTGGACTGACTCGGTTCACTGTCCCCTGGACTGGCTTTGGGTTGGATCAACATTGGACTGACTCGGTTCACTGACCCCTGGACTGGCTTTGGGTTGGATCAATGTTGGACTGACTAGGTACACTGACCCCTGGACTGGCCTTGGGTTGGATCAATGTTGGACTGACTCGGTACACTGACCCCTGGACTGGCTTTGGGTTGGATCAATGTTGGACTGACTCGGTACACTGACCCCTGGACTGGCCTTGGGTTGGATCAATGTTGGACTGACTCGGTACACTGACCCCTGGACTGGCCTTGGGTTGGATCAGCATTGGACTGACTCGGTACACTGACCCCTGGACTGGCCTTGGGTTGAATCAACATTGAACTGACTCGGTACACTGACCCCTGGACTGGCCTTGGGTTGGATCAGCATTGGACTGACTTGGTACACTGACAGCTGTACTGGTTTTGGGTTGGATCAACGTTGGACTGACTCGGTACACTGACCCCTCCCCGTGCTGCTGCTCCAGTTTCAACTGTTCTGCCTGCGGCTATGGAACCCTGACCTGTTCACCGGACGTGCTTGTTGCACTCTCGACAACTACTATGATTATTATTATTTAACCATGCTGGTCATTTATGAACATTTTAACATCTTGACCATGTTCTGTTATAATATCCACCCGGCACAGCCAGAAGAGGACTGGCCACCCCTCATAGCCTGGTTCCTCTCTAGGTTTCTTCCTAGGTTTATGGCCTTTCTAGGGAGTTTTTCCTAGGGAGTTTTTCCTAGCCACCGTGCTTCTTTCACATGCATTGCTTGCTGTTTGGGGTTTTAGGCTGGGTTTCTGTACAGCACTTTGAGATATCAGCTGATGTACGAAGGGCTATATAAATACATTTGATTTGATTTGACTGGCCTTGGGTTGGATCAACGTTGGACTGACTCGGTACACTGACCCCTGGACTGGCCTTGGGTTGGATCAACGTTGGACTGTCTCGGTACACTGACCCCTGGACTGGCCTTGGGTTGGATCAATGTTGGACTGTCTCGGTACACTGACCCCTGGACTGGCCTTGGGTTGGATCAACGTTGGACTGACTCGGTACACTGACCCCTGGACTGGCCTTGGGTTGGATCAACGTTGGACTGTCTCGGTACACTGACCCCTGGACTGGCCTTGGGTTGGATCAATGTTGGACTGTCTTGGTACACTGACCCCTGGACTGGCCTTGGGTTGGATCAATGTTGGACTGACTCGGTACATTGACAGATGTACTGGCCTTGGGTTGGATCAACGTTGGACTGACTCGGTACATTGACAGATGTACTGGCCTTGGGTTGGATCAACGTTGGACTGACTTGGTACATTGACAGATGTACTGGCCTTGGGTTGGATCAACGTTGGACTGACTCGGTACATTGACAGATGTACTGGCCTTGGGTTGGATCAACGTTTGACTGACTCGGGAAACTGACGTTGGTTGGAAGTCGGACTGATGTTGGATGGACATGGTAGACTAATGTGTCAGTATGTTGGGTTGTGCCTACCATAACTAGCTTGTGTGTGTGTGTGTGTGTGTGTGTGTGTGTGTGTGTGTGTGTGTGTGTGTGCCTACGTCCTTGCCTGTGTTTGGTGGTGTACATATCCAACTGATCGTGTCACTCCTCCATCTCTAGCTTTTGGTATTGTCTTTGTTTATTTGTTTGTTTGCTGGATATTATCATCTCTCTTGGTGGTGGGGGTCGGAAGGTGGGGTGGGAAGGACCACAGATTGTGAAGCGACTAAAGCCTACTGGGATGGCTCCCAACATCTACCTGCATTTCTCTGACCTCCTCTGTGATCTACAATGACTCCCCCCCCTCTCTCTATCTCTCTCGCTCTCTCTCAATTCAATTCAATTCAATTTCAATTTAATGGGCTTTACTGGCATAGGAAACGTGTGTTTACATTGCCAAAGCAAGTGAAATAGATAATAAACAAAATTGAAATAATTAACACAAAATCTCTCTCTTTCTCTCTGCATCTCTCTCACTCCGTCTGACTCTCTGTCTTTCCAAGATCCTTAATCTCTCACTCACGCTGTCTGTCTGGCAATGTCTCTACCTCTATATCTGTCTTTCCCTCCAACTATCTCCCTCTTTGTCTGACTGTCTGTATGTCTCTCAATCCATGTTGATCTCCCCCTCTCTCTCCTTCTTTCACACGTACCAATCCCCCTTCCTCTGCTGTCCTATTTTTCTTCCCACTCAACCTGTTTCTGTCTACCTGTCCCATCCCCACTCTGCTATCCTCTCTTCTCTCTCCTCTGTTCTATAGTCTCTCTCTGAGGTGAGATTCTGGTGGTTTGGTTCTCTATGATTACGGCTGTGGTGGGTGGTATTTTCCTTTGGCTTCCTTATTAAGTCTCAACAAGCTTCACAGAAGGACAACTATGCCGAAGGACGGCGCCCTCACAGAATAAAATTGGGGCTCCCGCTTCGCCCCCGCTTGGGCTAGCTAGCTGTCGTAGATGTTGTCACATGGCAGGGTTGACTCTGTGAGTTATGCAGAGCAGTGTTCCGGTGGTAATGAGTTCCCTAAACCTCTTGGCCCGGAGACTGGCTATTCATGACTGTAATCAAAATGTATGAACATAGTTATACTGGCAGAGTCGAGTCAAGCTGAGAGCTAGCTAATTGGCTCTCTGGCATAATTGCGTCCAGTCCTTGACGGACAACAAAGCCCTGAGATATGGCGGCAGCGAACAGTATTAATTTACACTGGCCACTGTAGCTGACCACTGCCGCCGCCGAAAACTATGCTGACAGACAATGTATTGAAACTAGGAAAACCCCTATTGGATGTGTTATTCTGGTGATTTATGGAGTTTATTCCATGAGAAGATGCATGGAGAACAAAGTGGGGAGACGGGATTCAGCATCACACAACGACTCATAATACACACGCATGCATGCACGCTCACACAGCCGTGCAGAAACAAATGCACACACAAGGACACACAAGAACACATGCACAGGTGTGTGTGCGTGCATGCATGTGTGGTATGCCTCATTTGTGAGTGTGTGTATGAATGGGTGTGTGTGGGTGTGCAAGTTTCTGTGTGTGCTCGTCTGCACCCACGCTTTCGTGCACGTGCCCTTGTGTGTTTGCTCATTGCTCTCCCCATACCACCAGTTGTCTGCAGGTCTCCAGGTCCCTTCTCCTGTAGTGTTCACCAGTTGTCTGCAGGTCTCCAGGTCCCATCTCCTGTAGTATTCACCAGTTGTCTGCAGGTCTCCAGGTCCCATGTCCTGTAGTATTCATCAGTTGTCTGCAGGTCTCCAGGTCCCTTCTCCTGTAGTATTCACCAGTTGTCTCCAGGTCTCCAGGTCCCTTCTCCTGTAGTGTTCACCAGTTGTCTGCAGGTCTCAAGGTCCCATCTCCTGTAGTATTCACCAGTTGTCTGCAGGTCTCAAGGTCGTATTCATCAGTTGTCTGCAGGTCTCCAGGTCCCATCTCATGTAGTGTTCACCAGTTGTCTCCAGGTCTCCAGGTCCCATCTCCTGTAGTATTCACCAGTTGGCTGCAGGTCTCCAGGTCCCATCTCCTGTAGTGTTCACCAGTTGTCTGCAGGTCTCAAGGTCCCATCTCCTGTAGTATTCACCAGTTGTCTGCAGGTCTCAAGGTCCCATCTCCTGTAGTATTCACCAGTTGTCTGCAGGTCTACAGGTCCCTTCTCCTGTATTGTTCACCAGTTGTCTCCAGGTCCCATCTCCTGTAGTATTCACCAGTTGTCTGCAGGTCTCCAGGTCCCATCTCCTGTAGTATTCATCAGTTGTCTGCAGGTCTCCAGGTCCCATGTCCTGTAGTATTCACCAGTTGGCTGCAGGTCTCCAGGTCCCATCTCCTGTAGTGTTCACCAGTTGTCTGCAGGTCTCAAGGTCCCATCTCCTGTAGTATTCACCAGTTGTCTGCAGGTCTACAGGTCCCATCTCCTGTAGTATTCACCAGTTGGCTGCAGGTCTCCAGGTCCCATCTCCTGTAGTATTCACCAGTTGTCTGCAGGTCTCAAGGTCCCATCTCCTGTAGTGTTCACCAGTTGTCTGCAGGTCTCCAGGTCCCATCTCCTGTATTGTTCACCAGTTGTCTCCAGGTCCCATCTCCTGTAGTATTCACCAGTTGTCTCCAGGTCCCATCTCCTGTAGTATTCACCAGTTGTCTGCAGGTCTCAAGGTCCCATCTCCTGTAGTATTCACCAGTTGTCTGCAGGTCTCCAGGTCCCATCACCTGTAGTGTTCACCAGTTTGCTGCATGTCTCCAGGTCCCATCTCCTGTATTGTTCACCAGTTGTCTCCAGGTCCCATCTCCTGTAGTGTTCACCAGTTGTCTCCAGGTCTACAGGTCCCATCTCCTGTAGTATTCACCAGTTGTCTCCAGGTCTCCAGGTCCCATCTCCTGTAGTATTCACCAGTTGTCTCCAGGTCTCCAGGTCCCTTCTCCTGTAGTATTCACCAGTTGGCTGCAGGTCTCCAGGTCCCATCTCTTATAGTGTTCACCAGTTGTCTGCAGGTCTCCAGGTCCCATCTCCTGTAGTGTTCACCAGTTGTCTCCAGGTCCCATCTCCTGTAGTGTTCACCAGTTGTCTGCAGGTCTCCAGGTCCCATCTCCTGTATTGTTCACCAGTTGTCTCCAGGTCCCATCTCCTGTAGTGTTCACCAGTTGTCTCCAGGTCCCATCTCCTGTCGTATTCACCAGTTGTCTGCAGGTCTCCAGGTCCCATCTCCTGTAGTGTTCACCAGTTGTCTCCAGGTCTCCAGGTCCCATCTCCTGTAGTGTTCACCAGTTGTCTCCAGGTCTCCAGGTCCCATCTCCTGTAGTATTCATTAGTTGTCTGCAGGTCTCCAGGTCCCATCTCCTGTAGTATTCACCAGTTGTCTCCAGGTCTCCAGGTCCCTTCTCATGTAGTGTTCACCAGTTGTCTCCAGGTCTCCAGGTCCCATCTCATGTAGTATTCACCAGTTGTCTCCAGGTCCCATCTCCTGTAGTGTTCATCAGCTGTCTCCAGGTCCCATCTCCTGTAGTATTCACCAGTTGGCTGCAGGTCTCCAGGTCCCATCTCCTGTAGTATTCACCAGTTGTCTGCAGGTCTCCAGGTCCCATCTCCTGTAGTATTCACCAGTTGTCTGCAGGTCTCCAGGTCCCATCTCCTGTAGTGTTCACCAGTTGTCTCCAGGTCTCCAGGTCCCATCTCCTATAGTGTTCACCAGTTGTCTGCAGGTCTCCAGGTCCCATCTCCTGTAGTGTTCACCAGTTGTCTCCAGGTCTACAGGTCCCATCTCCTGTAGTGTTCACCAGTTGTCTCCAGGTCTCCAGGTCCCATCTCCTGTAGTATTCACCAGTTGTCTCCAGGTCTCCAGGTCCATCTCCTGTAGTGTTCACCAGTTGTCTGCAGGTCTCAAGGTCCCATCTCCTGTAGTATTCACCAGTTGTCTGCAGGTCTCAAGGTCCCATCTCCTGTAGTATTCACCAGTTGTCTGCAGGTCTACAGGTCCCTTCTCCTGTATTGTTCACCAGTTGTCTCCAGGTCCCATCTCCTGTAGTATTCACCAGTTGTCTGCAGGTCTCCAGGTCCCATCTCCTGTAGTATTCATCAGTTGTCTGCAGGTCTCCAGGTCCCATGTCCTGTAGTATTCACCAGTTGGCTGCAGGTCTCCAGGTCCCATCTCCTGTAGTGTTCACCAGTTGTCTGCAGGTCTCAAGGTCCCATCTCCTGTAGTATTCACCAGTTGTCTGCAGGTCTACAGGTCCCATCTCCTGTAGTATTCACCAGTTGGCTGCAGGTCTCCAGGTCCCATCTCCTGTAGTATTCACCATTTGTCTGCAGGTCTCAAGGTCCCATCTCCTGTAGTGTTCACCAGTTGTCTGCAGGTCTCCAGGTCCCATCTCCTGTATTGTTCACCAGTTGTCTCCAGGTCCCATCTCATGTAGTATTCACCAGTTGTCTCCAGGTCCCATCTCCTGTAGTATTCACCAGTTGTCTGCAGGTCTCAAGGTCCCATCTCCTGTAGTATTCACCAGTTGTCTGCAGGTCTCCAGGTCCCATCTCCTGTAGTGTTCACCAGTTTGCTGCATGTCTCCAGGTCCCATCTCCTGTATTGTTCACCAGTTGTCTCCAGGTCCCATCTCCTGTAGTGTTCACCAGTTGTCTCCAGGTCTACAGGTCCCATCTCCTGTAGTATTCACCAGTTGTCTCCAGGTCTCCAGGTCCCATCTCCTGTAGTGTTCACCAGTTGTCTCCAGGTCTACAGGTCCCATCTCCTGTAGTATTCACCAGTTGTCTCCAGGTCTCCAGGTCCCATCTCCTGTAGTATTCACCAGTTGTCTGCAGGTCTCCAGGTCCCATCTCCTGTATTGTTCACCAGTTGTCTCCAGGTCCCATCTCCTGTAGTGTTCACCAGTTGTCTCCAGGTCCCATCTCCTGTAGTATTCACCAGTTGTCTGCAGGTCTCCAGGTCCCATCTCCTGTAGTGTTCACCAGTTGTCTCCAGGTCTCCAGGTCCCATCTCCTGTAGTGTTCACCAGTTGTCTCCAGGTCTCCAGGTCCCATCTCATGTAGTATTCACCAGTTGTCTCCAGGTCTCCAGGTCCCATCTCCTGTAGTGTTAATCAGCTGTCTTCAGGACCCATCTCCTGTAGTATTCACCAGTTGGCTGCAGGTCTCCAGGTCCCATCTCCTGTAGTATTCACCAGTTGTCTGCAGGTCTCCAGGTCCCATCTCCTGTAGTATTCACCAGTTGTCTGCAGGTCTCCAGGTCCCATCTCCTGTAGTGTTCACCAGTTGTCTCCAGGTCTCCAGGTCCCATCTCCTGTAGTGTTCACCAGTTGTCTGCAGGTCTCCAGGTCCCATCTCCTGTTGTGTTCACCAGTTGTCTCCAGGTCTACAGGTCCCATCTCCTGTAGTGTTCACCAGTTGTCTCCAGGTCTCCAGGTCCCATCTCCTGTAGTATTCACCAGTTGTCTCCAGGTCTCCAGGTCCCATCTCATGTAGTGTTCACCAGTTGTCTCCAGGTCTCCAGGTCCCATCTCATGTAGTATTCACCAGTTGTCTCCAGGTCTCCAGGTCCCATCTCCTGTAGTGTTCACCAGCTGTCTCCAGGTCTCCAGGTCCCATCTCCTATAGTATTCACCAGTTGTCTCCAGGTCCCATCTCCTGTAGTATTCACCAGTTGGCTGCAGGTCTCCAGGTCCCTACTCCTGTAGTTTTCACCAGTTGTCTGCAGGTCTCCAGGTCCCATCTCCTGTAGTATTCACCAGTTGTCTGCAGGTCTCCAGGTCCCATCTCCTGTAGTGTTCACCAGTTGTCTCCAGGTCTCCAGGTCCCATCTCCTATAGTGTTCACCAGTTGTCTGCAGGTCTCCAGGTCCCATCTCCTGTAGTGTTCACCAGTTGTCTCCAGGTCTACAGGTCCCATCTCCTGTAGTGTTCACCAGTTGTCTCCAGGTCTACAGGTCCCATCTCCTTTAGTATTCACCAGTTGTCTCCAGGTCTCCAGGTCCCATCTCATGTAGTGTTCACCAGTCCTCTCCAGGTCTACGTGTCCCATCTCATGTAGTATTCACCAGTTGTCTCCAGGTTTCCAGGTCTCCAGGCGACATCTCCTCTAGTATATAATGTGCTGGGGGGTCTTACATTAATTAAAAGTATTGTATTTCAAAGATGAATACCACTGATAACGATGGTGCTGGTATAGAGCTGCGTAGATGTATAGCGGAGGGGTTTTAGAGTGGAGGGATTTTAGACAGCGTCCCCCTGAGAGAGACAGGTTTTACTAGGACAAGGAGCAAAAATCTACACTATCCCAGTCACAGACAGCAGAGTCTCAGCTAGTGTTAGTCAACACAGTGTTAACAACGCAACACAATAACAAAATCAAATGCAGATTACAACTTGTGATAGAGCCCGTTGGTCTTGGCTGGAGCAGAAATTCCCCTCAGCTTGTGGAAGTAATTGAATCAAACAGAGAACTACTACGAAACATGACGAGCTGGCATTCTACCATGTAAATGCAGGTAGTGATAGGATAGTGAAGAGAAAATGTCTTCAGATTCTGTCTGAACTTGCTAATGACCTACTTAACCTTTAACTGAAGTGTCATTGATACAGGGATGCTAAATGTCTAGAGAAGTGGTTCTCAAACTTTTCACAGTCCCGTACCCCTTCAAACATTCAACCTCCAGCTGCGTACCCCCTCTAGCACCAGGGTCAGCGCACTCTCAAATGTTGTTCACATTGAATATAGTTGCGGAGAGTCCCTGTAATCCTAGATTCAGATCATTCAGGTGAGAAAAAACATCACCCAAATGTATAGCCCCATTTTGATTTGGCGTACCCCCGATGGCATTGTGTGTACCCCAGTTTGAGAATACCTGGACTAGACTCTATGGCTGGCCTAAAAGAAACAGTTGTTTACATTTCAGAAATCTTTTTTTCCGACCACAGCGATCCTTAGACTTACAGTTTTTTACGATCACTTACACACTAAAATGTAACTTTTCCCACAATTAGCAAAACCTTACACTCAAGGAGCAAAACACAAGGCTAGATTTGCACAACTGTAAGCACATTGTCAGCTTCACACTATTTGCAAAACATTACACATTGTGATTTTCAAAACACTAAACACACTTGTATACATCAGACACAGAAGTATATCATGATGTCACGTCCTTGCAATTCCAAAGCACTGACTGTCAAATTACCACACCTATGAACCAATCTGTTAAACACAGCCATCAGATGCACAAACACATGATTGCTAAATTGTAGACACACCAATCAGGTTTAAGCACTATACAAATGCAGCAGGTAGGTTCACCTGCCTTCAACCACAATGGAAGGAGTCAGAAGAAGAGTGAGGGTGAGAGGAGGAGTACACAGAGGAGGAGAAGGAGGTAGAGGAAGAGGCAGAGGCCGAGCCAGAGGTCGAGGAAGACCTGAAGCAGGAAGAGAACGTGCACAAAGAAGAGGACCAAACTTATCAAATGACATTCGTGCAACACTAGTGGACCGTGTTGTGAACCACGGATTGACGCTGAGGGAGGCTCAGAGAGAGTTCAGCCAAATCTTAGAAGATATACAGTGGCATCTGTCATAAGGACTTTTCGACAGGAAAACAGGTAAAAGAAGATCTGTCTACAGTTACGGTAATCAGCCGCTTATTGTATGCACCATATCAGCACTTGTGATACCCCTTCCTGTGACATTGTACAGTAAGTTACATGTATTATTCTCTACATAGGATTGAGGGTCGGGAACGACAAGGAGGAAGGGGGCCCATATTCACGCAAGAACAAGAGAGAGAGATAATAAACATGGTTTTGGCCAATAATGCTATCAGGCTCAGAGAACTACAAGCCAACATTATCGGTGACCATGCCATTTTCAATAATGTCCATCAGGTCTCTCAGTCAACACTGGCACGCATCCTGAAAAGACATCAGGTTCAAATGAAACAACTTTATCGAGTGCCTTTTGAGCGGAATACAGAGAGGGTCAAACGGCTGCGGCATGAGTATGTGGAGGTTTGTATTGTTCACTTTAGCACTGTGATGTTGCATACTGCACACATGACTTTTTTTTACATTGACTGTATACTAGACCTATCCTGAACTACACAATCTTGTCTTTCACTGTATTTCAGGGAGTTTTGCAGATGGATGCTGAGGAAATCCTGCATGAATTCATATATATTGATGAGGCAGGGTTCAACCTCACAAAAGCAAGGAGAGGCAGAAATATCATTGGCCACAGGGATATAATCAATGTCCCAGGGCAACGTGGGGGTAACATCACCCTTTGCGCAGCCATTTCACAGCATGGGGTTCTCCTCCGTCATGCCAAAACGGGCCCTTACACACCTCACAATCTCGCATTTTTGGACCGATTGCACCACATCGTCACAGCAGGTAATGAAATGCACCAGATGCAATACACTGTCATCTGGGACAATGTGTCATTCCACCGCTCTGCTTTGGTCCAGAACTGGTTTCAACACCATCCACAGTTGACAGTACTATACCTTCCACCATTCTCTCCGTTTCTAAACCCTATGGAAGAGTTTTCTCTGCATGGCGGTGGAAGGTTTACGATCTCCAGCCCCAGGCTCAGGTACCCCTCATTCAGGCCATGGAGGACGCCTGTGATCAAGTCGACGCCGCAGCTGTGCAAGGATGGATTCGACATTCAAGACAGTTCTTCCCGCGTTGTCTTGCTAATGAGGATATTGCTTGTGATGTTGGTGAAATTCTCTGGCCAGATCCAGCTAGGCGAAGAGATAATGTATAGTATGTTTACTGTAGTATTTTCTGTACAATATTGTCAGTTTTATTCAGATTCTTTTTTCTGTTTGTTGTTGTTGTTATTTACTGTAATTGTAGCCTGTACTGGATACAGTATTTTACGTTTGTCTGTTTGCTGAGCTAACAGTGTTATGCACACTACTGTAGTAGCATGAAAACTGGGATATGTTTTGTTGTAATTCTCCATGTTGACATGTTGACTGATTTGGGTATATGGAGAGAAATAAATGATATTTTCCTGTCTGCAGCATTGGTCTTGTGTAGTGTTTGTATAGTTGCACTTTCTCTGTGTACTTCATTTCCAGTACTCTAATCACTGACAATTAGACTTGCTAAAAGTGTTTTAGGTTAGCAACAGCAGTGTGTAACTGGTTCAAAAAGATTGAAGTCATATGAAATGTGTGCGTTTCGTATGGTAACAAAATATTGTTCTTATGAAGTCGTGTAGAGTTTTGACAAAAGTGTTCCATTTTACAAATGATCTGAAGTGTTGTGCTACTTTGGTGTAGGGTTGTGCTAATTGTGTGTAGTGTTTTGACAAACCGGGCCCTGTTTTCAAAATTGTGCTTAAACAATTGAAAAAAAGTGTAAACTTATGCTTTCTTGGCCTTAGGGTTCTCCTTAAACATATGAAAGGGCTTGGCTGTTGTAGTCTGAGAGGAGGATGTTGATTAGGTTGGGTCTACTGTATATCTCATTAGGTTGGCCTACCGCTGTATCTGCAATGGTATCATTAGTTATTACGCCTAGCCTTCTTCTCTTTCCTGCTTTATTCTGTGTGTTTGTGTGTGTGTGTGTGTACTGTATGAGAGAAAGAGAGAGAGAAAAAGGAAAAGAGAGAAAGGGAGGGAAAAGCGGCCATTTCCAGAACCTTAAAAATCTCCCCTCTCCAGAACTTGACACGGACTATCAAAAAAGACGACCGCTTACACATAAATCCGCCATTTTCATTTACAGCAGCTGTTAATGTCGAAATTTGAGAAACAAATCTGTGAGCCGATGACTCATCCGGGCTAAGGATGAAGCACTGGAGTCAGATAAGTCTATAAAAATGGCTTGGCATATGGGTCTATTTTGCGGCCAAAGGACATTGTCATCCCTAAGCGTGAGGGGTGGTGATTGGGCGGTGGGGAAGGGGTGGAGGGATCTCAACTTCCCCAGAGTATGACTCTGGAATTTCTTTCTTTCTCAGAGATACCGTAGCTGTAGAAAGTTTAACGTTGTGCCTTTAAGAGATCATTATAAAGCAGCAAAAAACTCCCACTCAGTTCTCATCACGATAATTCCACTTTCCCCTTCTTACTATTTTCCCCAAGCGAAACCATCACTTTAGTCCTTTCTTTAAAGCTCTAACAATCATATCATTCCCCAGACGGTAGTGTTGCCCTCAATGATTTATATATACACTGGATCACTGGCAGGAGGTGCTGTTTTGATGCCACTATGACTCCATCTTGGCACTCCCCCACCGTTGCAAAAAAACATATTTTGGAAGTTATAGAAATGCATTTACTAATGTCTACATCTGTTTTTGCCATGTTTATTCTATTACAGACACTGTAATATATAATTTTAAATAATATTATATGAGCAGAAAAAAATGGAAAGATATATATACTTCTTTTTAACTTAAAGTCAAATTTGAAAGTACTAATGTTCCGATCCCCCCCCCCCCCCCCCCCCCCCCCACAACAACAAAAAACTTAAATACATGCAATTTTGTCCTTAAATGAAATATTGTAGAATTCCATTCAATCCTGTGGAGGACTGCTCATCTGAGTAGTGCCAATAAGCCCGACCGGTGGCTTCAAACCCTCTCCATGGCCAAAACATAGTGCCGCAATCCAGGGTTTATATATCATTGGTCACCCTGCAACTTTAAAAAGAAAATGGCAGGGTATTATTTTTCCCATTAACATTTTTTCTTTACTCCCCAAAGGGTGTTTTCTTCATCTTTTACACATTGGTACAAACAGTAGATGTCATTTGCATTCTGGGCAATTACATTCAATTTGTAACTGCAGTTGAACTTTGGACAGTATTAGATTTGGCTAAGAGGCATAATGACATTCAATAGAACATGATGCGTTCCTTTTTCTTCCATCGGGTCAAGATACGCTCTACTAGTGGGAATTGAATACTAGCAGATGTTTTGTTTGGTTTGCTGTTTGTGGTATTCTCTCCCGAGAGTCAATCACCTCAGTTGTATCAATAACTAGTATAATAAGAAAGGCATCACAAAATATGTCCACACTCTACATTTGGTCCAATAAGCAATTCTGAATTCATTCAGCAGAAAGAGCAGGTCTGAATCCTGAACTCTGTCATCTTCCACTTTGAGTTGATTGAAGTTATTGAAGTTATTTTCATTGGTTCAATGCCAACAAGCAACACTGAAGTCATTCAGCAGAGAAGAACGTGTTTGAATCTGTCATCCGTCATCTACCATTGAAGTTCATTGAAGCCATTTTTCCTTTATTTTCCCTTTACAAACCAGCCCCCATTGCTTTCCCCTTCATGGAATTGTACCGCTCCTGTCAGTAAGAAAGAAAATGTGTTTTCAGGGAGAATATTAATCTCAACATCCCAATGATGCAACCGCAAGCACTTTTACCTAGGGAGCAAACACCGACAGATAAACAGAATGTCAGATTGACGAGGGGAGGATGACAGAATGGAAGAAGACAGCATGATGATCAGGAGAAGGGGGGGTCAACTCGGAACGAGCTACAAGTCTCAGCCAAGCCTTAGCCTTGCCAGTCAGCGCACAAATGCATTGAAATGATATGCCAGCATCTGTTTGGGAGTTTTTCCACCACAAATCAGGTAAACGGATGGGGCTCTTTCTCTCTCACACACACACAAACACACACACACACACAAACACACACACACACACACAAGTACACATTTCAATCTGGCAGTGCAGCTTGCGATCTGAAACAACAGACTCTTTCAGACGTCTCTTTCTTTCCTCTTTGTTTCTGTCTCTCCAAGGGCTTTTTATTTCGGGAGCCGACACCGCCTCGGGAGAGAGGAGAAACAGGTGTGCTTTTCTCCATTATGTCAATGAAGTTATTTTCCACCGATCATCACCGTACCGTAGCTGTCACCTCACCACCAGGAATGATGGAGAGGCATAGGGTGCAGTGTGTGTGTGTGTGTGTGTGTGTGTGTGTGTGTGTGTGTGTGTGTGTGTGTGTGTGTGTGGTTCTACAGTAGGTGGTTGTTTTTGTAATAGTGCTGATCAATTGTCCAGCTGTATACCCTGCAGACTTGGCGACAATGTTCCAAACTCGAGTTACCCCAATCGATACCTATATCAAAAACAACGGATTGACTTGTAAGCCAATCGAATTAGGTTTTCATGTAACAAAATGTCTGTAGAGTGAAGAAATGATCAGTCTCCAGAAATGTTGCAACTGCTCCCTTCACATACTGATGAAACTATAACACCAACATAGCTGTAGTAGTAGTAGTAGTAGTAGTATTGGTAGTAGTAGTAGTATTGGTAGTAGTATTAGTAGTAGTAGTGGTAGTAATAGTAGTATTGGTAGTAGTAGTAGTAGAAGTAGTAGTAGTAGTAGTAGTAGTAGTAGTAGTAGTAGTAGTAGTAGTGGTGGTGGTGTTGGTGGTAGTAGTGGTGGTAGTAGTAGTAGTATTGTGGAAGTAGTAGTAGTAGTTCCTTGTAGTAGTATAAGTAGTAGTAGTATTGGTAGTAGTAGTAGTAGTAGTGGTAGTAATAGTAGTCGTAGTAGTAGTAGTATTGGTAGTAGTGGTAGTGGTGGTAGTAGTAGTAGTGGTGGTAGTAGTAGTAGTATTTGTGGTTGTAGTAGTGGTAGGATTGAAAGTAGTAGTAGTAGTAGTAGTAGTAGTAGTAAGAGTAGTAGTGTTAGTAGTAGTAGTTGTTGTAGTAGTAGTGAGAGTAGGTGTAGTAGTAGTAGTATTGGTAGTAGTAGTAGTATTGGTAGTAGTAGTAGCAGTAGTAGTGAGAGTAGTAGTAGCAGCAATAGTGAAAGTAGTGGTTGTAGTAGTAGTGAGACTATGTGTAGTAGTAGCAATAGTATTGGTAGTAGTAGTAGTAGTAGTATTGGTAAGAGTGTTGAAAGTAGTAGTAGTAGTAGTAGCAGTAGTGGACGTAGTAGTAGCAGTCACAGTAGAAGTAGTAGTGAGAATAGTAGTAGTAGTAGTAGTATTAGTAGTAGTAGTAGTAGTGAGAGTAGTAGTAGTAGTACTAGTAATAGTAGTAGTAGTAGTAGTAGTAGTATTAGCAGTAGTAATAGCAGTAGTAGTAGTAGTGAGAGTAGTAGTAGTAGTAGTAGTGAGAGGAGTAGTAGCAACAGTAGTGAGAGTAGTAGTGTTAGTAGTAGTAGTAGTTGTAGTAGTAGTGAGAGTAGGTGTAGTAGTAGTAGTATTGGTAGTAGTAGTAGTATTAGCAGTAGTAGTGAGAGTAGTTGTGGTAGCAGTAGTAGTACTAGTGAGAGTAGTAGTAGTGGAGGTAGTAGTAGTAGGAGTGAGAGTAGTAGTAATAGTAGTAGTAGTAGTGGTAGTAGTGGTAGTATTGAAAGTAGTAGTAGCAGTAGTAGTGGTAGTAGTAGTAGTAGTGAGAGTAGTAGTAGTAGCAATAGTAGTATTAGTGAGAGTAGTATTAGTAGTAGTTGTAGTGAGAGTACTAGTAGTGGAGGTAGTAGTAGCAGTAGTAGTGAGAGTAGTAGTAGAAGCAGTAGTGGTAATAGTAGTGAGAGTAGTAGTAGTGGAGGTAGTAGTAGTAGTAGCAGTAGTAGTGAGAGTTGTAGTAGTAGTAGTAGCAGTAGTAGTGAGGGTAGTATTAGTAGCAGTAGTAGTAGTAGTAGTAGTGAGAGTAGTAGTAGTAGTATTGGTAGTAGTAGTAGTGGTAGTATTGAAAGTAGTGGTATTAGTAGTAGCAGTAGTAGTGAGGGTAGTAGTAGTAGCCGTAGTAGTAGTAGTAGTGAGAGTAGTAGTAGTAGTACTATTGGTAGCAGTAGTAGTAGTATTGGTAGTAGTAGTAGTGGTATTATTGAAAGTAGTTGTAGTAGTAGTGAGAGTAGTAGGTGTGGTAGTAGTATTAATGGTAGTAGTTGTAGTAGTAGTCAGAGTAGTAGGTGTAGTGGTATTAGTTGTAGTAGTAGTCAGAGTAGTAGTAGTGAGAGTAGTAGTAGTAGTAGCAGTACAGTAGTTACAGCAATCACTTTAGTAGTCACTGACCTCTAACTTTAATTCTCAGTCTGACATGTCCAGGCATGTTTCTCCTCCTCCTCTCTGTCTTGTCTGAATTCCTTCACTTTAGCCCACCGCACGCTCAATGGTGCAGAACGTTCATCTACATTGATCAAGGCGACTCTCCAGCCCATCTTGCCATCTTTAATGAACTTACCCATAGCTTAATGCGGCTGAACGTACCCTCGCCACCCACAAACAGATGAACCAGTCTCCCATGCAGCAACTCCACTCTCCAGCCTCTGATTCATTTAACCCCAGCTTAATTCAAATAAATACTTGGCTGGAGATTCGCGGATTCTTAAGCATTAGGTACAAATATAAAGCCGGTCATTAAGGCACGCCGTGATTGGGCGACAGGCCCTGTTTCTCATTTGTTACTCAGAGGATCTCCTGACCCTCATGGAGGGAATGGTTGATGGGGTTCCTCCTCCAACCCTCTGCCATTGTATGTTTCCATCAGACCCCTGTGATCTCTGAAATAGAGGTAAGTGACACGCTGGCAGTGGTGGAAAAAGTGCTCAATTGTCATACTTTAGTAAAAGTAAAGATATCTTAATAGAAAATTACTTAAGTGAAAGTCACACAGTAAAATACTAGTTGAGTAAAAGTCTAAAAGTATTTGTTTTTAAATATAATTAAGTATCAAAAGTCAAAGTATAAATCATTTCAAATGATAGTTTATATTAAGCAAATATAATATAATATAAACTAATATAAAATAGTTTATATTAAGCAAACCAGGCGGCACAAATTTCTTACTGTAAATTGTTTACGTATAGCAAGGGGCACACTCCAACACCCAGACATCATTAGTGAGTCCGCCAGATCTGAGGCAGTAGGGATGACCAGGGTTGTTCTCTTGATAAGTGCGTGAATTGGGCCATTTTCCTGTCCTGCTAAGCATTCAAAATGTAACGAGTACTTTTGGGTGTCAGGGAAAATGTATGGGGTATAAAGAACATTATTTTCTTTAGAAATGTAGTGGAGTAAAAGTAAAAGTTGTAAAAAATATAAATAGTAAAGTAGAGTAAAGTACCGATACCCAAAAAAACTACTTAAGTAGGGGGGAGAGGGCTTTTACTTGATAATGGCATGGGGAGGAGAGGAAAGTGTCACACTCTGATCTGTATCACCTGTCTTTGTACTTGTCTCCACCCTCTTCCAGGTGTCTCCCATCTTCCCCATTATCCCCTGTGTATTTATACCTGTGTTCTCTGTTTGTCTGTTGCCAGTTCGTTTCATTCGTAGAACCTACCAGCGTTTGTTCCCCTGCTCCTTTCTGTTTCTTGCTCCTGTTTTCTAGTCCTTCCCGGTTTTGACCGTTCTGCCTGCCCTGACCCTGAGACTGCCTACCGCTCTGGGCCCTTTACACCCTTTCTGGATGATTGACCCCTGCCTGCCTTGACCTGACGTTTGCCTGCCCCTGTGATTGTAATAAACTCTTGTTACTTCTACACTGTCTGCATCTGGGTCTTACCTAAACGTGACAGAAAGTGGGAGAGGAGGAGAGGAGGAGAGACTGGTGGCGTCAGACTCTTTCTTGGCCCCATTTGCTTTGCCAATCAATTACATCATGTGGCACAGAGGTGAAATTGCATGTGTGAGCGAGAGGTTGTCTGGTGCACCAAGGATCAAGGACACACTAAGGGTAGAACTACATTTAATCTCAGCTTTGGTTGGATGCTGCAGAGCCAACTGTCCATTATTACTCTATGGCTCCGTTACCACGGTAACATCAGTACATTAAATGTGTACATTTTGATCATTTAGCTGCTGCTTTTATCCAGAGCGACTTACGTTCAGTGTATTAAACTAAGGTTGCCAAGACAACCACATATCACAGTCATTGAAAGTAAAACTTCCCTCAAAAAAGCAGCTGTCAACTAAATCAGTGCTGGTGAGAAAAGACATGTACAGCAGTAAGGTGTTAGTCTACTCCTACTCTACCAGCCTGAGGGCAAAACTCCACGTGAGGGGCAGCCGAGACAAAATGGCAGTCTGATAAAGTGCTCTATCCCCGTCCCTCGCAGGCATCCATCTTGAGCCGATAACATGGCACCCCATTACTAACCCCAATGTAATTACAATGTATCTCTATCGCTCCCTGGGCCATGGCCGCGTCCATTCACTCTAGTTATGTAGATGTCATATCTCTTTACATGTTGTGCAGCCCCTGCATTCGTTATCCTTGGCACATTGCAATTAGCACTGTCGGCCCAGCGCCATATTGATGACAGATGCACAGATTGGAAAGGCTATTGTTTTTTTTACCCTGCCCGCCACACACACAGGGTTAAGACACACTCACATATTCATCTGTACATACACACTCATGCATGTACACACACACACACACACACACATCTGTCATTTACGCGGGCAGTGGGCGTGTTGGGTGATGGGTCTCTATTTCTCCCTCTGTCTTCCTCCATCCATTAGTCTCTTCTCACCTTCTCTCTCTCTCTCTCACACTCTCTCACACTCTCTCTCTCCCCCATCTCTCTCACTCTTTCTCTCACCATCTCTCTCTGATCCCTCTCCCCATCTTTCCTCACCTGTCTTTGATCAATCTTTCACCATCACTCCCGCTCTCTTCTCAATGTCTTACCATCTCTCTCTCTCTCTCTCTCTCTCTCTCGCAGTGCATGCTGGGAGTTTTTTGGAGTTTGAGTGTTTGGTGTGGAGGGCTCTGTCCTAAATAACTTTCTTGATTATTTTCTTGGTCTTTTCTTTCAATTTTATTTTTCTATGGTGGAGGGTTAATGCAATATTTGTTTTAGTGTTATCCACAGTTTTTTCAAAGTTAGGGTGGAAGAGGACAGAGTAAGTTTCCTGGGGTTTGGAAGGTGTGGTGTGCGCGATGGCTTCTCAGCCTAGCACGGAGGAGACGCTGTCGTTGCGACATGGATTCAGGTGTGTTCCTGAGAATGGAGTTAAGGTAGAGGAGACGCTGTCGATACGGCATGGATTCAGGTGTGTTCCTGAGAATGGAGTTAAGGTAGAGGAGACGCTGTCGATACGGCATGGATTCAGGTGTGTTCCTGAGAATGGAGTTAAGGTGGAGGAGGTTCTGCTCACGGTCGGTGAACAGGTAGGAGCTGAATTTATACATTCTGCTTCTAGAATGAACAAAGCTGTGGTTGTGTTGATGAAAAGAGCAAATTTGGTTGGTAGGCTAATTGCTAGCAGAATTGTCACAACTCCTGCCAAGGGTGACTCCTCTCCCTGTTTGGGTGGCCCTCGGCGGTCGTCGTCACCGGCCTACTAGCTGCCACCGATCCCTTTTTCCCTTTTCTGTTGGTTATGCCTTTATTTGTTGCACCTGTTTTCAATTAAGTTATTAGATGAGCTATTTAAGCCCGTCTCCCCACCTGTTCTGTGTGCGGGCTTGTTTCTTTCATTTACACTGTGTGTTGTGTAGTGGATCGTGTTTTTTGGGACTTGTATTTTGATACGCCCCGTTGGTTTGGGCGAATACTCTTTTGGTGGTGCGTAAATAAAAGCACTGTACTAAACGCTTCTGCTTCCTGCGCCTGACTCCACACCCACGATGTCCCAGCGTTACAGGAATATTTGTAAGGGATGTGTTGGTGCCAGTTTCACCTCTCTCTACCCCTTCGACAAGAGTGGTTGTTGCAAATTTGCCTCCGTTTATTACGGATGATCAAATCAGGAAAGAGCTGAGTTGTTTTGGTAAGTTTGCTAGTGGGTTTCGTGTACTGTCGGCAGGTTTTCAGGCAGATGCCTTTAAGCATGTTGTTTCGTTCCGGAGGCAAGTGTTTATGTTTCTGAATAACAATGAGCAACAGCTAAATGTGCATTTTAAAGTGAGGCATGGGGAGGGGCTCTATGCAGGGTTTGCCAGCACAGATAGTCTACAGTGTTTTGAGTGTGGGGATTTGGGGCATAAGAGCTTTGCGTGCCCACATAAAGGCCGTAGACAAGGTGAGGGTACAAGCACCAGTGGGGGAAATCGAGGTCAAAGTGCAGGGGGCAATGAGATGCAGACAGCAGAGGCTGGGCCTAGTCATGCCAGGGATGGTGGTGTAGATGAGGCTGGGCCTAGTCATGCCAGGGATGGTGGTGTAGATGAGGCTGGGCCTAGTCAGGCTAGAGATGGTGGGGTAGCTGAGGCTGGGTCTAGTCAGGCTAGAGATGGTGGGGTAGTGGAGGCTGTGTCTAGTCAGGCTAGAGATGGTGGGGTAGTGGAGGCTGGGTCTAGTCAGTTTAGAGATGGTGGTGTAGCGGAGGCTGGGTCTAGTCAGGCTATGGATGGTGGTGTAGATGAGACTGGGTCTAGTCAGGCTAGAGATGGTGGGGTAGCGGAGGCTGGGTCTAGTCAGGCTAGAAATGGTGGGGTAGCGGAGGCTGGGCCTAGTCAGGCTATGGATGGTGGTGTAGATGAGACTGGGTCTAGTCAGGCTAGAGATGGTGGGGTAGCGGAGGCTGGGTCTAGTCAGGCTAGAGATGGTGGGGTAGCGGAGGCTGGGCCTAGTCAGGCTATGGATGGTGGTGTAGTGGAGGCTGGGTCTAGTCAGGCTATGGATGGTGGTATAGCGGAGGCTGGGTCTAGTCAGGCTATGGATGGTGGTGTAGTGGAGGCTGGGTCTAGTCAGGGTAGAGATGGTGGTGTAGCGGAGGCTGGGTCTAGTCAGGCTAGAGATGGTGGTGTAGCGGAGGCTGGGCCTAGTCAGGCTAGAGATGGTGGGGTAGCGGAGACTGGGTCTAGTCAGGCTATGGATGGTGGTGTAGCGGAGGCTGGATCTAGTCAGGCTAGAGATGGTGGGGTAGCGGAGGCTGGGTCTAGTCAGGCTATGGATGGTGGTGTAGTGGAGGCTGGATCTAGTCAGGCTAGAGATGGTGGTGTAGCGGAGGCTGGGTCTAGTCAGGCTAGAGATGGTGGGGTAGCGGAGGCTGGGGCTCGTCAGGCTAGAGATGGTGGGGTAGTGGAGACTGGGTCTAGTCAGGCTAGAGATGGTGGTGTAGATGAGGCTGGGCCTAGTCAGGCTAGAGATGGTGGTGTAGCGGAGGCTGGGTCTAGTCAGGCTAGAGATGGTGGGGTAGCGGAGGCTGGGGCTCGTCAGGCTAGAGATGGTGGTGTAGATGAGGCTGGGCCTAGTTATGCTATGGAGGGTGGTGTAGATGATGCTGGGCCTAGTCATGCTATGGAGGGTGGTGTAGATGATGCTGGGCCTAGTCATGCTATGGAGGGTGGTGTAGATGATGCTGGGCCTAGTCATGCTATGGAGGGTGGTGTAGATGATGCTGGGTCTAGTCAGGTTATGCTAGTGGATGAGGAGAGTATAGTGGGGAAGTGTAAGAGACTAGGGGGGAGGAGGAGGGTGTCAAGCGGAAAAGGAAAAAGGGTGTGGTCAAAGGCACCATGGAAACTTTGCCTGTTGCTCTGGGGGATGCCCTGACCAGAGAGGAAGGGCAGGTGGTCAGGGTGGGAGATAGAGATGAGGAGGAAAGTGAGTCTGAGGAAGAGGATGAGGAGTTATTTTTTTCAGACTCCTCTTCAATGGGCCCGGAGCTGACAGCCAGTCAAGCAGAGGGGTCTAAGTACATGTTGAGAGAACTGACAAGGTTCCTGAATGAGACCAAGGGGAAAAAAGTTCATCTTGAGGCTTTTTTTTCTGATCCGAGAAAGTTTGTAAGATCAGTACAACATGCTATGAAAAATGAGGGGCATGGTGTCCTCTCACCCAGGAAACGGTTTAGGTTGAGGAAGTGGGTCACAACAGTGCGTAAAGGTTTACCTGTTTAGATGTATATTTTCTTTCTGACACTGGGGCTTTCTGAGCTTTGCTATTGGTCTCTTTCTTTGCTGGCTTTCCTCCCACTTCTTACGGAGACTCATTGGGTAGGCTTGCTTAATATAAATGGTGCCAGAGATGCGGGCAAGAGGAGTGTTGGGTGAATATGTAAAACAAAAAAAAGTACAGGTGTTGTTTCTGCAGGAGACACATAGTGATGTGTTGAAGGAAGTCGATTGGGGGCTCTGGTAGAAAGGGGCAAGTGTGTTTAGCCATGGGACAAATCTTAGTGCAGGGGTGGCAGTCCTTTTTGCACCGGGTCTGTCTGTAAAAATTTGCTCCTCAAAGGAGGTGTGTAGGGGTAGGCTGCTTGTTCTTAAAGCAGAAATTAACAACATGTGTTTTGTCTTTATATCAGGAGAATTTTCAATCCCAATGATAATAACTAACAATCAATAAGCTTTGACTAATCCCCAAGGTTTGTAAGACACGGGGTTAAGAATAATTAGGCAAAGACTCAGCTTCTGAAAAAGGTTTGTACAGTTTATCCAGAGAACGTTCTGAAGTCCATTATACAAAGACATTCATTTTATAACTCATTCCCTACTTACGCACATACCTCCACACAAACAGTAGATATCCTACACACATAAATACACACAAACAATAGGTGAGTTGTATCCCTCCCCGGAGTTCTCACCACTGTTAATCACTACCCAGCGCTGTCCGCTCCATTCCCGCGAGATTAGAGGAACTTTGAGGAGTACTCCTTGTCCTATCATAGGTTTCTCAGTCCTAGCCAGGTCGAGCCAAACACAGTTTTCATTGTTCTCGGTATTCTCTTAGGCACACACATACATTTCTCTTCATCACAGGTCTCTACTAAACCTTATGGGACTTACGTTTAGTACTTTAATCATTCATTGTACATGCTACATAACTAATAATCACTAATAGTTAAGTTTCAGGGTAGAATTATTTAATCATTACATTTAAACATATAAATCCCTTATCACTTTATAAATGTGTATGTGTCACGATTGTGTGTAGGAACAGACCAAGGCGCAGCGTGAATATCGTTCCACATATTTTATTATAATGTGAAACTATGCAAGACATACAATAAACAAAACAACAAACTGTGACGACAGAGGTGCAACATGCACTAACTCAAAATAATCTCCCACAAACAAAGGTGGGAAAAACAACTACTTAAATATGATCCCCAATTAGAGACAACGATGACCAGCTGCCTCTAATTGGGGATCATCCAAAAAACCCAACATAGAAAAACAGAAACTAGAACCAAACAACATAGAAAAATCAAACTAGAATAAAACCCCCCAGTCACGCCCTGACCTACTCTACCATAGAAAATAAGAGCTCTCTATGGTCAGGACGTGACAGTACCCCCTTACAGTAACCTCTTACATCTAGATGTTCCGCTAGCGGAACACCTGCTCCAATATCCAATGATGGGCGTGGCGCGAAATACAAATTCCTCTAAAATCCGAAATTTTTTCAAACATATGACTATTTTACAGCATTTTAAAGACAAGACTCTCGTTAATCTAACCACACTGTCCGATTTCAAAAAGGCTTTACAGCGAAAGCAAAACATTAGATTATGTCAGCAGAGAACCCAGCCAGAAATAATCAGACACACATTTTTCAAGCTAGCATATAATGTCACAAAAACCCAGAAGACAGCTAAATGCAGCACTAACCTTTGATGATCTTCATCAGATGACAACCCTAGGACATTATGTTATACAATGCATGCATGTTTTGTTCAATCAAGTTCATATTTATATCAAAAACCAGCTTTTTTACATTAGCATGTGACGTTCAGAACTAGCATACCCCCCGCAAACCTCCGGTGAATTTACTAAATTACTCACGATAAACGTTCACAAAAAACATAACAATTATTTTAAGAATTATAGATACAGAACTCCTCTATGCACTCGATATGTCCGATTTTAAAATAGCTTTTCGGTGAAAGCACATTTTACAATATTCTCAGTAGATAGCCCGGCATCACAGGGCTAGCTATTTAGACACCCACCAAGTTTAGCACTCACCAAAATCAGATTTACCATTAGAAAAGTTTGATTACCTTTGATGTTCTTCGTCAGAATGCACTCCCAGGGCTTCTACTTCAATAACAAATGTAGGTTTGGTCCAAAATAATCCATAGTTATGTTCCATCAGCGACGTTTTGTTCGTGCGTTCTAGACACTATCCGAATGGTAAATAAGGGTCGTGCGCATGGCGCATTTCGTGACATAAGATTTCTAAATATTTCATTACCGTACTTCGAAGCATGTCAACCGCTGTTTAAAATCCATTTTTATGCCATTTTTCTCGTAAAAAAGCGATAATATATTAGGTAAACAGCCGAAAGAAAATACAGCACGGGGTCGACTCGTGCACGAGCATGAAGCCCTTTGTCCGCTGATAGACCACTTAGCAAAAGCGCTCGTGTGTTTCAGCCAGGGCTTTGAATTACGTCATTCAGCTTTTTCCCGGGCTCTGAGGACCCATGGAAGCCGTAGGAAGTGTCACGTAACAGCAGAGATCCTTTGTAATGGTTAGAGAGAATCAAGAAGGGGAAGAAATGGTCAGACAGGGTACTTCCTGAACAGAATCTTCTCATGTTTTGGCCTGCCAAATGAGTTCTGTTATACTCACAGACATATATATGCATATTCTAGTTTCTGGGCAGGAGTAATAATCAGATTAAATCGGGTACGTTTTTTATCCTGCCGTGAAAATACTGCCCCCTATCCATAACAGGTTAAGGGACATCATTAATCAGGTCGACCTAGTGGATGTTTGGAGAACTAAACATCCAAACACAAGACAGTATACATGGGTGAAGGTTTTTGGGGCTAGGGTGAGTGCAGCCCGACTTGATCGGTTTTACATGTCTAGGAATCGGAGCAATAGGCTGTTGGGTGCTACCATTCTCCCGGTGGGGTTTTCAGATCACCACATAACCATGGCTCGGCTATCTATTTCACCAGAGCCTCGGCATGCATCCTATTGGAAGTTTAATGTAAAGCATTTACAAGATGCCACTTTTGCTCAGGTTTCCAGACCTTTTGGGAAAGGTGGGGGCAGCGAAGAGAGGAGTATGAGTCTCTGAGTCAATGGTGGGATGTGGGGAAAGTCCAAATTCGGCTTTTCTGTCAACAGTACACAGCTCTCTCATCCTCAGAGGCTAGGAGAGTATTGGGGGAACTAGAGTGTTGTATTAGCGAGATGGAGGTAGAGATGGTGGGGCAAGGCAATGTAGGCCTTCAGGCTAATTTAGCTGAATTACGTAGGGACCTGGGCAGTTTTTTCCAGGTTAAAGCAAAGGGAGCACTTGTAAGAGCTAGGTTCTCCATGCTCAAGGAGATGGATGCTCCCCTCCTTCTTCTTTGGTTTGGAAAGACAGAGCAGTGAAGCCAAGGGTATGCATTGTCTATGGCTGTCTGATGGGCGGGTGACCTCTGTGGTGGGTGAGATGCGGGAGCGGACTGTGTAGTTTTATACTGAATTGTATAGGGCAGAAGTGTGTGATCCTATGTGTGCTCAGGTCTTGTTCGCAGGACTCCATAAGCTCTCTCTGGCACAGAGGGATGAAATGGACATTCCTCTGTTGTCTCATGAACTGGTAGAGGCCGTGCACCGGGGGTTGATGGACTCCCAGTGGAGTTTTATAAAAAATTCTGGGGAATAATTGGAGAGGACTTCTTTTGCGTGTTGCGTGAATGTGTCGGGGTAGGAGAGTTGCCGATGAACTGCCGTCGGGCGGCTCTGACTCTCCTGCCCAAAAAAGGGGACTTGTGTGAACTTAAGAACTGGAGGCCTGTGGCATTACTCTGTGCGGACTACAAGATATTTGCCAAGGTCCTCTCTAACAGACTGAAATCCCATTTGGACTCGATAGTACATAAGGACCAAACATATTTTGTACCGGGACGCTCAATCACGGGCAACTTGTTCTTAATTAGGGACATGTTGGACTTGTCGAGAGGTTCTAATGTGAACTTTGGACTGGTCTCTTTAGATCAAGAGAAGGCTTTTGATAGAGTGGACCATGAGTATCTGTTTAATGTGATGTCTGTGTTTGGGTTTGGGAAGAGTTTTTTGACATGTGTGAAGCTGTTGTATGCTGGGGCGTCATGTATGGTTAAGATGGGAGGGGGCTCAGTAGGCCAGTCTGGGTGAGACGGGGCATTAGACAAGGATGCCCTCTATCTGGGCAGTTATACACACTAGCCATTGAGGCTTTTTTAGGACTGCTACACAGGTGACTGCAGGGAGTGTGCAGGACAGGCATGGATGTGGTGACAGGAATAGCAGTGTCAGCATATGCAGATGATGTTTCTGTGATGGTCAGGGATGGTCAAGATATGCAGGCATTAGAGACCAGTCTGAAGGTGTACAAGGGAGCTTCATCAGCTAAGGTAAACTGGGGCAAGAGCAAAGCTCTGTTATGTGGGGCAAGGGCGGGTAGGGCTCCTCCTCTGCTTCCAGGGGGTTTGCAGTGGGGTTGTGAAGGGCTTAAAGTGTTGGGGGTGTACCTGGGCTCAGAGAAGTGGGTCAGGAAGAACTGGGAGGGGCTGTCACAGGCAGTGGTGTCAAGACTGGCCAGGTGGAGGTGGCTCCTGTCCCAAGTGTCATATAGAGGGAGGGTGCTGATAATTAAATGAACAACCTGGTGGCATCTTCCCTGTGGCATAAATTGGCTGTCCTCAATCCCCCCGCCGGTCTGCTCACAGACCTGCAACGCAAGCTGGTGGACTTCTTCTGGTCGGGCCATCACTGGCTGAGGGCGGCAGTGTTGTACATGACCGTCCACGAAGGAGGACAGGGCCTGGTGGAAATGGAGAGCAGGATGGCTGCCTTCCGGCTAAAGGCGGCGCAGAGACTGCTGTACCATACTGATGTTGGTTGGAGGGAACCAGTATGCGCGCTGCTGAGGAAAGCTGGCGGATTAGGGTTGAACCGGCAGCTGTTCCTCATGAAGCTGGAGAGGCTGAGTACAGCAGGTCTCTCAGATTTTTACTCTGCAATGCTGAGGGCCTGGCAGCTGCTAAGGCCCACATGACAAGGGGGTGTGGAGCCCGGGCTGTGGGTGTGGGAGGAGCCTATCTTCCACAACCCAGCCATCCCTTTGAGATCGGTTCAGTCGGCCACCCTGCAGAGGCAACTGATGGCAGGGGGTTTACAAAGGCTGGGTGACCTGAGACTGCTGGGAGAGGAGGGGTGGAAAACCCCGGAAGTCTTAGCACAAGATAAAGCCCTCTACAACCTCTGCGTTAAGGTGAGGAACATTAGAAGCCTAACAGGAGGGAAGGCACATCAGTGGCAGGTGGTATGTGGGTAGGAAAGTATGGTGGGTTTTAGATGGAGGGTGGTCTACAAACCCCCAGTACCAAAGAGGTCAGGGGTCCTCCAGTGGAGGGTTCTTCATGGAGCCCTGGCCACTAACAGCTGGTTGGCACGGGTTGAACCGGGAATCGGGCAGGGGGGTCCTTTCTGTGTAATGAAAGAAACTGTGATTCATGTGTTTTCTGTGTGCACCAGGTTAATGCCATTAATGTCTCTGTTGGAATGTCTGTGTGAGAGGTTGGGGGTGGTGGTATTCAAGTAAGGAGAAGGCCAAATATGTTTTGTTGAATTTTCTGTTTGCTCAGGCAAAGTTGGCTATTTGGCTAACAAGGAGGAACAGGGTCAAAGGTGGGGGGATAACAGACCCTTTACTATTGTTTAATGGGATGGTCTCTGCGTGCCTTAGGGTTGAGTTTGAGTTCTATAAAATTATAAAAAGTGTGGAGATGTTTCAGGAGATATGGTGTGTTGGGGGGCTGTCTGTATAGCTGGGGAAGATGTTTTGGATATACGGTTGTAGGAGTGGGTATTGTTTTTGGGTATTGTGATGTTGGTTTGTATCATGTGGTAGCTGGAAAGGTGAGTATGGTACATGTATGCAGTACAGGATATAATTTGGGTTTTCATTTTTAAGGGGGGGTGAGTTTTAAATGAAATGAGAATGTTTCAGTAAAGAAAGACAAAAAGTCAAAAAGTCTCTCTCTCTCTCTCTCTCTCTCTCCCCATCTCTCTCACTCTTTCTCTCACCGTCTCTCTCTGTCCCTCTCCCCATCTTTCCTCATCTCTCTTTTATCAATCTTTCACCATCACTCCCTCTCTCTTGCTCTCTTCTCAATGTCTTACCATCTCTCTCTCTCTCTCTCTCTCTCTCTCTCTCTCTCTCTCTCTCACCCTCGCCTTCACTCTCTCAGCCTAAACAAGTTGGTGCAGCACTCAGCCCTTGGCTCCAATGGGGAAAAAATACACTTTTATAACTGTGGTAAATTGATTGGGTGCGTGAAAGAGTGAGATCTACACTGCTCCTTCTTCATTACCACCTAATTAGAAGACTCTAGAACCTGGGCCGTCACCGGGCAGACTAACTGCTGGGCCTGTTCCATTTGAAAATGAAACTAATACAGCGAATTGAAAATACAAGTTATATCAGAGCCTCACATCAGCAAGAGGTTGGCAACAGGGAGCATAACCAATCAGCAACAGTTCATCCGCCTATAGCTACCGCCCTAGATTCCCAGACAGAATATTACTCATCTAGCAGTCTACCTGAAAAAATATGTGCAAGACTCAAATGATATGGATTTTTGCTTGATTTCTTTGGGGAGTGAGAAGGAAATGGATGTATAAAATAGGTGTGACAAATGGCTGCAAGTCTTTTTTTAAGGAGCCAAAATTCTTCAACTGACATAATGATGACGGCTCCAGATTCTTACCCTACGAGGTCCAGGGCCTGCTGGTTTTCTGTTCTATCTGATAATTAATTCCACCGCCTGGTGTCCCTAGTCTAAGTCAGTCCCTGATTAGAGGGGAATAATGAAAAAAATGCAGTGGAATTGGCTTCGAGGTCCAGAGTTGAGTTTTGAGGGCTCCAGACTATAGACTGCACTGGCCTACTTTCCTTGATAGCACTGCAATGTGGAGTTTGCTGAAAGATGATGGAGAGTGGGTATGATACTAATGCTCTCTCTGTCTCACCATTCACTCTCTTTCTCTCTCCATATTTTCATCATTCTGTCTTTCCATCCTTTGTCACTCTCTCTTACTATCCATCTTTCTGTTACTTTCTCCATCCTCTCTCATCCTTCTCCCTCTCTCTCTCTCTCTCTCTCTCTCTCTGTGTGTGTCTTACTATCTGTCTTTCTGTAACTTTCTCCCTCTCCCTATCCCTCTCTCCCTCCACCCTTTGCTCAAGGCGTGTAGATGAGTTTGTGTCATGGCGTCTGCGGTGTGAAACCATTCACGAAGCAGCGCCATCATTCAGGGCTCAAGTGCCATTGATTTTCACAGCACAAATGGCCTCCTTTTATTCCTCTCACACTCCAGTGGAGCCAAAAGGGGAGAGAGAGAGAGAGAGAGAGAGAAAGAAAGAAAGAAAGAAAGAAAGAAAGAAAGAAAGAAAGAAAGAAAGAAAGAAAGAAAGAGAGAAAGGGAGGGAAAGAGAGAAGACGAGAGGAAAAGAAGACAAGAGGGAGAGAGAAGATGAGAGGGAAAGAGAGAGTGGGAAAGAAGGCAGAAGGTAAGAAAGCAATAGAGAAGGGGAAAATATGAGGCAGAGAGAGAAGGGAAAAGAAGAGCAAGAGAGAGAGAGAGAGAGAAGGGAAGAAAGAGAAGGAGAAGGAAGACAGACAAAGAGAGAGAGAGAGAGGTTTTAGGTTTTATTTATTTGCACCAAAGAAAACAAGTGAAAGACAAAACAGTGGAGACAAAAAACAGTTAAAACGATGTGCAGCTTGAAAATGTAACCATCTAGTGTTCAGCAAAATAACAACACAATGTCAAATACAGGTAGACTAGTAAAATAATTAACATCCAATCACATTAACCGTTACTCTCTCACGGGAATTCCACTAACGGTATGTAGCGAAACGTAGCTGATGCTCATTCCATTACCCGGGAAAGCACCGAACAACAGACAGGGACGTTGGACCATCGAAGAGGCGCGAACATGATGAGAACTACATTGATTTGGGCTTCACTTATATTGTGAGTAGTGCTTTCCTCAGCCACAGTGTGTTATATGTGCAAATGTACTATCTCACAACTCAATGAAACCTTCACTCTCGCGCAGACATTTAGAAACAAAACATGCCAATTAAAAAATAAGCCACAGGGCTTTATTGAGCAAGAATTAAGATGACTTTCGAGTACTAAGACATGTATAAAAGCAACAGATACCATTAATAAGAAGTCGCTAGAAGCGTTTTATATGGTGAGCTACCGAGTGGCTAGGACAGGCAAGCCCCATACTATTGTGGTGGACTTAATTCTTCCTGCTGCCGCGGATATGGCTGGGACAATGCTGGGGGGAAAGGCCCAAAAAACTATATAGACAATGTCTTCATCAAGCAACACTGTTTCACGACGCATCAGTGACATAACAGGAGATGTTTTGAAACAATTACTGCTTCGCACACAAGCCAGGGAATTCTATGCGTTACATCTGGATGAGTCAACAGATGTGGAGGGCCTGGCACAGCTCCTGGTATATGTCCGTTACGTTTATGGGGGGTCAATTAAGGAAGACATCCTCTCTGCAAACCACTGGAAACCAGGACAACAGGAGAGGATATTTTTAAAGTCCTGGACACCTTTGTGACACGATGTGTTGGTATCTGTACTGATGGAGCCATGACAGGGAGACACAGTAGAGCGGTAACGCGCATGCAAGCAGTTGCTCCCGAACCCACTTGGGTACACTGCAGCATCCACCAAGAGGCTCTTGCTGCCAAGGGAATGCCTGACAGCTTGAAAGATGTTTTGGACACTACAGTGAAAATAGTTAACTTTGTTAAAGCAAGGCCCCCGAACTCTTGTGTATTTTCTGCACTATGCAATGATATGGGCAGCGACCATGTAACGCTTTTACAACATACAGAAGTGCGCTGCTTATCAAGGGGCAAAGTATTGACACGTTTTTTTTATTGTGAGACGAGCTGAAAGTTTTCTTTACTGACCATCATTTTCACTTGTCTGACCACTTGCATGATGACGAGTTTCTCACATGACTGGCCTTTCTGGGTAATGTTTTTTCTCACGTGAATGATCTGAATCTAGGATTACAGGGACTCTCCACAACTACATTCAATGTGCAGGAAAAAATTGAGGCTATGATTAAGAAGTTGGAGCTCTTCTCTGTCTGCATTAACAAGGACAACACACAGGTCTTTCCTTCATTGTATGATTTTTGTGTGCAAATGAACTCAAGCTTACGGACAATGTCAAATGTGATATAGCGAAGCACCTGAGTGAGTTGGGTGCGCAATGGATGACCAACTAGATTCGTTATCCCTTTCATGCCCTGCCTCCAGTCCACTTACCGATATCTGAACAAGAGAGCCTCATCGAAATTGCAACAAGCGATTTTCTGTGAAAATGTAATTTAATCAGAAGCCACTGCCAGATTTCTGGATTGGGTTGCATTCAGAGCATCCTGCCTTGGCAAATCATGCTGTTAAGACACTGATGCCCTTTGCAACCACGTACCTATGTGAGAGTGGATTCCCAGCCCTCACTAGCATGAAAACTAAATACAGGCACAGACTGTGTGTGGAAAATGATTTAAGACTGAGACTCTCTCCAATACAACCCAACATTGCAGAGTTATTTGCATCCTTTCAAGCACACCCTTCTCATTAACCTGTGGTGAGTTATTCACAATTTTCGATGAACAAATAAAGTTTTATATGTAAGATGGCTAAATAAAGAACAAAATGATTGATTATTATATTATTATTTTTGCCCTGGTCCTAGAATAGCTCTTTGTCATTTCCCACGAGCCGGGTTGTGACAAAAACTCACACTCATTCTTATGTAATAAATGTATCATATAGTGTGTGTGTGTGTGGAAGGCTTACAATGATGGCAAAAAAACAACATTTGAGAGTGCGCTGACCCTGGTGCTAGAGGGGGTACGCAGCTGGAGGTTGAATGTTTGAAGGGGTACGGGACTGTGAAAAGTTCGGGAACCACTGTGATAGAGAATTAACTACCCGAGGTGCAGCAGTGGGGAGGGTGAAGGTTATCACAGTGACTTGTGTTGTATGCATGGATTTGGGAATTAACCTAGAAGAATCCATTGAAGGGTTTAGGTAGGTTGTCTGGGAGGTATGTCATATTTGTAGATGTAGGTGCATAATTGGAATATATTAATGTTGGAGATTGACAATATATTGATTTTCTTAAACAGATTTTGTGTGATGAGTCATTTGTGTAGGTAGGAAGCACATGTACTGGCCAAGACAATATTGCAGTAAATGAGATATGGGTAACTTAAACTGCAGTATAGTGTTAGGAAGCCTGATGGAGCAAACCACTAATCGTTCTGATGATACCAACAGACTTCACTACTTTGCTGCAGAAAAAGTGAATACGATCTTTCCAGGACAACTTTTCATCAACTAGAACACCGAGGAATCTACTAGATAAAACCTGGTCCATTTCGTTCCCACCAATTGAGATTCTGGCTCTTTCCTTAACAATATTTAGTATTATTATCAGTGAATACAATGAAGTTAGATTTTTTCCCACATTTAAATATCATTTGTTTATCTGGAACCATTCAGAAAATGTGTCCATGCCTGAATTGGCTTCATTGATTCTTGTGTGATAAAATGAAGTTGGTATCCTCAGCAAAGAGAATGGGAGGTACGGTAGAAGACCCAGCATCAAGGTCATTGATATAGATTAGGAATAACAAAGGTCCAAGGATCAGACCCTGTGGAATGCAACAGGATATGGTCCAAGGATCAGACCCTGTGGAATGCAACAGGATATGGTCCAAGGATCAGACCCTGTGGAATGCAACAGGATATGGTCCAAGGATCAGACCCTGTGGAATGCAACAGGATATGGTCCAAGGATCAGACCCTGTGGAATGCAACAGGATATGGTCCAAGGATCAGACCCTGTGGAATGCAACAGGATATGGTCCAAGGATCAGACCCTGTGGAATGCAACAGGATATGGTCCAAGGATCAGACCCTGTGGAATGCAACAGGATATGGTACAAGGATCAGACCCTGTGGAATGCAACAGGATATGGTACAAGGATCAGACCCTGTGGAATGCAACAGGATATGGTCCAAGGATCAGACCCTGTGGAATGCAACAGGATATCTTGATCCTGCTAACATTTGCATATACAGATTGTTCTTTTTCCAAAAACATAATTATATAGGCATTTCTATGTATAATCATGAAGACCATAATAATGCAATTTGCCAAGCAATATTTCATTATCAACCGTGTCAAACGCTTTGGATAAATCTAGAACGAATCCAAGAGCGTATTTGTTGGGTGTAAAGGTTTATTCCACAAGTTGTAAAAGAACCATATCTGTGGAGAAGTTTTTATGAAAACCATATTGGTGCTCATACTGTATAGAACACAGTGTGGGTTTAAATGTTTCGACATTCTTTTATGCACCATTTTTCTAGGATTTTAGACAAACATGGTTGTACAGATACTTGACGATAATTAGTAAAAGATCTTCAAGATTTATAGAGGGGGAACTTTGACAATTTTCTAATCTTTAGGAACAATACCAGTTTGCATTTATTTGGTGAAGATTAACATTAGTGGCTCAATACTGTAGGAAGACACTGATTTCACCAAAGAGGAACCTCCTCATGACCTGCTGCTGATAGCTATAAGTTACCAATTACCTCCATCACCTCCATTACACCAGGTGGATCAAACTGAAACAGAGAAAGAAAATGTCCCTTAATGTTATCACAGGGATTTCAAGCAATTTTCCCAATTTTCTTTGACCGAGAGGAGGAAAGGGTGAAGGCAATAAAGATTAGGGCAAGGAGAAATAGAGAGAATGACAGAGAGGGAGATGGAGAGAGAGAATTACCAGGAGAGCTAAGATAGACAGCCAGAGAGAGAGAGAGAGAATTACCAGGAGAGCTAAGATAGACAGCCAGAGAGAGAGAGAGAGAGAATTACCAGGAGAGCTAAGATAGACAGCCAGAGAGAGAGAGAGAGAGAATTACCAGGAGAGCTAAGATAGACAGCCAGAGAGAGAGAGAGAGAATTACCAGGAGAGCTAAGATAGACAGCCAGAGAGAGAGAGAGAGAGAGAGAGAGAATTACCAGGAGAGCGAAGATAGACAGCCAGAGAGAGAGAGAGAGAGAATTACCAGGAGAGCTAAGATAGACAGCCAGAGAGAGAGAGAGAAAGATAGAGAGAGAGAATTACCAGGAGAGCTAAGATAGACAGCCAGAGAGAGAGAGAGAGCAGGAGGGAGGGAGGGATGGAGTGCGGGAGGGACGAGCGATATAATTCTGGCTGGGTCAGGAGTCATTCAGGCAGGGTTTAGTGGTGATTTATAGTGAGGTGGCGGGTGCTTTGCACTCCAAAGCCTTATTCATTCCCTTAATCTAGCTCACCTCGCCGAGACATGCTTAAGGTAATGGCACAGCCACCATCGAGTGATGGGAGGGAGTGAGAAGTAGGGGGAGGGAGGAAGGAGGGAGGAAGGAGGGAGGGGATGGAGGGGGAAGGAAGGATTAAGGGTGAGAGAGAAGGAGAGAGGAGACACTGAGAGGGAAAGTGAAGCAGGGCTCTGGAGACGTAGAGAGAGAGAGAGGGAGAGAGAGAGAGAGAGAGAGAGAGAGAGAGAGAGAGAGAGAGAGAGAGAAAGAGAGAGAGAAAAAGAGAGAGAGAAAAAGAGAGAGAGAAAAAGAGAGAGAAAGAGGGGCTGGAGGGGCTGTACGGCCCCATTGTCTGTCTGATTTCCACTAGAAGTGATATATATTTGCATTCTTTATTTGGGATCATTCCTCCGTCTGAACAGATCTGTTATCCTGTCCTCTCGCTCTCTCTCTCACCTCCACTCCATTTGGCCTCTTTTTTTGTTTTATTTGCTTTCTCCAGAAGGAGAGAAAGAGAGAAAAGGAGAGAGAGAGAATATTCTGGATGAGACCAGAGCCGGTGAACGGCTGCTAAGACACCGCCTGTAGTGTGAGTTCTTGTTTGGAGTGGCAGATCGTTTTGCCGGAGAGAGAGAGGAGAGGAGTAGCAGAATGACGTTTGTCAGCCGTCTGTCCTTGTGCACGGCATCTGCGAATGCAGAAACAAGCCATTTGAATCGATCTGCTTTCAAAATGCTCTGCGTCTGCGTTACATCCATATACTGACAGAGAGAGATGGCTTGTTTGTGTAGAATGTGTGTGTTAACATAGACATGACTGTCTACTTGTCTGTGCTTATTAGTTTTGTACAGCATGCACACATGCACACATTCACAGGAATACACACACACACACATACACTCCCCACCTGTTGAATGTGCTGGATGTGTGTCTGTATGTCAGTATGTCCTGATTGTTGTGTTTGGCTCAAACCAACAGAATCAAATCAAATTGTATTTGTCACATGCGCCAAATACTTGAAAAATGAAAGGAGAGCCGCACACTCTAGGAGCTCAGACGCAAAAATTGAATAACTAATATCCAATGTTACGACAGACAAGCTGTCTTCCTCAGAGTATAATGACATGCGCAAAATACAACAGGTGTAGACCTTACTGTGAAATGCTTACTTACAAGCCCCTAACCAACAATGCAGTTCAAGAAATAGAGGTAAGAAAATATGCACTAAATAAGAATGGGAGAAACTCCCCAAATACATGTGTGCCAAGCTTGTAGCGTCATACCCAAGAAGACTCAAGGCTGTAATCGCTGCCAAACATGCTTCAATGAACTACTGACTAAAGGGTCTGAATACTTATGTAGATGTGATATTTCAGTTTTTTATTTGTAATACATTTGCAAAAATGTCTAAACACCTGTTTTTGCTTTGTCATTATGGGTATTGTGTATAGATTGATGAGGGGAAAACAACAATTGAATCCATTTTAGAATAAGGCTGTAACGTAACAAAATGTGAAAGAGGGGTCTGAATACTTTCTGAATGCACTGTATATAACAAAGCCATCCTGTTAGAAAACGTTGGCTGGTTCTCATTAAAGTCACGTAGATAACTTCACTATTCCCTAATGGTTTTCAAAGCTCTGCTACACAAGCTTCTGACCTGGTCGAACTTGGTTGTTGAAGTTAAAAACCATGAGGTACCAAACCCGTTCACAGGGTTGGTTAACTCGAGGATCCTCGGGATTCCCCCAAATAAGGTCAATCCGCTTTAAGTTTTAATGCATCTCACTGCTGGAACAATTTGCAGACCTCATTAGAATTAGATGTTCTGGTACTGCTCGGACGGTTTAGGGTGTTGGACCTAATAAGACCTAATAGCTGAGGACCGTAATTATTTGTCACATATATATGTGACAGGACTGCTGCAGTGAATGCATATAGTGTTGTGTATTCTCTTCTTGTACGCCATAGTGACCTGAGAAGCCCCATTCAACAGCAACAAGCTGAGCAGAGAGAAAGACAGTAAACAGAACTTATATGTTATCATCTATGAGCGAGAAAGAAAGAACGAGAGTGAGAAACAGAAAGAGAGGAAGGCACCCGCAAAACATCACTGCATGTCAGAAACCCGGGCCTGCTCAATCAACCCACACGCTGCAGAAAAAGGGGATACATCTAATAGAATGAGAAGAATAAATCAAGGGGAAAATAAATTACAAATATTCCCCTGTGAAAAAGAGACACAGTTTTTCTTGTGAAGCACGAGGCCGGTCTTTGTGCTGCGAGGAGAGATACAGCACTCTTTTGTTGTCGTGCTTACTCCCGGTGGTGCTGCTCTTTCAGAGAGGCGCAGGGCCTCTGATTGCCTAGTTATTGCGCCTCTCCTCTCCTCCATTGTCCTCGCAGGCTGAGAAAGAGATAGAGAGAGAAATGGATGGAATGAGAGAGTTAGAGAGAGAATTAGAGAGAGAGGCAGACAGACACACACACACACAGAGAAATCTAGAGACAGAGAAATTAAGAGGATTGAGCCAGAGAAAGAGAAAGGAGTTGTGGGTAGAGAGCTAGTGTTGAGTAGGGAGAACAAAGACAGAGAGATAGAGAAATAAACAAAAACATAGGGCACATTTCCCAGTCCCATATCTGGATGATTCATTAGCTTGTTTTGCCCAGTGAAGCTCTTAGCTCCTGACTGTAATATTGTAGTTATTAATCCTATTTCAAGGCCTCATTAAAATCCAAACATTATATAGAGTCAGTGAGGACATATCTAGCCAGGTGTGGTCAATGCTCCAACAGGTCGATGCGGTGTTCAGAGCAGAACACACCTGTAGTTGTAGAAGAAAGAAGGAAGGGAAAGCTCTGCTCAGGTACACAATAGTAGGTTTTGGGAGACAGACGGTGCTCTTTGGTAAAAGGGGTAAATTGGTCATTGAAAAGGAAGGAGGACGAAGGCACTTTTCATATAATGAATTAAAGTGCCTTTATTTGTATGGCATGTTCAATGGAAACAAAGTTTAACAACTCTGCATGGTCACTACAGTCCTTGCCATGCATCAGTGGACCTGGAGAATCTCGTATTGCCACTAGCCCACGTCTCAGATTTAAACCACTATACGGTAGTTTAAGTCTTCCACTCAGCGCTAAGGCTCCTGGGTACTGAGAAACCCCCATCACATCCACAGGTCCACAGGCTATGCTCATCAACTAGTGTCTCTGAGGACGCGAAAGAAGAGAAGAAGAGAGAGAAGAAGAGAGTTGGAGGAGGGGAAACTACTACGGCTTTCACACCGCGTCTCGAAATGGCTTCTGGGGATCGGGGGTTTATTGTGTTTGCCAGTTGAGCCACACATCAGTTGAGCTCCTTGAGGAGCGTGTTGATATTTTCAAACCCACTGATAAACCGGAGTCCTCTGAAGTTTATACTTGGCTTCTTCAAGGGGCTTTGTCTTATGAATAGAAAGGGGAAATCGATCGATAGACAGAGGGGAGTAAGAGCAGAGTAGAACGTGTAATTAAGAGAAGACAAGCATCTCAGAGGAGAATGGGAGTTGACTTTTCTGATTTGATTCATTTATCTGTACTATATTTGTCAATTTCCCCCACTGGGCAAAACTGTAAGGTTTAAGGTGGCTTAAACAGTTCATGTCAAGCCCTGGTGTGTGTTCCTTACAATCGTAAAACTATGATTTAAATCATCAAGGATGTCTTCATGGTATCAGCACCTTCTGTATATCTGATGTATGTATTGTATTTTGCTGTATTACCTCCAAGTGTCACGACTTCCGCCGAAGTCGGCTCCTCTCCTTGTTCGGGCGGCGTTCGGCAGTCGACGTCACCGGCCTTCTAGCCATCGCCGCTCCATCGCCGCTCCACTCTCATTGTTCCATTTGTTTTGTCTTGTTCCCTGCAAACCTGGTTTACATTCCCTAATCACACTGCATGTATTTATTCCTCTGTTCCCCCCATGTCTTTGTGTGAAATTGTTTTTGTTACGTGTTTTGTGTTACACGCCAGGCTGGTTTTTCCCCTGTATTCCGTGGTATTTCACAAATGATGTTTAATTGTTAAACATTTGCTTATTTTTGTGACTGTTTCACGCCTTGCACTTTTTACCTTTGTCTGGAAGTTTTGACGCAGTGGCGTCGGTCTGTTTTATTGCCTCTGCCTAATAAAGTGTGCACCTGTTCACCACTCTCTGCTCTCCTGCACCTGACTTCTCCACCAGTAGCGCACAACCTTTACACCAAGCATTGAAAATGGACATGCCATACAGTGAAAAGCTGTTGCAGTATACCTAGACTACACTTATGTGGTACTAACACTGAAAACGTTATTACATAAAGTTATTATAAAGTACTAACACTGAAAACTTTATTAAATTGAGTTATTATAAAGTACTAACACTGAAAACTTTATTACATAAAGTTATTATAAAGTACTAACACTGAAAACCTTATTACGTAGAGTTAGTACTTTATAATAACTCTACGTAATAAAGTTTTCAGTGTTAGTACTTTATAATAACACTGAAAACTTTATTACGTAGAGTTATTATAAAGTACTAACACTGAAAACGTTATTATGTAGAGTTATTATGAAGTACTAACACTGAAAACGTTATTATGTAGAGTTATTATGAAGTACTAACACTGAAAACGTTATTATGTAGAGTTATTATGAAGTACTAACACTGAAAACATTATTATGCAGAGTTATTATAAAGTACTAACACTGCAAACGTTATTACATAGAGTTATTATAAAGTACTAACACGTTGTTACGTAGAGTTATTATAAAGTACGAACACGTTATTACGTAGAGCTATTATAAAGTACTAACACTGAAAACTTCATTACGTATAGTTATTATAAAGTACTAACACTGAAAACTTTATTACGTAGAGTTATTGTAAAGTACGAACACTTTGTTACATAGAGTTATTATAAAGTACGAACACTTTGTTACATAGAGTTATTATAAGGTACGAACACGTTGTTACGTAGAGTTATTACAAAGTACTAACACTGAAAACTTTATAACGTAGAGTTATTATAAAGTACGAACACGTTGTTAAGTAGAGTTATTTTAAAGTGCATTTTTTTATGGAAGCGTGTCTAGTGTAATAATAATAATAATATAATTTAGCAGTTGCTTTAATTTTATGTATGGGTGGGCCCGAGAATCAAACCCACTAGCCTGGCGTTGCAAGCACCATGCTCAACCAACTGAGCTACAGAGGTCCTGCTGCCCACATCCATTTTGGTGAGTGATCTTTAGTGACAGGACTCCTATGAAGATGTAATGGCTTGGTTGGGGAATAGGAACTCTAAGTAATGCCTATGGCCGTCTCTCTTCATTGAAAGTCTCCTCTCATATTTAGCCAATAGATGCCCCCTGACATTTTATACCTCAGCTCTTTCTGAGTAGATCAATAGTCAGCATCTTGGACCCTCACGCCTCGCTGATCCATGCCGTTCCTCCCAGGCCTTTAGTTTTACATCGGATTCCCGTTTGATCCTGTTCCGTTTGGTCCTAGGGGGGTGAAAGCCGAAAGCACTCTGCCTATTTGTTTTTTATTAACCCGACCTGTCGATGTCGCTCAGATGGGATCCCGCCATTGTTCCCAAATTAGCACTGATTTCTTAAAAATTTGCTTGATGGGGATTCTGCATCAAAGAGAGCTATTTTGTCTCTCATTCTGAGGATGACTACGAGGCAGATTAATTGGAAATGTCAAGTAAGTCGGTCTTTAATGATAGATTGCAGCCGAGGGGATGATTGCAGGGGCTCCCCACGGGGTTAAAGATGCCGCCGTCGGAAAAACACAACAATAACAAAAACAAAAGCAACGGAGAGCTGACGCTCCTACCAGTCAGTTAGGATGCCTTATCTCTCTCCATTTTTTCATCTCTTTCTTTTTCACTTCATAATGAGAGACTCATTTCCAAACAGGCTTGAAAGAGACAGCCCTGCTGCAGATGGGGTCCTTGTGGGTGGGTGGAGTGGTCGAGGGGGGCTAAGAGACACTTTACATTTTTTTTATTCTCTCACAGTCATAGAAAGGTGATACTTGACCTAATATCACTCACACTGTCGTTAACGTACGCTCCAATTACTATTTGACTATGTCTGCATTTTGTACAAATGTTACGTAATACCTCATTAGGTTTAATTTCCCAATCTGTTGTAGCTAGGTGTTTTTTCTCCAGGACAGTCCTCAGGTATAAAAAAGAAAGGTAGACAGAAAAAAAAGAGTCATGCAGGAACACTAAACCAGCCAGGCCTCTGAGCTCTGCCAAAAATGTAATTATGTGGAGAAACTGATAATAATGAATTACCTTTGATTAATTCTTACCTTTGATCCATCTATCCGTCGAGCCCAGAAGTGGATCTGACAGCAGCCTTATCAGGTATTTGGCATCAAACGATTAATTATGGACATTCTCTCTCTCTCTCTCTCTCTCTCTCTCTCTCTCTCTCTCTCTCTCTCTCTCTCTCTCTCTCTCTCGCTCTCTCACTCTCTCTCTCTCTCTCTCTGTGTGAGTATTGCCAAATAAAAGTAACAGAGATATTTTAGATTGATAGCGTTAAAGAGACATTGTATGATGCAACACTTCTGGGAGCTAGTAGTATTTCCTGACCAAGAGGTGTACAGTACAAGGTGGTGCAGCAGTGGCATATACTTCATAACCCGAGGGCACACACTTTGTCTTCATGTTTCCCCTGGCTGTGCCATTGTATCCGGGCCTGCGGCGGGCTAGTCTGTGTGCATGTAAATCCGGCAGCCCCGCTATCGCTGGTCTCATCCGTTACACTCTGCTCCCATTCAATCAGAGTCCCCGCGCCTCAGTGGAACCAGGAACAGCAGATAAAATTCTCATTATCTTACCCCGCGCTGAATATAAGGGACCAGTGATAGGGTACACACACAGGGATACATGTACACACACACACACTCATAGAGAAACACACACCCACATTAACATGCACAAACATGTAAACGAGTACACACGGTTTCATATACAGATAACAATCTAATGTAAAAAAACACAATGCGCACACACACAGAGAGCTTTTAGCCTGATTTGTGTGTTGGGGGAGCTTTATCATGGTCACCATGTGTGTTTCCATTACAGCAGTCATGCAAAGTCAAACAGAATCTAGCCGGGGCCTCTGTGCACGTAGGAGTTTGTGTGTTTGTGTGGTCGTGTGTGTGTTTGTGTGTGTGTCCATATTTCTCTCTAGTTCAGTCTACTATTTGTACATTTTTCAGGTTTCTTTTTGTGTATCAATGTGAATATAAAAATGTGAATGCTAATGAATGAGCGAATGTGTGTGGGTGCATATTTGACTTTGTGCATGACCTGGAGGCAGAACTAAGCGCTTTCCGCTCGATGGGCCAGCTGCAAAGTCAAAATTGGATATAGTGTATAGTAAAAATGTAAGGTTATGGTTAGGTTTAAAATCAGATTTTATGACTTTGTGGCTGTGCCAGCTAGTGACCACTGCTGCCTCTAGGGAAGACTCATGAAAATAAACGCCAACCTGCGCCTGAGTGTGTGTGTGTGCGTGTGTGTGTGTATATGTATGTGTGTCTACATGCATGTGAGAGAGTGAGAAAGAGACAGTCGCCAGGGGAAATGTATCCAGCACATGGAAACCCCATTGTTTACTCATGTGTTCTAAATTGAAGTGTGCATCCCTGAGACAGAGAGAAGAATAGAGTCCTCATCAGTGGATATTATTGGCCCTTACCTACCGCTCCTGAGATTATATGTATCCTTATAGGTGAAATCCAGTGGTTTTGTGTAGCGTGAGACAGCATGTGATTACCTCTGAATGTCAGTGTGTATGTGGTACTCTAAGTGAAAGCCTGTACCGCTGTGTCTGAGACAGAAAAACAGAGAGAAAGAGAGAGAGAGATAGATGGAGAGATGGAGAGAGACAGACAGAGAAAGACAGAGAGAGAGAGAGAAACAGAGAGAGAGAGGAGAGATAAAGAGAGAGCGAGAGACAGACAGACAGAGAAACAGAGGGAGAGAGCTAAAGAGAGAGAGCTAAAGAGAGAGAGAAAGAGAGAGAGAGACAGAAACAGAGGGAGAGAGAGACGGAGAGCGAGACAGAGAGACAAAGACAGAGAGAGAGACAGAGAGAGAGAGAGAGAGAGAGAGAGAGAGACAGAGACAGAGACAGACAGAGAGACAGTCACCAGGGGAAATTCATCCAGCACATAGAAACCTCATTGGTTATTCATGTCTTCTAAATTGAAGTGTGCATCCCTGTATTCTCTTAGTCTCCTGGCTGCTCTCTCCTGTGTATTTAGACAGCCAGGAAGAAAGAGACAGACAGACAGACAGACAGACAGACAGACAGACAGACAGACAGACAGACAGACAGACAGACAGACAGACAGACAGACAGACAGACAGACAGACCGACAGACAGACAGACAGACAGACAGACAGACCGACAGACAGACAGACAGACAGACAGACAGACAGACAGACAGACAGACAGACAGACAGACAGACAGACAGACAGACAGACAGACAGACAGACAGACAGAGAAAGGTCAACCAGTGGAGAACAAACACCATTGTAAATACAACCCATATTTATGTTTTTTATTTTCCCTTTTGTACTTTAACTATTTGCACATCGTTACCATACTGTACATAGCCATAATATCACATTTGAAATGTCTCCATTCCTTTGGATTTTTTGTGAGTGTAATGTTCACTTTTGTTTATTATCTAGTTCACTTGCTTTAGCAATGTAAACATATGTTTCCCATGCCAATAAAGCCCTTTGAATTGGAGAGCGAGAGAAAGAGAGAGACAGATATCGAAAAAAGAGAAACAAGAGATCGAGAGACTCTTTAAGGTTCTCTTTCTGTTCACTCCATTTGATACAGGACAATATAATGAGAACCATCTGTCCATAAGGAAGGGGGTTCATAGAATATGGAGAGAAGTTCTCAGAACCACCTTTAATATGGAGAGAAGTTCTCAGAACCACCTTTAATATGGAGAGACGTTCTCAGACCACCTTTAATATGGAGAGAAGTTCTCAGAACCACCTTTAATATGGAGAGACGTTCTCAGAACCACCTTTAATATGGAGAGAAGTTCTCAGAACCACCTTTAATATGGAGAGAAGTTCTCAGAACCACCTTTAATATGGAGAGAAGTTCTCAGAACCACCTTTAATATGGAGAGAAGTTCTCAGAACCACCTTTAATATGGAGAGAAGTTCTCAGAACCACCTTTAATATGGAGAGAAGTTCTCAGAACCACCTTTAATATGGAGAGAAGTTCTCAGAACCACCTTTAATATGGAGAGACGTTCTCAGAACCACCTTTAATATGGAGAGAAGTTCTCAGAACCACCTTTAATATGGAGAGAAGTTCTCAGAACCACCTTTAATATGGAGAGAAATTCTCAGAACCACCTTTAATATGGAGAGAAGTTCTCAGAACCACCTTTAATATGGAGAGAAGTTCTCAGAACCACCTTTAATATGGAGAGAAGTTCTCAGAACCACCTTTAATATGGAGAGAAGTTCTCAGAACCACCTTTAATATGGAGAGAAGTTCTCAGAACCACCTTTAATATGGAGAGACGTTCTCAGAACCACCTTTAATATGGAGAGAAGTTCTCAGAACCACCTTTAATATGGAGAGAAGTTCTCAGAACCACCTTTAATATGGAGAGAAGTTCTCAGAACCACCTTTAATATGGAGAGAAGTTCTCAGAACCACCTTTAATATGGAGAGACGTTCTCAGAATCTCCTTTCAGAGAACTTCTCTCCATATGTTACGGCAGTCGTCAGAAGGAGTGGACCAAAGCGCAGCGTGGTAAGTGTTCATAATTTATTATATAATACGAAACACTTAAACAAAGAAACAAAACGAAAGCCAACAGTTCTGTCAGGTCACTGATAACAAAACAGAAAACAACTACCCACAAACACAGGTGGGAAAAGGCTGCCTAAGTATGATTCCTAATCAGCGACAACGATAGACAGCTGCCTCTGATTAGGAACCATACTCGGCCCAAAACAAAGAAATACAATACATAGAATGCCCACCCCATATCACACCCTGACCTAACTAAACAGAGAAAAACGGCTCTCTCAGGTCAGGGCGTGACACCATATTAAAGGGGATTCAGAGAACACATAATAATACACCAAAGTCTCTACAGACAAACAGTGCAGGCAGAGATGGAGCAGTATTTGGGCCTTCTTAGTTGCCATCTCTTTCAATATAGACTGGTTAAACCAGACTGAACGGTGCACTCGCTATTGCTTCACTTCAACTTTCACTTTGATTTCCAGGATACTTTCGGTATGCATTCCTCATTTTCTCCCAGCCAGGCTCTAATTACCTGTCATGAGAGAATCCCTATAGCAGAGGGCACTGTTTTGACCCAAGCCCTAAAAGAGCACACTACTTGCCCTATGGACGCTGGTCAAAATGTTAAAAGTAGTGCACTACATCAGGAAAAGGGTACCATTTGAGACAGACATTTTCTCCCAGCCAGGCCCTAATTACCTGTCTTAATAGAATCCCTATAGCAGAGTGGAGGCATGTTTCACTAATGTGTACTCTAGAACGGTACAGATAATTACATGCCCCTGAAATTTAGAGAGACACATTTCAAAGACATGAAAAAAAAGATACAAGCATTTTTATTTTTCCTCTGTCGTCTTTCTCTATCAGTGCAGTCCAGTGTAGCTTTTAATTAGGTGAGTCACTGTGGCACAGTAGAGGAGTGTGAGGGTCTGAACGGAATAAGCACACGCAACATTGTGTGGAGGGTGTGTGTGTGCGTGTGTGTGTGTGTGCATGTGCGTGTGTTTGTGTGTGTATGCTACGTCTGTCTGTGTGTGCTTCCTGACAGTGAAGCGTACTCCGGACCCCCCACTCTGCTAGCTGGTCTCCCCCCTCTCCTCTACCCCTCCCTGACTGTACACACTCCAGGCCCTGGGGGGCTGACACAAACAAAGGGGGGAGAGATGGAGCAGCCTGGGGGACTGACTCTCTGGTATGGAGCAGACAGCGGCTGGCCCCCAGGCCCATCTCTCTCTCTCTCTCTCTCTCTCTCTCTCTCTCTCTCTCTCTCTCTCTCTCTCTCTCTCTCTCTCTCTCTCTCTTTCTCTCCCCCAGCATTAGTACCAACCCCCAGGCCCCATCTCTCTTCCCCCAGCATTAGTACCAACCCCCAGGCCCCATCTCTCTTCCCCCAGCATTAGTACCAACCCCCAGGCCCCATCTATCTCCCCACAGCATTAGTACCAACCCCCAGGCCCCATCTATCTCCCCACAGCATTAGTGCCAACCCCCAGGCCCCATCTATCTCCCCACAGCATTAGTACCAACCCCCAGGCCCCATCTATCTCCCCACAGCATTAGTACCAACCCCCAGGCCCCATCTATCTCCCCACAGCATTAGTACCAACCCCCAGGCCCCATCTATCTCCCCACAGCATTAGTACCAACCCCCAGGCCCCATCTCTCTTCCCCCAGCATTAGTACCAATCCCCAGGCCCCATCTCTCTTCCCCCAGCATTAGTACCAACCCCCAGGCCCCATCTCTCTTCCCCCAGCATTAGTACCAACCCCCAGGCCCCATCTATCTCACCACAGCATTAGTACCAACCCCCAGGCCCCATCTCTCTCCCCACAGCATTAGTACCAACCCCAGAGACCCCCCACCGTATTAGTACCAACACCCAGGCCCCATCTCTCTCCCTCCAGCATTAGTACCACCCCCCCCCCCCCCCCCCAGTATTAGTACCAACTCCCCCAGGCCCCCTCTCTCCCCCAACACTAGTACCAAGCCCCTCTGGCCTTCAATCTCTCTTCCCACAGCATTAGTACCAGCCACCCAAGCCCCTTCTCTCTCTCCCCCGGCATTAATACCAAGGGCCTCCTCTGCTCTCTAGAACTCCCCCAGCATTAATACCAAAGGCCTCCTCTGCTCTCTCTCTCTCCTCCAGCATTAATACCAAGGGCCTCCTCTGCTCTCTCTCTCTCCTCCAGCATTAATACCAAGGGCCTCCTCTGCTCTCTCTCTCTCCTCCAGCATTAATACCAAGGGCCTCCTCTGCTCTCTCTCTCTCCTCCAGCATTAATACCAAGGGCCTCCTCTGCTCTCTCTCTCTCCTCCAGCATTAATACCAAGGGCCTCCTCTGCTCTCTAGAACTCCCCTAGCAGAACAGTGATGTTCCGGTTCTGATCCTTGCCTTGTTTTGCAGGACCCATATTCTAAAAACATTTTAAAGTAAGAGTGCTGATCTAGGATCAGGTCCCTCAGTGTATTTGTAAATGTATTTATTATGATCTAAAATGCCACACTGATCCTAGAACAGCACTCCAACTCTGATACTCATAATGAATACAGGCGTAGAGTTATACACAGGGTAACCATGTGAGTAATGTCTCTGGCCAATTAATCAATGACACTAAGTGATCAGTTAATGTCCAGGGAGAAATGAGAGAGGAGAGAGCTTTGGACTATATCTGGACTATATCTGGACTATATCTGGACTATATCTGGACTAAATCTGGACTATATCTGGACTATATCTGGACTATATCTGCAAAAATAGCATTCTGAGATAATTGGCTTTAAAATTCCGAATGGTGTCAGCAATTTTTATATTGTATTCTTTTGAACTTAACAACATGAATTGGGGTATTTCAAGTACTATATACGTAGAGAACATTGAACAGAACAAGGCTATATCAATAACAACATTTTCACACAAATGCAGATAGTACCTCATAGTCCCAAGCTCTCGCATGGCAGTCACATGATCTCATCTCAAATGTCTACATCCTGTACTTCAGTGTTTCTATAGCCTGGTATCAGCTGTGTTTGTGTTGCCATGCCAACTCCTATGGTCACTGTCACGTGAGACAGCTTAAACTGATCTGGGACCAGGCTAGTGTTTCTAAGCCTTCTACAACAGAAATGATTGTCAACACTGTTTGAATGATGATAGTATTTTGGCTCTGACTTAGGGTGACAGTCAATCATGGGCAAAAACCAGGCAGTAAAAACCAGGATGCAAAAACCAGGCAGTGTGTGGTCCTTCAAGCCTGGAAGTGACATGTGATGGGGAGGGTGACAAGGGGGAGAGAGTCAGCCTGGCGCCCCTGTCATGACACGTTTCCTCTGACACGGTGCTGACGGGGTACTGAAGGGGTACAAGCCCCCTGCTGGGGTGACCGGGGCAGAAGTCTCTGCTCTGGCAGGCCTGACCGCTGTCTGACCGCTAGTCTGACGGACCACCGCCTGTTACCCACGCTCACTGTCTGTGGCACACACACGTAGATGTAGGGACACATACACACACAACACACACACAACACACACACACTACCCCCCCGCCACACACACACACCTCTCATCACTCAACTCTCATTACCCTTCAGAATTGGACTGTCTCATTACAAGGGTTTTTCTCTGAGCTCTTGCAAAATGCCTCGTCTATCCATGCATAATCATGCATCACCTTCCTGCATATGCTCCACTGAAAACCTCCACCTGCCCACTGACAGGTGCCTTGGTTCCCCTCCAACATGCATATGTATAAGGCTGCATTCCAGCACTCAAACCATTTGCATAAAAGATGATTGGCGCATAACGTTGGGTATCATTTGCAATATATAGGGGGAAGAGTATGAAGCTTGCATGTCCCAAGATCGCTTTTTCTCTCTTTCTCTGTCTCTCTCTCTGTTTCTCTCTCTCTGTCTCTCTCTCTGTTTCTCTCTCTCTGTTTCTCTCTGTTTATACATCTTGTCAGTGGAAACAGAAGCCTCTTAATTTGGATGCACCGCATCACGTGTAACACCTCTGTGCGCCGCGCCAGTCCAAGAATGTAGTGAGTGATTTGTCTCCCAGAGTCTCTCTGTTGAAGTCAGTAAATAAAGTGGATCACTCCGGCTCACTGTATGAACAGGGCCCTGCTGGGACGTAGCTAATACTCCGAAAATGGAGGGCTCAAGAAAGTCAGCTCTCCCACCGGGCTGGGGATCAACATGGTGGAAGGCAATGGAAGTGTGTGGGAGAATTGGTGTGTGTGTAATCAGATTGTAAATGTGTGTGTGTATGTGTGTGTGTGTGTGTACAAAGGTGTGCATGTTTTAAGTGTGTGTAATCAGATTGTGTGTGTGTATCTACACGTGCGCACACTGCACAATCCACTGCACAATCCACAGGAGATTGCAAGAGTCTCATTCCGAGAGCCGCTGTATGGGTTTCCAAACAACTAGCGGACCCACGCGAGGGGAGGTGTGTGAGGGGCTCAGTCTGCACGGGTTTGTCCTTCTGATCTATTGATTCTGTCAGAGATCCAGAAAGCCTCGCCGGCCTCGCCAGGATCACAGCCAACTTTACTAAATAATCAAATCTGTCCAGCTTTCGCTCAGTAAAATTAAAACAGTGAACAGCCTCCACAAGACACGCACATAGGCCTACTGTATACACACAAATGCGCACGCATGCAAGCATGACGCACACACACACACACGTACACACTCAGCCAGCACAGGTACATTTATCTTTTACACTATCTCACACAACCATCACACACATGACCATCACACACTCGTAAACACACACACACGCACACACACACACACACACACACACACTCGTAAACACACACACACACACACACACACACACACACACACACACACACACCCCTGACAGCTAGATCAACTATCCCTCTCTCCCAAACATACAAACATAACTCACACTCTTTTATCATCCCTTTGGAATACACACGTACACACCTACGCTTCCCTCGCATCTGCAGAAACCCACGCCAAATAAATCTTCATTTTACGTTGCGTAGTTAAAAGAGAGAAATGTGGTGCCAGGACGTGCACGCATCAGCAAATCTGTGATGGCTCACCGTTTGTTTCGCTATCATTGTTCTCCGCTACGACGGCCTCTGTCAGGCATTCAATCACCACTCCCATCCATCCAACAACATTCGCTCAACGATCCATCAAGGTTCTGATGGAGAACAGAAAGAAAAGTTACTAGATGAATGTTTCAGCCTACGCTTCTCTCTCCCCAGGTGATATATATAAGCCAGAGCCTTGGAAACAGAATCGTGTTTAATTAAGTGCAGGGAAGGTGGGTTATGTGAATATCAAAACAATGGAGGTGACTAATAGAGGAGAGAAGGAACCATATAGAACTGTTTGGTGATTCAGAACTCCCCTTGGACTTAGAGGGAGGAAGTCAGGTAAACATACTAGCCATTCATTTCTATAGTCTAAAATGGCCTCCTCTCCTACAGATGTAGGATCTTAATTTGATCACCCTGTTGCAGGACAACTTTCCTGTAAATGCAGGAAATATTTTACTTGTAGTGTATTTGCGGTTTAAAAAGGCTTCTGAAGTTTGTATTTACACTTTCAAATGTCAGACTTGATTTTCCCTTACGAAAAATGTATCAACCCTTATAAAAATGTCTATTAATTATAATCCACATAATTCAGATTTCCAGTTGCTGTAGGATTAATTTCCTGCTGTAGCAAACTACCTCAAATTAAGATCCTACATCTGTAGTCTCCTTTCCTTGAGTACACACATATGTTCTCACCTGAGAACGCAGGACAGGTGAAAGCAACACTTACTCCTCCCTTACGTATCTATGTATTTTAGACAAAGGACAAGGAGAGGAAGCCATGTCAGACTATTGAGATGCAGCCAACAAGTCTCAACACTTTACACTGATCTGAACACACAGGCTAGGTGAAAGTAACATGATAGATAGACACCTATCAGTCGTGCTGTTTTCAGATCAGCATAGATGAACAGCAGTGGAGGTTAGGAGAGGAACTCATTTAGACCATTGAGACGCAGCCCGCTGCAGGCTCCCCATGCAGTTCTAAGGGAACAACGGGGTCAGAATGAATATAATAAATGATGAGAGGAAGCCACTTTATAATACCGAGACACGGCCCACTGGTGATTCAGTCTTCCCATGTTCTGAGGAAACACTTGGCGCCGTTGACGCCTCTCTCTTCTGTCAGTCGGGGGAGTTAAGTCTCCTCTTGAAGGCTCCTCTCTGAAACACGGCCCGGCGAGTGTTGGGCGGTTTGATCCTGCCTCTCCCTCGGCGGGCGAAGACAAACTCGTCGTAGGAATTTCTTTTGCTGCACCAACGCCACGCCACGGGTTGTCCCTCTGATTGGCCGCTTTTATCCTCTCAGTTTCTCTTTCTCTCTCTCTTGTTCTCAGCCTCTCTCTCTCTTTATCACCCTCCCTCTTTCTTTATCTCGCCCACCTCTTTCTCTATCTCCATCACTCTCTTCTAACTTCTCTCTCTTACTTGTTCCCAGCCTCGTCCTCTCTTTCATCCCCTCTACTTCTCTCTCTCTTGCTTGTTCTCGGCTCTCTCTTTCTTACACTCTTCCTTCTGTCCCTCTCACTTATATTATTGCTAGTGCTCTCTTTTCTTATCTCCCTTCCTCTCTCTCTTTCTCACTTACTCTTTCTGTCCTTCTCTTTTTATATCTTCTTCTGTTTCTCCATCCTTTACTCCTCTATCTCTGCCCTGGTATCGCCCTTTCTCAACCTCTTCCTCTCACTGCCTCTCTCTATATACTGTCAGTCTTTCTCATCTCTCTCTTGTCCTCCTCCTCTTCTCACTGTCTCAGTAAGCAGCTTGGGTTCTAAACTCTAGGCTACAGTGTGAGTACACTGCCCATCTGTCAAAACAAGAAAAACTCAGCGGAAACGGCCAACTCCTCAGCATCTCCTACAGGCTGAAAGCATGGCAACACCTCCCTCCCTCACTCCGTCTGGGTAAAACGATGGTGCCCTCCGAGCCAGAAGCCCCTGTCAGATTTAAGGAGAGCTGGGGTCTTCTTCTCCCCCAGGCAAAAGCTAGTAGCAGCAGTTAGCAGCTAACAGCCACACCACAGTTGCACTATTAGGGGAGAGACGAATAAGCCCCTAGCTGAGGCTTATTGGTAAACAGGAAGTGTCACGGCGGTGTGTCAATGTTTGATTTCCTGGCCGGGGCCACCTGCCAGGCGAGAGAATAAATGCACCACCTCATACATAAATCATGTTTTAGTCACCTCCAAGCCACCAAATCCCTCCGTCCGAGATCCGGCAGCTACGGTAACATTTCAATCTTGTCAGGCATCCCTGGTAAATCACTAGCATGCCCCTGAAAACGATTCAGGAGCGTTATCTGCTGCTTTTGGACTGTTATCTGTTGCTTTTGGACTGTCAGTGTGTTGTGTGTGTAGTTTTTTGGTTTGTCCTTGGTAACACTCAGTCCACTATACTATATGTTGCTTGTAGAGCATTTAGCTTCTCTGATTAGAGGTTGTATTAAGTAATGCTTTATTAGGATAAACTACATTAGCCTACATATTGCCAAAGCAGAAATTCAGGGGAAGTAACTTAAAACATTGATTCAAACTGGTAGTTATGTTCCCTTTTATTTTCTGATTGACCTGCTATTGGGGTCACTTATGAGACTGGGGCTGGATTCCCATGCAGTTGAGATTATTAAGGGAATTCTATTTGCATGTTGTTCAGTGTGCGGTTCACCATGAGGTGGCCGACATCAACAAGGGAGAGAGAGACAGAAAGCGTGTGAATGTAAAAAAGAAAGACAGTGAAGCAAGTGACTGTGTGTTGGTTCACGTTAAGTTATTAAAATGATCGGGTAAAGTGAGTAAATAAAATGTGAGATAATTGCCTATTTGAGGCACAGGGGGGTCTCGGAATGCAGAGCTGGTTGGATAGCCGGCCTAGCTTGAATTTCCCATCTCTCCTAGCGGCGGGTTCATTAGTCCATTCAGGCCTTTAATAGACTGTAAATTGTTTCTCCGTAGATAACACAGTCACTTAACACTGAATCATTTCACACTGCATGATAAGAAGAGAGATGAAAATAAAGATCCAGTTTACATGGTGGGGTCTGCTAAATTGTGGTCCTCTTCTGTGATCTCTCCAAGAATCTGTAAATGTTGATATTGGGATGTTTATATTGGCATGTTTATATTTACTGGCATCTGTTTATATGAATTCCCCACATCCAGATAGTGTAATATTCTTGAATAATAGTGTCTAACCTTTTATTGAGCTTCTATAGCCTTCTAAAGCCTACTTGTATAGTCTCCAATCAATACTTAGGCATTTGAATTAATTTGTACTTGACGTTTAAAAAGCTAAGATTTAAAGATGGCTTTACAGAAACAGACTGTGCCTTTCTCTGAGCAGTAGGAAGCAGGTGCCAAATGAAACTAGTTCAGACAGGACAAACCGTTCGGTAAGGGAGAGGAATGGTTAAAAAAACGAATCTCACTTAAAGGGAAAGTTTCCGATTCTGGTCAACCTTTTTTATCTGTTCTTCATTATGGTGATATTATTTATCAAAGTGCAGCTGCTACTACTCGTAAACCTTTGGATACCATCTACCATGGTGCCTTTCATTTTGCACAACTGAGCAAGAGGACAAGTACATTAGAGTGTCTAGTTTGAGAAACAGACGCCTCACAAGTCCTCAACTGGCAGCTTCATTAAATAGTACCCGCAAAACACCAGTCTCAACGTCAACAGTGAAGAGGCGACTCCAGGATGCTGGCCTTCTAGGCAGAGTTGCAAAGAAAAAGCCATATCTCAGACTGAAAGATTAAGAAAGGCTAAAGAACACAGACACTGGACATATATATACAGTACCAGTCAACATTTTGGATACACCGACTTATTCAAGGGTTTTTCTTTATTTTTACTATTTTCTACATTGTACAATAATAGTGAAGACATCAAAAATATGAAATAACACATATGGAATCATGTAGTAAACAAAAAAGTGTTAAGCAAATGAAAATATATTTTATATTTTAGATTCTTCAATGTAGCCACCCCTTGCCTTGATGACAGCTTTGCACACTTTTGTCATTCCCTCAACCAGCTTCTCCTGCAATGCTTTTCCAACAGTCTTGAAGGAGTTCCCACATATGCTGAGCACTTGTTGGCTGTTTTTCCTTCACTCTGCAGTCCAACTCATCCCAAACCATCTCAATTTGGTTGAGGTCAGGTAATTGTGGAGGCCAGGTCTGATGCAACACTCCATCATGCTCCTTCTTGGTCAAATAGCCCTTACACATTCTGGAGGTGTGATGGGTCATTGTCCTGATGGAAAACAAATGATAGTCCCACTAAGCGCGAACCAGATGGTATGGCGTATCGCTGCAGAATGCTGTGGTAGCCATGCTGGTTAAGTGTGCCTTGAATTCACCAGCAAAGCACCACCACACCATCACACCTCCTCCTTCATGCTTCACGGTGGGAACCACACATGCGGAGATCATCCGTTCACCTACTCTGCATCTCACAAAGACATGGCAGTTGGAACAGAAAATCTCAAATTTGGACTCATCAGACCAAAGGACATATTTCCACCGGTCTAATATCCATTGCTCGTGTTTCTTCTTCTTCTTCGTGTACTTTAGTAGTGGTTTCTTTGCAGAAATTTGACCACGAAGGCCGGATTCACTCAGTCTCCTCTGAACAGTTGATGTTGAGATGTGTCTGTTACTTGAACTCTGTGAAGCATTTTTTGGGGGGCTGGTTACTCTAATGAACTTATCCTCTGCAACAGAAGTAACTTCGTTTCCTATGGGGGTCCTCATGATAGCCAGTTCCTTTATAGCGCTTGATGGGTTTTGCTACTGCACTTGAAGAAAGGTCCAAAGTTCTTGAAATGTTCCAGAATTACTGACCTTCATGTCTTAAAGTAATGATGGACTGTCGTTTCACTTTGCTTACTTGAGCTGTTCTTGCCATACACACTAAGAAGGAAAGATTTCCACAAATTAACTTTTAACAAGGCACACCTGCTAATTGAAATGTATTCCAAGTGACTACCTCATGAAGCTGGTTGAGAGAATGCCAAGAGTGTGCAAAGCTGTCATCAAGGCAAAGGGTGGCTACTTTGATGAATCTCAGACCTAGGTCTCAAAATGTCTTCCCTGTTAATGAAGGTAAAATAAATCAAATATATATACAAATGTATATTCAATGCTTTACTTATGCTTTCCTGTATATTCTTAAAATAAATGCAAATATTCCCTTGAAGTATGACCTTGGCCTTAAACATTTGCTCCAGTGTGTTTTATAGATGTCGGACCGCTGTCAACCACCACTGTATCTGTAATATGTAATCTGGCACAGATACATTTTGATCCCTGAAGATTTACTGAGAACCCCTTCCTTATAACCTCAAACGTCCACTGGGAAATATTGTGCAGACATTTCGGAACTGGGGAGAAATTTGTGGTTGTATTAATCAAAATGTCAGCCGGACCTACAGTACTGTCTCTCTTCCTGTCATCCTCTCTCTTTCTCTCTCCGTTTCTCTGTCTTCCTGTGAAACACGACAGTAGCACAGAGCCATACTGTAAGTGACTCACTAACCTCTGAGGTAAAATAGCTGTCACCTGAGAAGTTGACACCATAAATGTGGTTAAAGATCCAGTATTTTACATGCAGGTCTCAGTAATGATAGAGGGCCTGCCATTTACTTGGAAACATTCAAAGTTCTTCACTTTGTTAATTTGTCTCTGTATGTCATGTTGAACATCTTCACTGCTATTCTCAGATGTAATGTTAATACAGCTGACTCGAGATGGCTACAGAATCATTAGTGTCACTTTGGTCTTAAATAATATTGTAAGGGCAGTGAGGAGTTTTTCTTGATGGTCAGGAAAATCACAGGGCCCGAACTATAACACATGACCTATGACCTATGGATTTCAATCTAAAACCAAATCAAACAGACACAGCACTTTTTCAAAGCTCAAAGTACCGTTATGCTATCTTATTGTTATTGTAGCTAGGTATTACCAGTAGAGGAAGTACATTTCAAATACCAAGCCTTGAATAAACAACTCGTATAATGTACACTCTTCCTCCATGTTTGTTTACAGATAACAAAAAAACAAAGATGATGGCATTTCTCTCATCGAAGTCCCCGGGCACCGCTCATTCCCCGCGGCACCGCTGCCATGTTGCTTATGGTCCAGAGGAAGAAATGCGAGCGGCATGGGTTCAAACCCCCTTTGTTAGCATTGTTCTAAGCAAAGTTCACCAGGTGCACCGATGACTTTGGGGAATTGGACAGTGTACATCTGCGTACAGTTGCCAAACAATGAAGGGAAGGGGCCTCCCTTGAAGCAGTGACCCGTGCAGTCAACTTGTTTTCGGCGGCAGACATTGATATGGTAATGATGTGCATTGTACTTTTCTTGCCTCCGGCGCCGGCGACTGTTCTGATGCCTGGTTATTGAGTCTCCCTGTGGAACCTTCTGGATACAAACCAGAGAGCAGAGGAGCGTTTCTGAAGGTAGTTTTCACTGAGCTGCAGGTGAAAAAAGAAGACGGGGAGCACGTTGAAAGAAATAAACAGTATGGAAATGATTGACAGAAATCCCACCACGTTGACGACAATGAGACATTCAGGCCGAACTTGCCTTTACAAGTCTTAATAAACACATGAGTAATAAACTGCACCATGTTCAAGACTGTGGCTGTAGGAATTAAGAAACTCAGCTGGGTCTTTGCCATAAGTACCTACCTCCTACCAGAATAAAGGATGAGAACCGTTCCTCCTTTTGTGCGCTCTGGAAATTGGATTTCCCCGCAGCCAAACCGCTCCCGCTTGCCATGCATCTTGTCCCGGCCCTTGTTGGCACAGGCCTGTGCTTTTAGCTGCGGGCGACGCTCACCGTACAGTAGTAATCTCCACAGTCGCCTGATCAGGCCCAGTTCCAAACAACCACCGCTTCGCTAAGATGCTGCTGCCGCTGTCTGTCGCTGGCCGTGACCCAGCCAAGGGAGGGAGGACGAGGGGGAAGCAGAGCAGAGCCACATATAATCCTGGATCTCCTGGGTGTTCTAGCTCTTGTTCCGGGCCTGTTTCCTCAGTCACAGAAGCTGATTCCAGGGGTAAATGCCTGGTCAGTATCCCTCAACCATCCGTCCAACGCCCACCACTACTACCGTCAACCATGACTACATGCTTTCCTGACCACATAGCTTATAACTATGGCCCAGAGTTTTCTGGCCAAGACTTGCTACAAAACATTCCTGGGTTTTATCCTTGCCCTGCCAGCCTCCTACCCTCTCACCCCTCACCCCTGGCCTGCCCAGCAGAGTAGGGGGTAACTAAGCATGTCCCGTCTGACAGGTATGCCCCCACTTCCCCTGTTTCCCCCTCTCCCCCTCTCCCCACCCCCTCATCCTGTCCCTTCTTTCCCCAATCCTCCTGTTCTCTGCATGGCTTGGTCTCGTCATGCTCTGGTGGGTGCCTGGATCTCCTGGGTGTCCAGTGGGGCCTCCCGTCAGCCCGTGTCTCTCTGCCTGTATTCAGCACAGGGATCCATGGGGAGAATACTGCTATTATCTGTAGCACATCCCAGCTGGAGCCAATCGGCTCACTGAACAGAGATCAGCACCGAGCAATGCCCTACATCTTCCTCTCCATACAGGAAGAGGAACACACAGGGGACTCTGTGAAGAAGCGAAATGGTGGAAATATTGCTTAAATTACTACGGAGTTGTTCGAGATGGAGAAAGTTTTTTTTCCCCTTCTGTTTTAGGAATAGCTCACTGAATGTGCTTTCAAGAGAGACAGACCGGCCTACTATATCTGTAGGAATTCCTTCGAAACCGGATATTTGATTTCACCAGGTAAGTGGTTTGATAACACATTTACGTTTACAACCATACCCTGGGGAAACGTTGGAGTGTAGAGGATATGGGTTGAACCATCCATCTGGGTCTCCCATCCTCCCATCCCAAGTATCGACTAGGCCCAACCCTGCGTAGTTTAGCTTCAGCCGAAAGCCAGCAGAGACTACATGTATTTTGTTTTCTTCTTTTCCTTCCATAGCATCATGTTTTTGACCCAGCACTAAAGCATAGCAGGGTTGCCAATAGCCTTAACCCAAACAGTGGCACTGTATCGAGTCGGCAGTTTGCAGAGGAAAGATTTAATAACGCTGTGAGGTGGAAAGGTCTCAGCCATGAGCTACAAAGCCCCGTCAAGTCCCCTTCGTGCTGTGCCCATGTCAACAGAGACACGTACGTTCTCTCCTTTGGCCCTCCAAATCCACAGCAACCTTTCTACAGCGGCATTAGTAGAGATCTAAAGGACCGGTGAAGAATACGCTGGAAGTCCCACGGGAAATGGCGGAGACATCAGAGCGCTGATTCCCCTGTCGCAAGCAAGTTCACTTTAATAATGCATCCCTTGTGCATAATTTCAGATGTCACACGCCCGAATATACGCTCCGAATATTCATGTAGGCCTACATTTTCTCATCCTTCTATCTTCCTCTTTTGACGACACCGTGGCATGCCATTACTCCACGTTCATTAGGAGAACACGACGACAAATCAAACTCTAGAGAAAAAAAGGCCTCTTTCCACTTTTTTTCCCTTCTGTCTCTCTTCTTCCGTCCTCTGTAGTGCTGAGGAAATATATTTCATGCATAATAAGGCACAGCAAATAATGTTATGCTGCATAGTACACTGTGTCTGGCATGTTGCTTCAGATCTTGTATCCTGGTGACAGATGACAAGGCTCTCTAGTTCTCTCTCTCTAGTTCTCTTGTTCTCTCTCTAATTCTCTCTCAAGTTCTCTCTCTCTAATTCTCTCTCTCTTTCTCTCTAGTTCTCTCTCTTGTTCTCTGGTTCTCTCTCTAATTCTCTCTCTAGTTCTCTCTCTCTAATTATCTCTCTCTTTCTCTCTAGTTCTCTCTCTAATTCTCTCTCTCTCTAGTTCTCTCTCTCTAGTTCTCTAGTTCTCTCTCTAGTTCTCTAGTTCTCTCTCTAGTTCTCTCTCTAGTTCTCTCTCTAGTTCTCTCTCTAGTTCTCTAGTTCTCTCTCTCTAGTTCTCTAGTTCTCTCTCTAGTTCTCTCGCTCTAGTTCTCTCTCTATAGTTCTCTCTCTCTAGTTCTCTCTCTCTCTAGTTATCTCTCTAGTTCTCTAGTTCTCTCTCTAGTTCTCTCTCTCTAGTTCTCTCTCTATAGTTCTCTCTCTCTAGTTCTCTCTCTCTAAATCTCTCTCTCTAGTTCTCTCTCTCTAGTTCTCTCTCTAGTTCTCTCTCTCTAGTTCTCTCTCTAGTTCTCTCTCTAGTTCTCTCTCTAGTTCTCTCTCTAGTTCTCTCTCTAGTTCTCTCTCTAGTTCTCTCTCTAGTTCTCTCTCTAGTTCTCTCTCTAGTTCTCTCTCTAGTTCTCTCTCTCTAGTTCTCTCTCTCTAGTTCTCTCTCTCTAGTTCTCTCTCTAGTTCTCTCTCTAGTTCTCTCTCTCTAGTTCTCTCTCTAGTTCTCTCTCTCTAGTTCTCTCTCTAGTTCTCTCTCTAGTTCTCTCTCTCTAGTTCTCTCTCTAGTTCTCTCTCTAGTTCTCTCTCTCTAGTTCTCTCTCTAAATCTCTCTCTCTAGTTCTCTCTCTAGTTCTCTCTCTAGTTCTGTCTCTCTAGTTCTCTCTCTAATTCTCTCTCTAGTTCTCTCTCTAGTTCTCTAGTTCTCTCTCTAGTTATCTCTCTAGTTCTCTCTCTCTAGTTCTCTCTCTAGTTCTCTCTCTCTAGTTCTCTCTCTAGTTCTCTCTCTAGTTCTCTCTCTAGTTCTCTAGTTCTCTCTCTAGTTCTCTCTCTAGTTCTCTCTCTAGTTCACTAGTTCTCTCTCTAGTTCTCTCTCTAGTTCTCTCTCTCTAGTTCTCTCTCTAGTTCTCTCTCTAGTTCTCTAGTTCTCTCTCCAGTTCTCTCTCTAGTTCTCTCTCTAGTTCTCTAGTTCTCTCTCCAGTTATCTTTCTCTAGTTCTGTCTCTCAAGTTCTCTCTCTAGTTCTCTCTCTAGTTCTCTCTCTAGTTCTCTAGTTCTCTCTCTAGTTCTCTAGTTCTCTCTCTAGTTCTCTCTCTAGTTCTCTCTCTAGTTCTCTCTCTAGTTCTCTCTCTAGTTCTTTAGTTCTCTCTCTCTAGTTCTCTCTCTAGTTCTCTCTCTAGTTCTCTCTCTAGTTCTCTAGTTCTCTCTCTCTCTAGTTCTCTCTCTACAGTTCTCTCTACAGTTCTCTCTCTAGTTCTCTAGTTCTCTCTCTCTCTAGTTCTCTCTCTCTAGTTCTCTCTCTAGTTCTCTCTACAGTTCTCTCTCTAGTTCTCTAGTTCTCTCTCTCTCTAGTTCTCTCTCTCTAGTTCTCTCTCTAGTTCTCTCTACAGTTCTCTCTCTATAGTTCTCTCTCTCTAGTTCTCTCTCTAGTTCTCTCTCTCTAGTTCTCTCTCTAGTTCTCTCTCTAGTTCTCTCTCTAGTTCTTTAGTTCTCTCTATAGTTCTCTCTCTCTATAGTTCTCTCTCTCTCTAGTTCTCTAGTTCTCTCTCTAGTTCTCTCTCTCTAGTTCTCTCTCTCTAGTTCTCTCTCTAGTTCTCTCTACAGTTCTCTCTCTAGTTCTCTAGTTCTCTCTCTCTATAGTTCTCTCTCTCTATACTTCTCTCTCTCTCTAGTTATCTCTCTCTCTCTCTAGTTCTCTCTCTAGTTATCTGTCTCTATGTCTCTCTCTCTGTCTCTCTTTCTCTCTCTCTGTCTCTCTGTTTCTCTGTCTTCCTGGGAAGAAGAGATTTTCCAAATGGATTCATCTGGGATTCATGTTGGTGCAATTTCTCTGGCATTGATGAGGCCTGACGGGCTTGATGATGATGCTCCCATTGGTACAGTAAACTAGGAGCTGCCGTAGGTGCTCACTGCACATATACTGGAAGCCACATTGAGTTAAGGGAGAGTGGGGGAAGGTGTGTGTGTGTGTGTGTGTGTGTGTGTGTGTGTGTGTGTGTGTGTGTGTGTGTGTGTGTGTGTGTGTGTGTGTGTGTGTGTGTGTGTGTGTGTGTGTGTGTGTGTGTGTGTATGTGAGAGAGAGAGAGAACCTGTCTTTAAACACATGCTAACCACAGGGCTTGTGCCTGGTTTGTGATGTAATATTGATATTTTGGGGATAGTTCAAGAGACAAGTTCTCAGGCTTCATATTTTATTCTCTATGGACTCCGTGGACTCTTTAAACTGATGCAACTCCACCTCTTCCCTCAGCCTTTTATGGGCATACAGGCCTACCTGGCTAAAGGTGTAGAGAGCTCAGCTCAATTAAGCCTGCATTACATGAGCTAGCTACACGCATTAGCGGCAAAGTCTACCTACGGGTTTACGTATTGGTCGTTAAAGCAGTCACCTTCACAGGTCATGAGTCTGGAGCTCCGTTAGGGGGCTGAGGTGACTTATCTCCCCGCTCACTCTTCACCTTACCTGGGTACCTCACATAGACCTCACCCCTCCCACCCCTGGATCATTGGATGATTGTCAAGCATCCAACCGTACATGGGAGGGTGTCTATTGGAGAAAGCCAGGTTATTCTGACCTCATTAATACCACAGGGGTCAATGGAGCAAAACATTTGTGTCCCTAATGAAAATACATCTGCTCTGCAGTATATGACGCAGCTGGAGCTGATTTAAAGGTACAGAACGCACCAAATGTAGCTTGACTCCATCTCACTGTCAGCGAGCGCTGAAGCGGTGAAACGTGTTGCTGCGTTCCCTTCAGATGTCTCCGCTGTAATTCACCTGTGCACTGTCACTACACAGCTTTCATCATTTTTACACTGATTCTAATCATCACGAACTCTGATAAATGGCATCCCATAAACATATTTAAGATTATTGAGAAAGGATTTGGGATGTATTACATGTTTTCAATCTGTCTAATGCTGTACTATCTGTTTGACAGTTATGGTCGTGTTCATTCCTCATCTCCCATCACAATGCCCAATAATAACCCACATAACAGACAGCGCAACCACTTTACAAGTCCTATATCCCGTATTGGCAGGAATGGGTTCTCACTCTCTCTCTCTCTGTGTGTGTGTGTGTGTGTGTGTGTGTGTGTGTGTGTGTGTGTGTGTGTGTGTGTGTGTGTGTGTGTGTGTGAGAGAATGTGTGTATTTGTGTGAAATTGTGTGCATTTGTGTGAGAATGTGTGTGATTTTGTGTGAAAAGTGTATACTTGTGTGACCAGTTGTGTATTTGTGTAAGAATGTGTGTATTTGTGTGAGAAAGTGTGTATTTGTGTGAGAATGTGTGTAAAGTGTGTATTTGTGTGAGGGTGTGTGCATTTGTGTGAGAATGTGTGTATTTTGGTGAGAATGTGTGTATTTGGGTGAGAAAGTGTGTATTTGTGTAAGAATGTGTGTATTTGTGTGAAAATGTGTGTATTTGTTTGAGAATGTGTGTATTTGGGTGAGAATGTGTGTATTTGGGTGAGAAAGTGTGTATTTGTGCAAGAATGTGTGTATTTGTGTAAGAATGTGTGTATTTGTGTGAGAATGTGTGTATTTGTGTGAGAATGTGTGTATTTGTTTGAGAAAGTGTGTATTTGTGTAAGAATGTGTATATTTGTGTGAGAATGTGTGTATTTGTGTGAGAATGTGTGTATTTGTTTGAGAATGTGTGTATTTGTGTAAGAATGTGTGTATTTGTGTGAGAATGTGTGTATTTGTTTGAGAATGTGTGTATTTGTGTGAGAATGTGTGTATTTGTTTGAGAATGTGTGTATTTGATTGAACAGTGTGTATTTGTTTGAGAATGTGTGTATTTGTGTGAGAATGTGTGTATTTGTTTGAGAATGTGTGTATTTGATTGAACAGTGTGTATTTGTGTGAGAATGTGTGTATTTGTTTGAGAATGTGTGTATTTGTGTAAGAATGTGTGTATTTGTGTGAGAATGTGTGTATCTGTTTGAGAATGTGTGTATTTGTGTGAGAATGTGTGTATTTGTTTGAGAATGTGTGTATTTGATTGAACAATGTGTATTTGTTTGAGAATGTGTGTATTTGTGTGAGAATGTGTGTATTTGTTTGAGACTGTGTGTATTTGATTGAACAGTGTGTATTTGTGTGAGAATGTGTGTATTTGTGTGAGAATGTGTGTATTTGGGTGAGAAAGTGTGTATTTGTGTAAGAATGTGTGTATTTGTGTGAGAATGTGTGTATTTGTTTGAGAATGTGTGTATTTGATTGAACAGTGTGTATTTGTGTAAGAATGTGTGTATTTGTGTGAGAATGTGTGTATTTGGGTGAGAAAGTGTGTATTTGTTTGAGAATGTGTGTATTTGATTGAACAGTGTGTATTTGTGTAAGAATGTGTGTATTTGTTTGAGAATGTGTGTATTTGTTTGAGAATGTGTGTATTTGTGTGAGAATGTGTGTATTTGTTTGAGAATGTGTGTATTTGATTGAACAGTGTGTATTTGTGTAAGAATGTGTGTATTTGTGTGAGAATGTGTGTATTTGTTTGAGAATGTGTGTATTTGATTGAACAGTGTGTATTTGTGTAAGAATGTGTGTATTTGTTTGAGAATGTGTGTATTTGTTTGAGAATGTGTGTATTTGTGTGAAAATGTGTGTATTTGTTTGAGAATGTGTGTATTTGATTGAACAGTGTGTATTTGTGTAAGAATGTGTGTACTTGTGTGAGAATGTGTGTATTTGTTTGAGAATGTGTGTATTTGATTGAACAGTGTGTATTTGTGTAAGAATGTGTGTATTTGTTTGAGAATGTGTGCATTTGTTTGAACAGTGTGTATTTGTTTGAGAATGTGTGTATTTGTTGGAGGTCATTAAACAGACATTGTGAAGGCAACCACCCAAAGGTCAAGGTTCACAATTTACGACCCCTAGGAACACAAACACAGATCATACAGGTTGATGAGTGGGCTCCAAGGGACCTCCAGGTGGTTAAGATTTCATTTCCCATGACTGCTCTTGCTATTACAGTTCCACTAGCTTGTACATAATCCCATTCATATCTGGTAGTGTAATAGTACTATCAGTATCATTCATATCTGGTAGTGTAATAGTACAATCAATATCATTCATATCTTGATGCATAATAATTAATACGATCTATATTATTCATATCAGTCTGAAGACATTTGAAAAAAAGCATATTCTTTTGAATCAAATAAATATTAATATTATAGAACCCTCCTTTAACTATTAGGAAGACATTTGCATGTTTTGGTTTTGCCAGAAATCACAGTGTGTGTGTGTGTGTGTGTGTGTGTGTGTGTGTGTGTGTGTGTGTGTGTGTGTGTGTGTGTGTGTTCACACAGCCTCCCATGTTAGCGATGGCAGCACCTGACTGATTCCTGGCTGGGGTTCTGATCTTTCCTCTTTTAAGCAGCGCCACACTGAGTCACAGACATACAGGCAGAGAAACCCTTTCTAGAAGTGAAGTCTCTCTTCATAGATTATCTAATCTTTCCAGGGGCAGTGAAGTAAGTCACTCTCTCTTTCTCTCTCTCTCTCTTTTGTCCTTTATTCTTCTGAGTGACAGCTACAAACAGGTCTCATCTTGTTGGGTTATCGAGCCACGCTTCTTCCCTTCAGTTCGGGCTTACGATCCACACTACTTATGAGACACTTGTCCCGATTTGAACCTTGTCGTCTTTCAAATATGGCGTCCGCCATGATCAAAGCCAGCCTCTCCCCGCCTCTTTAAAACAGCGGAACACTCTGAGAAACAAAAGACGCAGTGGCGCGTGGAGAAAAGAGGCTTTTGGAGCCTCGTCGTCGTACTAATTAAACTTTTTGAAGGGAAAAGAACAGCAGAAGCTCAGCAAACAAGTGTGTCAACAAAAGAGGCCTCTTGGTTGTCTGTCGAGCACCAGCAGCTCCTGCTTGTGTATGATAATGATGACATTTCTCTCCTAATTGGAATCGTTGTCTTTATCATGTCCTCGGTGCGTGAGATAATAATGCCGAGGCACGGCTGGAGAGTTTTTGGAGAGAGCTGTTCGGAGTGGGTGGGGTGTGTTGGGGTGTGTGTGTGTGTGTGTCCGTGTGTGGAGGACTTGTTTTCCTATCTTGTCAGGACTAGAATGTCTGAAAAGTCAGGATATTCTTTATGTCCTGAAAAGTAAAAATGCTATTTCACGTTTAAGGGTTAGGTTTAGGGGTTCAGGAAAATAGGATTCTGAATGGGAATACATTTTTACTCCCCAAAACATCCTGACAAGTAACAAAAACATGGCTGTGTGTGTGTATGTGTGTGCGTGTGTGAGTAGATGTTTTTTTATATTTTCTCTATAATTTAGCCTAACAGGGTGGAAATGTATGAGTGGGACATACTGACTAACAACATGGAACATGGACAAATAGATACAACAGTCTTTATATTTATGTTGCTTTGCACCAAAGTTTTCCCACCAAAGAAATGATAACACTTCCTGAATGTGGTTTCTAGTTTAGCCAACTCAAACAGCGAGGGATGCTATGTTAGCTAGCTGCCTATGGCTATCCTACACTGGAACTCTCCAAGGTGTTGCCTGTCTATCTATAGTTGTGCCTGTCTATCTATGGTTTTGCCTGTCTATCTATGGTTTTGCCTGTCTATCTATAGTTGTGCCTGTCTATCTATGGTTTTGCCTGTCTATCTATGGTTTTGCCTGTCTATCTATGGTTTTGCCTGTCTATCTATGGTTTTGCCTGTCTATCTATGGTTTTGCCTGTCTCTATAGTTTTGCCTGTCTATCTATAGTTTTGCCTGTCTATCTATGGTTTTGTCTGTCTATCTATGGTTTTGCCTGTCTATCTATAGTTTTGCCTGTCTATCTATGGTTTTGCCTGTCTATCTATAGTTTTGCCTGTCTATCTATGGTTTTGCCTGTCTATCTATAGTTTTGCCTGTCTATCTATGGTTTTGCCTGTCTATCTATGGTTTTGCCTGTCTATCTATGGTTTTGCCTGTCTATCTATGGTTTTGCCTGTCTATCTATGGTTTTGCCTGTCTCTATAGTTTTGCCTGTCTATCTATAGTTTTGCCTGTCTATCTATGGTTTTGCCTGTCTATCTATGGTTTTGCCTGTCTATCTATAGTTTTGCCTGTCTATCTATGGTTTTGCCTGTCTATCTATAGTTTTGCCTGTCTATCTATAGTTTTGCCTGTCTATCTATGGTTTTGCCTGTCTATCTATGGTTTTGCCTGTCTTTCTAACAGGGTTGATGTGTTATGCTCGACCCACCCAGTTTTACACCAGAAAACACTAGAAAAGGGCCAAAAGAGTACTTTGTGATTTGACTATTAGATGTTCAATATTAATTTTTTATTTATTTTTTATAAAGGAATAGCTTCACCCTAATAAATTGAGAGTTCAGTTCATGTAACAGGGGTGACCTTAAAAGGAGGGAATCACTAATCACTAATCAGATGAAAGAAATACTTTGTCAAATTAACTGTCAAATGAACTAAATAACTTTACAATGATGGTGAAAACTTGGAGAAAGTTGGTGTTAAGTGGGTTAAAATCTTCCAAGAACTGGCGTAGGGTGCCCAGAGGGAAATTAGAAAGTCTTTATTCATATTAAAGAACAGATTGATTGAATTCTCCATGTGGTCTATATTAAATGGTACTTCATTTAATATACACTACATTGCCAAAAGTATGTGTACAATTGCTAGTCGACCATCTCATTCCAAAATCATGGGCATTAACATGGAGTTGGTCGCCCCTTTGCTGTTCTGGGAAGGCTTTCCACTAGATGTTGGAACATTGCTGCGGGGACTTGCTTCCATTCAGCCACAAGAGCATTAGTGAGGTCAGGCACCGATGTTGAGCGGTTAGACCTGGCTCGCAGTTGGCGTTCCAATTCATCCAAAAGGTATTCGATGGGGTTAAGGGCAGGGCTCTGTGCAGGCCAGTCAAGTTTTTCCACACCGATCTCGACAAATCATTTCTGTATAGACCTCACTTTGTTTTTAATAATATACAGTAGCAGGCTTTTAAAATGCCATATTGGTGCACTATTTCAACTTAAAATGGGAGGCAAAAGGCAGTCTTTCCACATACAGTAGCATCAATACCATCCAAATATACCCCACTTTCTTTCCCTTCTGCTTTCCTCGTCAAGAGAGGCAGCTCCCTGCTCCCTACAGCTAATCGCCCGTGGGATCTGGAGACGCAGCGACATCCAGGTGATAAAAGCCTTCAAAGACATAACGAGAGAGCGAGAGAGAGAGAGAGAGAGAGAGAGAGAGAGAGAGAGAGAGAGAGAGAGAGAGAGAGAGAGAGAGAGAGAGAGAGAGAGAGACAGTTCCGTTTGGCGGTTCACTTTCACAGCTTTGGATTCCCTGCCCGGCCTAGCTGAAAGAAGTCTGAAAGGGACCGGGCTAATCTCTCCCTGAGTGTCAGCTCCTCTCCCTCTGTTCTCCCTCTCTCTGAAAAGAACCTCTGTTTATCTGACCAAACCCTCCTTCCTTCCCGGTGTCCATTTTGGCTCTTATCAACCACGAGATAATTCAACTCCGCTCTCTCTCCCCTCTCTCTCACTCTCCCATCTCTTTCTCTCCCCTCTCTCTCTTCCCCCTCTCTCTCTGTCTCTCTCGCTCTCCTCTCTCTCTCTTTCTCTCTCACTCTCACTCTCTCTCTATCACTCTGCTCGGCTTCTGTTCATTAAAAGTTCCCTGTCTCTTCCTTTGTAAAGAGTGCATCCATCTGTCCGGGGAGCAGGAAGGGAGGAAGGAAAGGAAGAAAGGGGCGGTGCTGCTATCTCTTCATCTCTCCATCTTGAGACTTTGTGTTGTTCTCTTTGATTTGTTTCCGTTTGCCTTCGGTTCGACCCCCCCCCCCCCCCCACCCCCCGATGGATCGGCCCTCAGCCTTTAAGTTAGATTTGTTTTCCTCACTGTTTGAGTTTCTGTTAATGTAGATCAAATAACACTGTGAGTGTTAAAGGTACACTCTTTAATCTATTAATCTCTGTTGGTTTCCACTCCCACTTGGGCTCTCATCTTTTGGTTTTCAAATACAGTGGCAAGAAAAAGTATGTGAACCCTTTGGAATAACCTGAATTTCTGCATAAATTGGTCATAAAATTTGACCTGATCTTTAATCTAAGTCACAACAATTGTTTTATTTTACCTTTATTTAACTAGGCAAGTCAGTTATAAACAAATTCTTATTTACAATGATGGCCTAGGAACAGTGGGTTAACTGCCTTGTCAGCTCAGGGACTTGATCTAGCAACCTTTCAGTTACTGGCCCAACACTGTAACCACTAGGCTGCCTGCCGCCCAAATAGACAATAGATATACACAGTCTGCTTAAACTAATAACACACAAACAATTATACGTTTTCATGTCTTTATTGAACACACCGTGTAAACATTCACAGTGCAGGGTGGGAAAAGTATGTGAACCCTTGGATTTAATAACTGGTTGACCCTCTTTTGGCAGCAATAACCTCAACCAAACGTTTTCTGTAGTTGTGGATCAGACCTGCACAACGGTCAGGAGGAATTTTGGACCATTCCTCTTTACAAAACGGTTTCAGTTCAGCAATATTCTTGGGATGTCTGGTGTGAACTGCTCTCAAGGTCCTGCCACAGCATCTCAATCGGGTTGAGGTCAGGACTCTGACTGGGCCACTCCAGAAGGTGTATTTTCTTCTGGTGAAGCCATTCTGTTGTTGATTTACTTCTGTGTTTTGGGTCGTTGTCCTGTTGCATCACCCAAATTCTGTTGAGCTTCAATTGGCGGACAGATAGCCTTACATTCTCCTGCAAAATGTCTTGATAATCTTGGGAATTCATTTTTCCGTTGATGATGGCAAGCTGTCCAGGCCCTGAGGCAGCAAAGCAGCCCCAAACCATGATGCTCCCTCTACCATATTTTACAGTTGGGATGAGGTTTTGATGTTGGTGTGCTGTGCTTTTTTTTCTCCACTCAGTGTTGTGTGTTCCTTCCAAACAACTCAACATTAGTTTCATCTGTCCACAGAATATTTTTCCAGTAGTGCTGTGGAACATCCAGGTGCTCTTTTGCAAACTTCAGACGTGCAGCAATGTTCTCAACTGACAGCTTCATTAAATAGTCTAAAGAAGGCCAGTTTTATTGCTTCTTTAATCAGGACAACAGTTTTCAGCTGTGCTAACATAATTGCAAAAGGGTTTTCTAATGATCAGTTATCCTTTTAAAATGATAAACTTGGATTAGCTAACACAACGTGCCATTGGAACACAGGAGTGCTGATAATGGGCCTCTGTACGTCTATGTAGATATTCCATTAAAAATCAGACGTTTCCAGCTACAATAGTCATTTACAATGTTAACAATGTCTACACTGTATTTCTGATCAAAATGGACATAAAATGTGCTTTTCTTTCAAAAACAAGGACATTTCTAAGTGACCCCAAACTTTTGAACAGTAGTGTACATGTAGGTAGAATTATTAAAGTGACTATGCATAAATGATAACAACAGAGAGTAGCAGCAGTGTAAAAGAGCGGGGGAAGGGGGGGTGCAAATAGTCTGGGGAGCCATTTGATTACATGTTCAGGAGTCTTATGGCTTGGGGGTAGAAGTTGTTAACTTGGACTTGGCACTCCGGCACCGCTTGCTGTGCGGTAGCAGAGAGAACAGTCTATGACTAGGGTGGCTGGAGTTTAAAAAAAATTGTAGGGCCTTCCTCTGACACCACCTGGTATAGAGGTCCTGGATGGCTTGTTGTTTAGTTTAAGAGGTTGTTTAGTTAAATATGTTGTTTAGTTTAAGAGGTTGTTTAGTTTGTTAAGAGGTTGTTTAGTTTAAGAGGTTGTTTAGTTTGAGGTTGTTTAGTTTGAGGTTGTTTAGTTTGAGGTAGTTTAGTTTAAGAGGTTGTTTAGTTTGTTAAGAGGTTGTTTAGTTTAAGAGGTTGTTTAGTTTGAGGTTGTTTAGTTTGAGGTAGTTTAGTTTAAGAGGTTGTTTAGTTTGTTAAGAGGTTGTTTAGTTTAAGAGGTTGTTTCGTTTGTTAAGAGGTTGTTTAGTTTAAGAGGTTGTTTAGTTTGAGGTTGTTTAGTTTGAGGTTGTTTAGTTTAAGAGGTTGTTTAGTTTAAGAGGTTGTTTAGTTTAAGAGGTTGTTTCGTTTGTTAAGAGGTTGTTTAGTTTAAGAGGTTGTTTAGTTTGAGGTTGTTTAGTTTAAAAGGTAGTTTAGTTTAAGAGGTAGTTTAGTTTAAGAGGTTGTTTAGTTTAAGAGGTTGTTTCGTTTATTAAGAGGTTGTTTAGTTTGTTAAGAGGTAGTTTAGTTTAAGAGGTAGTTTAGTTTAAGAGGTTGTTTAGTTTGTTAAGAGGTAGTTTAGTTTAAGAGGTAGTTTAGTTTAAGAGGTAGTTTAGTTTGTTAAGAGGTAGTTTAGATTAAGAGGTAGTTTAGTTTAAGAGGTAGTTTAGTTTAAGAGGTTGTTTAGTTTGTTAAGAGGTAGTTTAGATTAAGAGGTAGTTTAGATTAAGAGGTAGTTTAGTTTAAGAGGTAGTTTAGTTTAAGAGGTAGTTTAGTTTAAGAGGTTGTTTAGTTTGTTAAGAGGTAGTTTAGATTAAGAGGTAGTTTAGTTTAAGAGGTAGTTTAGTTTGTTAAGAGGTAGTTTAGATTAAGAGGTAGTTTAGTTTAAGAGGTTGTTTAGTTTATTAAGAGGTTGTTTAGTTTGTTAAGAGGTAGTTTAGTTTAAGAGGTAGTTTAGTTTAAGAGGTAGTTTAGTTTGTTAAGAGGTAGTTTAGATTAAGAGGTAGTTTAGTTTAAGAGGTAGTTTAGTTTAAGAGGTTGTTTAGTTTGTTAAGAGGTAGTTTAGATTAAGAGGTAGTTTAGATTAAGAGGTAGTTTAGTTTAAGAGGTTGTTTAGTTTGTTAAGAGGTAGTTTAGATTAAGAGGTAGTTTAGTTTAAGAGGTAGTTTAGTTTGTTAAGAGGTAGTTTAGATTAAGAGGTAGTTTAGTTTAAGAGGTTGTTAAGTTTATTAAGAGGTTGTTTAGGTTGTTTAGTTTGTTAATAAGACGTTGTTTAGTTGTAAATAAGTCCTTCAGCACAAACGCAATCTGCACACAACATACATTTTTTATAATTCATGACTTCGAAAGGGATCGTTTTTACTGCCTGGCCCACGCCAATCTTCGAATTCCAAAGCGTTATTTGTAGCCAGCCATAAAACAAACAACCAACCTGGCTGTTCTCGTTTTCTGACAAGGCCTCAAACCTACCACTCCGGATTAGATCTGGGAGCCTGGAGAAGAGGGGGCAGAAAAGTGAGGCGAGTGAGAGATTGATGCCTTTCACGTGGTCATGCATTTCATTTATCAATAAAGCTGTCAGCTCTCCACTAACCTGGGTGGGTGTATTCCGGCATTAATCAGAACAAAGGCATCAATCAACAAGCCCATAGCTGCTGCTCGGCACTCCATTACATTGACCTGAGCAAGGTTGTCCCCTCGCCAAAGTTTTCCGAGTGATGCCGCGTTTTGACACGGCACCTTATGAGTGACACGCTCAAGGTTCTCGTATCCACGAGCAAGGAGGAGAGGTGTGTGAGCATCTATCTCTGTGTGTGTGTGTGTAGGAGATTGAAGTGTATGTACGAGCCATGGGACTTCCTCCCTCAGTCCCTCATGTTCCCTTCCCCTGTTAACACACAGGTCATTATGGGTAGTGGTTTGGGACATCCATCACAGGCGGGCGGCGGCAGATTGATACGCGCTGCAGCCCTATCCTATTTTCATCCGCTCTGTTTTTAAGATCCTCAAGATGTGATTTGGGAAATGGCGTCCTCCAGCCCACTCATCTATCAACTTCCTGTATCCTCCCTAGCCAGAGAGCTGGCTGCATGGCTGGCGCTCCCCACGGAGAGGATGAGCAGGACAGAGAGAGAGAGTGTTGAATTATCTTGTGGTTGATAAGCGCCCTACAGAGAGTCAAAATGCGTCAGTTATAGTAGCAGTGAAGGCAGAGCAAAATGGGTCAGTTATAGTAGCAGGGAAGGCAGAGCAAAATGGGTCAGTTATAGTAGCAGTGAAGGCAGAGCAAAATGGGTCAGTTATAGTAGCAGTGAAGGCAGAGCAAAATGGGTCAGTTATAGTAGCAGTGAAGGCAGAGCAAAATGGGTCAGTTATATTAGCAGGGAAGGCAGAGCAAAATGGGTCAGTTATAGTAGCAGTGAAGGCAGAGCAAAATGGGTCAGTTATAGTAGCAGGGAAGGCAGAGCAAAATGGGTCAGTTATAGTAGCAGTGAAGGCAGAGCAAAATGGGTCAGTTATAGTAGCAGGGAAGGCAGAGCAAAATGGGTCAGTTATATTAGCAGGGAAGGCAGAGCAAAATGGGTCAGTTATAGTAGCAGGGAAGGCAGAGCAAAATGGGTCAGTTATATTAGCAGGGAAGGCAGAGCAAAATGGGTCAGTTATAGTAGCAGTGAAGGCAGAGCAAAATGGGTCAGTTATAGTAGCAGTGAAGGCAGAGCAAAATGGGTCAGTTATAGTAGCAGGGAAGGCAGAGCAAAATGGGTCAGTTATAGTAGCAGTGAAGGCAGAGCAAAATGGGTCAGTTATAGTAGCAGTGAAGGCAGAGCAAAATGGGTCAGTTATAGTAGCAGTGAAGGCAGAGCAAAATGGGTCAGTTATAGTAGCAGTGAAGGCAGAGCAAAATGGGTCAGTTATAGTAGCAGGGAAGGCAGAGCAAAATGGGTCAGTTATAGTAGCAGTGAAGGCACAGCAAAATGGGTCAGTTATAGTAGCAGTGAAGGCAGAGCAAAATGGGTCAGTTATAGTAGCAGTGAAGGCAGAGCAAAATGGGTCAGTTATAGTAGCAGTGAAGGCAGAGCAAAATGGGTCAGTTATAGTAGCAGGGAAGGCAGAGCACAATGGGTCAGTTATAGTAGCAGTGAAGGCAGAGCAAAATGGGTCAGTTATAGTAGCAGTGAAGGCAGAGCAAAATGGGTCAGTTATAGTAGCAGGGAAGGCAGAGCAAAATGGGTCAGTTATAGTAGCAGTGAAGGCAGAGCAAAATGGGTCAGTTATAGTAGCAGGGAAGGCAGAGCAAAATGGGTCAGTTATAGTAGCAGTGAAGGCACAGCAAAATGGGTCAGTTATAGTAGCAGTGAAGGCAGAGCAAAATGGGTCAGTTATAGTAGCAGTGAAGGCAGAGCAAAATGGGTCAGTTATAGTAGCAGTGAAGGCAGAGCAAAATGGGTCAGTTATAGTAGCAGTGAAGGCAGAGCAAAATGGGTCAGTTATAGTAGCAGTGAAGGCAGAGCAAAATGGGTCAGTTATAGTAGCAGGGAAGGCAGAGCAAAATGGGTCAGTTATAGTAGCAGTGAAGGCAGAGCAAAATGGGTCAGTTATAGTAGCAGTGAAGGCAGAGCAAAATGGGTCAGTTATAGTAGCAGGGAAGGCAGAGCAAAATGGGTCAGTTATAGTAGCAGTGAAGGCAGAGCAAAATGGGTCAGTTATAGTAGCAGTGAAGGCAGAGCAAAATGGGTCAGTTATAGTAGCAGGGAAGGCAGAGCAAAATGGGTCAGTTATAGTAGCAGTGAAGGCAGAGCAAAATGGGTCAGTTATAGTAGCAGTGAAGGCAGAGCAAAAGTGGGACAGTTCCAGTGGATAGTGGTAGAGGGTGTGTTGGGCTTGGACATTGAGGATAGAGAGGGGTACAGTTCCAGTGGACAGTGGTAGAGGGTGTGTTGGGCTTGGACATTGAGGATAGAGAGGGGTACACTTCCAGTGGACAGTGGTAGAGGGTGGCTTGGGCTTGGACGTTGAGGATAGAGAGGGGGACAGTTCCAGTGAAAGGAGACAAGAGGAGGAGGGGGAAAGAGAGGGACTCAGTAGTATAATTAGAGGAAAATAACCTGGAACAAATTTGCTTTACCTAATTACCTAGTAGTAGAATAAAAGGATAATAATCTCCTTATACTAATTGAGTCTGGCCCAACTTGATTGATCCCAATTTGGCAGTAATTGACATAATGTGCTGGGCATCTAGGCTGAGCCTCCAGAGTAGTCAGTAACACACCGTGCTTGTGTCTGTCTGTCTGTCTGTCTGTCTGTCTGTCTGTCTGTCTGTCTGTCTGTCTGTCTGTCTGTCTGTCTGTCTGTCTGTCTGTCTGTGGGCGGGTAGCGTGGCGTTGGCAAGGTGTTGTCATTGTGAGGGGATAAGCAGACTTCCTGACAGTTTTTAAGTGATTTCCACTTTAGACACAATTAAGCCAAAGTGAATCAGACGAGCCAGTCAACACTTCATTTGTGTGCGGCTGTCAGTCACACAGCAAACCAACAGAAGCCTGTCTCTGTCTGATGATCAGTATTTCCCAAAAAGGTACAGTTCTTTTTGGAATCCCCGCTGTCTCCAAGACAACACGGCCGGTTGCCGTGGAGCTTCAAAGTTAGGAGAAGACAATAAGAAGATGGGTTTGCTGGGTAGGGGGCAAATTGCAATTGAAAGCCCTCATCTGTTGTTGCAGAATTTTCTAATAAATGTTCTGATTTGATTAGTTTGGAATGTGTTGATTAAATGCTTGTTTATTTCATTTGCGCTTCCTATTTCATTATTGAAGCTCTCTTTGAATGTTAACTCTGAACACACGTCGTCATGGTTACCGTGGGATACCAATGTTTACTGACAGGCCTCATTAACTGAATCAGAATGATGTTGTATTTTCTCAAAATTCTTTCATTGGGAGATTGTCAGTTTTGTCAGTGTCGGTGGATTAATGACCTAGACAATTCTAAAGCAGTCACTCAACGGCCATCGCATGAAACATATCTGAGCACATGAAATCATCTCATTAATATTCACATTTCTGTCACTACGTTAAAGCTCCTTTCCCACGATGAGCTGTGGGCGGATGATGTGTTTTGACGTAGACCTGTCATTTTTCCAACATGTTTTTTCTATCCAGTGATTTTTCTGATGTTTCTTTCACTCTGAGAGAGAGGGGGTGAGACAGAGAGAGAGAGAGAGAGAGGGGGTGAAACAGACAGAGAGAGAGGGGTGATACAGACAGAGAGAGAGAGGGGGGTGAGTCAGAATGAGAGGGGGGGTGAGACAGACAGAGAGAGAGAGGGGGTGAGACAGAGAGAGATAGGGGGTGAGAGAATGAGAGAGAGGGGGTGAGACAGACAGAGAGAGGGGGGGTGAGACAGAGAGAGAGAGAGAGAGAGAGGTGAGACAGAATGAGAGAGAGTAGGTGAGACAGACAGAGAGAGAGGGGTGAGACAGATAGAGAGAGTGATAGGTGGGGGGTGAGACAGACAGAGAGAGAGGGGGTGAGACAGACAGAGAGAGAGAGGGGGTGAGATACAGAGAGAGAGGGGGTGAGACAGACAGAGAGAGAGAGGGGGTGAGATACAGAGAGAGGGGGTGAGACAGACAGAGAGAGAGGGGCAGACAGACAAAGAGAGGGGGTGAGACAGACAGAGAGAAAGGGGGAGACAGACAGAGAGAGGGGTGAGACAGCCAGAGAGAGAGAAAGCTGGGGGGCAGACAGAGAGAGAGATGGACTCTGCATATTCGGTTCATAAATCACGACTGACGAAATGACGAAGACTTAATGAATCGCCTTATCAGGAAGTCCATAAAGGAATATTGGATTTGTCATTTCGAAACAACTCTTTGGTTCATCATAAGCCCGGCCCAGATCCTTGAAAAGCGGTCCATGCCAGGTCGCTCGATAGACACCAGTCAATAATCTCTCCGCGTGTATCACCTTAATTTCTCCAGCCATCAAAACACTGAGTCAACACCGCGGTATTGGAGTCAAGAGGAACAAGACGGACACGAGCCAAAAACCTGCAGTTGTCGTGAAAGCCCCTGCTAGTCTCGTTAGCGTAGCACTCATCCTCTTTGTTCGTTCCGTCTGTGTGTCTCTTCCGCTTGCCAAATCCAGGACCGTTCGAGAGGCGAGAGGAGAGTGAGCTCCATGAACTTTACTAAGCTCAGCGAGAAGCCTTGGCTAGGGCCCAGAGGAACCAGGCTCTTTGCCTGATGGATCTAACTCATCATGAGGGGGAAAAGACAGTTGCTGTATATCAGAGCAGTTCCTCATTGGTTCAACTGTTTAATCTACTCAATGTTTGCTGTGTGTATCCAATTCAGTATACCTTGATAGTTTACAGTGCCAGTGTCCTAATGTAACCTTCCACCTCTTCTCAACGACATCCATCAAGCTCTCTCATTACCACACTATCAATCTGAAGTACCCTCACAGGAACCTCTGCTATCCAACTGTTTGTTCATGGAAACTGCGGAGGAATCCATAAAGAGGTGGACCGGCTCACCTGCCAATGAGATAAGTGGAACCGAGGGCCCCTCGTGTTTTTTTATTTGATTATTGTAGATGCGGCACATTTCCCACTGGAGAGATTCCAAGCACCATAATCTGACATCCAGCCACTCATAAAATCTACATTTAGAGTGGACCTCGGGTATCTTTTCTGATGACAACTCAGCAATCACCTTTCCCACAACGCAGCAAGCCTTCCAAATAGCCCTCCAAATATTTCACAAGACAACTTTGGGGTCTGGGGGGGACTGAGTGTACGCCAGGGGAGCTTAGAAGAGGACTCTAGTGTGTTGTGCAAGTGAGTTGTTTGTCAGAGTTATTTTATTTGTATTTATTGGTTGGGGGTTTTGGGTCTAAAACTGGGATATTTCTGGAAAATCCCCCCCCCCCACAAAAAAAACCCCTCCACATTAGCATTAGTGTCAGCGTCATCATCCCTCAGGGCTTGGTGATGAGCGTAGCATTAGCACAAATGACTGGGCAAATAACCGCAGTCCCAGTCCCCCCTGCAAATCAGTACAAATTGCGGCCGAATTACGTTTCCCTCGCTAGACGCCATTCACCGTGGGTGACTCACGTGTCACATGCTAGCCATGCTAATGTAGCGGGACAGGGTGCTGACGCGATTCAGGTTAGCGTTTTTGTACCCCTCGGGCCATGACTGCTCTCCCCATGCTCCCCTGTGGTTGAGTTCATCTCCCTACCCACAACCCCCCACTCCCGCTTCACTGAGTGCATCACTCGAGTCATGTGACTAGTGCAGCATGAGTTGGCAAAATAGAGGAACCGTTTAGTACACAGCACGGGTAGATTGAGGTCATGCCTTGTTTTATGTGTTATACTGCACAGGCTTTTATGACATAATAATGGAATGTCTGCCCTCAAGGAATTTTACAATGTATGGCATTTATACATAATCCTGACTGTGCAGCTCCTATTGGATGATGCATGGCAGCCATTTTGTGCCAGAACTCATAATAATGCCAACACAGTCTACAATGGCAATGACACAGCAATGGCATGTGTGTGTGTGTGTGTGTGTGTGTGTGTGTGTGTGTGTGCGTGTGTGTGTGTGTGTGTGTGTGTGTGTGTGTGTGTGTGTGTGTGTGTCTGCCTACAGTACCTGCACCCGCTTGCTAGCATCCATGTACTATGTATACAACAATAATCCCCAGAAATACAACCACACTTTAATCCTAATTAACACTCACCCTAATTAACCAACCAGGCGTCTCATTCATTCAGGGTAGCAGCTCTCACCTTTCCCCTGAAATCCAGTCCTAACCCTCTATCACTCCTCATCACTCCGCCATACTTCTTCCTACTGGAAAGGCTGTCATTCATTTTCATTAACTGCATTAAATGAGCTTGGCATCTGCTGTATTAAAAAATGTAATTATCAGAATACGTAAATAAGTAATTGCGGCACCCCTGTGCATAATTGATGTGCACTAATGCACAGCTTTGAAGGAATAAATGGCCCACTAAGCCGGCACACGTGACGCTCCAAACAGCAGGTGGTCTCCCAGGTGATAATTGTACCAGTCATTTTGACCAGTCAGAAAATCCATCCTGGTCCTTGGAAATGTTCATCACTAACAGACAGAGAGCTGAATCCTTCATCAGCAAGAACATCTAGAAAGCTCTCCTTTTGCCCACAAGGTACACTCTTACAAAAAAGGGAACCCTTTTGGTTCCAGGTAAACCCAGAGGGTTCTACATGGAACCCAAAAGGGTTCTACCTGGAACCAAAAAGGTTCTACCTGCAACAAAAATGGGTTCTTCAAAAGGATTCTGCTGTGGGGACAGCCAAATGTCCCCTTTTTTCTATGTATAGAAAAGGACAGATGAGGGAGGTCAGCGGTGTAGGGTGAGAACATGTAAGGAGGAGGGGGCACATTCTCAGTGAGAGGTTTGTGTGTGTGTGCGTGTGCGTGTGTGTGTGCGTGTGTGTGTGTGTGTGTGTGTGTGTGTGTGTGTGTATGTGTGTGTGTGTGTGTGTGTGTGTGTGTGTGCGTGCGTGCGTGCGTGCGTGCGTACGTGCGTGCGTGCGTGTGGGTGTGTGTGTGGGTGTGTGCGTGCGTGCGTGCGTGCGTGTGATATAGAGAGACAGCGAGAGAGAGAGATAGTGAAAATAGATCGTTTCAGGTATGAAAAGGAGGTGAAATCGAATTACTAGTGAGTCCTAAGCTATCATTTCCTTTGATGTTCTGCATCAGACCTGACTAATTCTCACTGGAGACAGTTTTTGAGGTTAAACGACATATTCTGTTAACGTATTATCCCAAAGTGATCCGTTCTTGCAATTTGTAGTCTCCATGACATTTCAGCTTTACATATGATCTTTTTTCACAAAGTAGATTGGATGGAGGGATTTTATAGGGCAAAAACCGGTTGAGTCAACGTTGTTTCCACATTATTTCAACCCAAAAGATCAATGTGATGATATTGAATTCATGTGGAAAACTGATTGGATTTGTAAAAAGTCATCAACGTATGGGCACTCTGTCTCTTTTTTAACATAAATCCAGTGACATGGTGACATTTTTGGTTGATTTCACATTGATTTCAAGTTAGTGGACAATTCAACCAAATGTAAATCAAAACTAGATTTTGAACTGATGTCTGTGCCGAGTGGGTGGTAACAAATGGGTGTTTTTCATGCCGTATGGTTACACAGTCTTCCTTAGAAGCGAGAGAGAGAGAGAGAGAGAGAGAGAGAGAGAGAGAGAGAGAGAGAGAGAGAGAGAGAGAGAGAGAGAGTGAATGAGAGAGTGAATGAGAGAGAGTGACTGAGAGAGAGTGAATGAGAGAGAGAAACAGTAGAATTTGACTTATTCACACAAACTCAACAAATTCATTTTCATTCATCAATGGCCTTGCTTCCATAGATGATGCCTTCTAAAGGAAACAATACCTGGAATGAACACATTCCATTTGCAATTTCTTCATGCATAAAAGAGCTTTTGATAAATATTAAGTGGAGTTTGAAACAATATAAAATAGCACGAAATCAGATGTTTTTTCTACAAGGCAAAACCTGCCTAACTACAATACAATCTAACCAAAAAGGAGAAGGGGTATGTGTACCATCGGTGTGTGCTTATATTAGCCACATAAATGTCTCTCTCTACACTGAGGTAGAAACTACAGCCAAGCACACATCCCCCACAATCATTCTCCTCCAATCAGAGAGTTCAATCACTAGGGGCACTGAGCCAAGGCACATCAGGACCACATAACCCAGGGTTCCCCCTGGCACCTTAGCCCCATGGTGGGAGTGTGAAGCCTGTCTGAATGGTCCCCTAATTCTCTCTCTCTCTCTGTCTCCCCATCTCTCTCTCTCTCTCCCCGTCTCCCCCTTAGGAGTCCGACGCCGTGTGTGTGCATGTTCCCTTGGTTTCTGTAATTGAACGTGTCTTTGAATCACACTGCCCTCTCTCTCTCTCTCTCTCTCTCTCTCTCTCTCTCTCTCTCTCTCTCTCTCTCACACACACACACACGCACCCCTCCCAGTCTTCTAATTATCTCCTGGTCTTAATTAGGCCCCCATGCAGAGACAGAAGAGACTCTCCCAGGAGTGTGTGTGTGAGCACATGTATAACTGAGTGTGTGTTTCCTAGAGTGTGTGCAGAAGGTAGATGTGTGTGTCCATCTCTTCTCCGGGACATTCTGATACACTGTATCCCACAAGCAGTGCATTTTCCTCACAGCTCTCCAGTCATTCAAACCATCTGTCAGGAACTATCCCTTCAACAGTATACCTCAACCTGCTTGATGCATTCTACTTTGTTTTAGCCATTGATTTTGGCAAAGATCTCTATAGACTCCACAGGTGTGTCTGTGTGTGCATGTGTGTGTGTCTGTGTCTGTGTGTGTGTGTGTGTGTGTGTGTGTGTGTGTGTGTGTGTGTGTGTGTGTGTGTGTGTGTGTGTGTGTGTGTGTGTGTGTGTGTGTGTGTGTGTGTGTGTGTGTGTGTGCATGCATGTGTGTGTACGTGTGTATGTCTCAGCAGTCGTTATTTTTGTCCTATGCCACCCGTATCAGGGCAGCAACAACATGGGTAGTCTCTAGTCTCTAACCTCCATATACTACAGTTGGAATATTATTTAAAAATGGAAGAGCATTAAAGATAAATCACAATCAGTAAAAAATATATACACTACTGGTTAAAAGTTTTAGAACACCTACTCATTCAAGGGTTTTTCTTTATTTTTACAATTTTCTACATTGTAGAATAGTAGTGAAGACATCAAAACTATGAAATAACACATATGGAATCATGTAGTAACCAAAAAAGTGTTAAACAAATCTAAATATATTTTATATTTGAGATTCTTCAAATAGCCAGCAATGCAGACTCTTGGCATTCTCTCAACCAGATTCACCTGGAATGCTTTTCCAACATGCTTGAAGGAGTTCCCACACACGCTGAGCACTTGTTGGCTGCTTTTGTTTCACTCTGCGATCCGACTCATTCCAAACCATCTCAATTTGGTTGAGGTCGGGGGATTTTGGAGGCCAGGTCATTTGATGCAGCACTCCATCACTCTCATTTTTGGTAAAAAAGCCCTTACACAGCCTGGAGGTGTGTTGGGTCATTGTCCTGTTGAAAAACAAATGATAGTCCCACTAAGCCCAAACCAGATTGGATGATGTATCGCTGCAGAATGCTGTGGAGCCATGCTGGTAAAGTGTGAATTCCAAATTGAATTCTAAATAAATCACAGCAAAGCACCGCCACACCATAGCACCTCCTCCTCCATGCTTTATGGTGGGAAATAATACATGCCGAGATCATCCGTTCACCCACACCGCATCTCACAAAGACACGGTGGCTGGAACCAATAATCTCAAATTTGGGCTCATCAGACCAAAGGACAGATTTCTTCCTCTTATTGGTGTCCTTTAGTAGTGGTTTCTTTGCAGCAATTCGACCATGAAGGCCTGATACACACAGTCTCCTCAGAACAGTTGATTTTGAGATGTGTCTGTTGTTTGAACTCCGTGAAGCATTTATTTGAACTTATCCTCTGCAGCAGAGGTATCTCTGGGTCTTCAATTCCTGTGGCGGTCCTCATGAGAGCCAGTTTCATTAATAGCACTTGATGATTTTTGTGACTGCACATGAAGAAACTTTCAAAGTTCTTGAAATGTTATGTATTGACTGACCGCTTTGCTTATTTGAGCTGTTCTTGCCATAATATGGACTTGGTCTTTTACCAAATAGGGCTTTCTTCTGTATACCACCCCTACCTTGTCACAACACAACTGATTGGCTCAAGGGCATTATGAAGGAAAGAAATACCACAAATTAACTTTTAAGAAGGCACACATTTTAATTGAAATGCATTCCAGGTGACTACCTCATGAAGCTGGTTGAGAGAATGCCAAGAGTGTGCAAAGCTGTCATCAAGGCAAAGGGTGGCTATTTGAAGAATCTCAAATATAAAATATATTTAGATTATTTGATTCCGTATGTTTTATTTCATAGTTTTGATGTCTTCACTATTATTCTACAATGTAGAAAATAGTAAAAATAAATAAAAACCACTGAATGAGTAGGTGTTCTAAAACTTTTGACCGGTAGTGTATATCAAGCTAGCTAACAAGCAGATTTATATCAATCATCAATATCAATAATTAGCTGATATCCCACCCTCTTTTCCCGATGTCAATCATGTCTTTAGGAGGCACTGTAAATACCTTGCTTACAATTTGTAAATAAATATGCCTATTCCAAAATATATATGTACCGCAATTTCCGGACTATAAGCCGTTACTTTTTTCCCACGCTTTGAACCTCGCGGCTTAAACAATGACGCGGCTAATATATGGATTTTTCCCGCTTTCAAATAAAAAATACAAAAAAAAACACATTCTGTGACGTGCTCAGTTTTTTGCCGGCATGAAGCTTTCATTAGACCAATGAAATTGCCGAACGGGTTAAGGTCAAACAACTTTTTTGTTTACTGTTTAGATTAAATCGAGCGCGCTCAAACTTCCCATCATTCTGATTACGGTAGTCATTTTGTCACCCTCATCATGGCAAAGACACGGAGAAATGCATATGATGCAGCTTTCAAGTTGAAGGCGATTAATCTGGCTGTTGGAAAAGGAAATAGAGCTGCTGCATGGGAGCTTGGTCTGGAGCAATGACTTTCTTGGTAGGCTACTGTTTACTGCTATTTTTTTATTACAAGCCGTGTTTCGTTAAAGCCTATTTATTTTTGTTACAAGCCGTGTTTCGTTAAAGCGTATTTATTTTTGTTACAAGCCATGTTTCGTTAAAGCCTATTTATTTTTGTTATTTTTGTTTCGTTACAGCCTGTAAAGTTCATTTGTTTCAATGTACCGGTAGGCACCTGCGGCTTATAGACATGTGCGGCTTATTTATGTTCAAAATAAATAAAAAAATTAAAGTCAGTGGGTGCGGCTTATATTCAGGTGCGCTTAATAGTCCGGAAATGACGGTATGTTTTGCTATAGAGGCAGGTGGTGTGTGATGCATTTCAAGTTACTGTATGTGCACCCTTTTTCATTTTGAGTACCTGCCCCATGAAAGGTCTGTGCACGGCCCTGGTTCCACTGCCAAGCTCAATGAAGCACAGTGAAAGTATTAGAAATGATTTCAAATAGTCTCTGAACCCAGGTCTGAGCTCTACCTTCTTCCCAATAATTGTATTTATTTATTTATATTTCAAGAAAGGAAGGGGAACTAAATAAAAAATGCATACTCTTTGAGAGCATAGTGCCTTTTAAAAAGTCAACTCAGAAGCTCGTCCCACACAGAAGCACCTGGTGATTCCATTTCTGCCAAGCCAACTTTTTTTCAGTCATCCTTTTTTCCCTTCCTGTTTTGGGACCTTTTTTGTGTCCCCACCTTAAACACATTCTTTCCCCAAACCCCCCCATTGTAAATACATACTGATTTTCCCACCACCGTTGTGCCGTCTCATAGACCCAAATGAAAAATCCTCTAGGCAGATACCAACCTCTGATATGTATTTATGATAGATTTATAAGTTCATCCATATTTCTATATTCCGTGCCATTGGACCCGCGCCCGTTTCCTGTTTTAAGATAAGGAACTTCAATGATGGAGCCTGGTGACGGATTCATCCGATGCATTGGGATGACTACTGTGACTGTCTTCTCCTCGGTAATCAAACCCATCTCTCTTTCTCTCTCTTGCTGTGTCATCCCCCTCTCGCTCTCTTTCTCTGTGTGATGGGATAGATGACAAACGACAATCTCATTTCTATTCAGCCGTGCTTCCTGCTATCTGCCGGTACTAGGCCATGCTATAAGTGTCATAGTAAATCCCGGCAGGGCTACCAGAATAGGGGAGCGACAGAGCAGTCATTCAGGAAGACCATTAGCTATGTGTCCCTGTGTGTCAGATAGCTAGCACTCCTCTCTACTCTGATTGATTCTGATGGATGATGGATAATGTAGCGAGAGTTCATCTGACAACGAGTGGGATTATGATCCTTTTGGTCATAATGGTGATGATGGTGATCAAATCAAATCAAGTTTTATTGGTCACATGCACCGAATACTTAGTGTACACTTAGTTACAAGCCCTTGACCAACAATGCAGTTCAAGAAATAGAGTTTAAAAAATACTTACTAAATAAACTAAAGTAAAAAATTATATGTCACACAATAAAATAACAATAACAAGGCTATATACAGGGGTTCCTGCTACTGTGTCAATGTGCGGGGGTACAGGTTAGTCGAGGTAATTTGTACATGTAGGTAGGGGTAAAATGACTGCATAGATAATAAACAGTGAGTAGCAGCAGTGTAAAAACAAACGGGGGCGGGTCAATGTAAATAGTCTGGGTGGCCATTTGATTAAGTGTTCAGCAGTCATATGGTTTGGGGGTAGAAGCTGTTAAGGAGCCTTTTGATCTTAGACTTGGCGCTCTGGTACCACTGTGGTAGATCTTTTCAGTCTCCTGAGGGGGAAAAGGTGTTGTCGTGCCTTCTTCATGACTGTCTTGGTCTTGGTTCCACGATAGTTCGTTGGTGATGTGGCCAACAAAGAACTTGAAACTCTTGACCAGCTCCACTACAGCCCCGTTGATATTAATGGGGGCCTGTTCGGCCCTCCTTTTCCAGTAGTCCACGATCAGCTCCTTTGTCTTGCTCACATTGAGGGAGAGGTTGTTGTCCTGGCACCACACTGCCAGGTCTCTGACCTCCTCCCTATAGGTTGTCTCATCGATGTCGGTGATCGGGCACTGTTGTGTCATCAGCAAACTTAATGATGGTGTTGGAGTCGTATTTGCCCACGCAGTCGTGATGGAGATGATGGAGATGATGATGAGATGATGGAGATGATGATGATGGAGATGATGATGGAGATGATGATGATGATGGAGATGATGATGAGATGATGATGATGATGGTGATGATGATGATGGTGATGATGATTATGATGGAGATGATGTTGATGATGGAGATGATGATGGAGGCGATGGAGATGATGATGAGATGATGGTGATGATTGAGATGATGGTGATGATGGAGATGATGATGTGATGATGATGGAGATGATGGTGATGATGGAGGTGATGGAGGCGATGGAGATGATGATGAGATGATGGAGATGATGTGATGATGATGGAGATGATGGTGATGATGGAGATGACAGAGATGATGGAGATGATGATGGAGATGATGATGATGATGATGGAGATGATGATGATGGAGATGATGATGATGAGGGTGATGATGATGATGATGGAGATGATGTTGATGATGGAGATGATGATGGAGGTGATGGAGATGATGATGAGATGATGGTGATGATGGAGAAGATGATGAGATGATGGTGATGATGGAGATGATGATGGAGATGATGATGTGATGATGATGGAGATGATGGTGATGATGGAGATGACAGAGATGATGGTGATGATGATTTTGATGATGGTGATGATGGAGATGACAGAGATGATGGTGATGATGATGGTGATGATGATGGTGATGATGGAGGTGATGATGGAGGTGATGATGGAGATGATGATGATGGAGATGATGATGGAGATGATGATGGTGATGATGGAGGTGATGATGGAGATGATGATGGAGATGATGATGGAGATGATGATGGCAGTGGTGATAGTGATAATTTCAGTTATGACTCTTTGGACCCTCTGTATTAGGATGTATAGTATTCATCTCTTTCTGATGATGATGATGGTGACGATGATGAAGATGACGATGAAGATAATGATGGTGGTGGTGATGACGAATAAAAAAGGCAGTTGAAATCACAAATGGACCATTTGCGACTCACGCCCATTACACCTGCAATCCAATCTGCAGTCCATAATTAAAATGGCTGAATATCACAGTCAGAAAGCGATTCCTCCAATAATTACACATACTTTACTCCACTGTACTGTAATGTGATAGAAATGAGCATAGACAGGGATAGCTCTGTAAAGGAACTACATCAAATCATCTGTCTGAATGGTTGTGGTAGACAGTGGATGATATGGGAGCTGGTGCTCTTTAATTACTTATTCTGTGCCATCCAATGATTGCTCATATTAAACCCCAGCTCTGTAAAAGGCCCCCCATTTAAGATAAGAGGAAAAACGTCCTCCCTCGCTTCCTCGCTCTCCCATTTCCAGTGTCCTATCCCATGACCCCACGTCGCAATGACCCCACCTCCCTCCTGCCCTCGGTGTATGAATTAACCAGCCACAGAACAATACATGCACATGAAAAGGGACGAGAGAAACGTTGACATCGCTCAACAATTAACCAAGCAGAATGCCCTATTCAAATGGATAGGATTTCAGTATGGAAGAAGGAGAATGAATGAGAGAGAAGAGATGCTAGTTCAATTACCGGGACCCTGAAGAGATCTGGGAGCTCTGTGTGTTTTGAATGGAACAGTACCCGAAAATGGGAAATTAATTATCGATTGTAATTACAGTGGGATCTGTGGGGGCTCAGGACTTGTCTCGGTTGGTTCCCAGCCCTGGCTCTTTAGGATGGGTTATAAGAGAGGCGAAGGGGAAGCATTTACACGTAACACCAATTAGAGTAGTTCAATGTTTAATGTTATCACTGTAGGTTTTGAGCCAGGGTAGTGGTGGGGACATTTACATTTAACACAAGGAGAGGGGGGAACATTTACACTAGCATAAAGTTTGGCTAGTCTTCTGAATAACAGTTTCCTGACAAGGGAGCACATTTTCTATACCAGGCGAAATCGTGCCTCATTAGCTCATTGTTATGGATATATCCAAACAAATGTCTCTAGAAAACAGCTGAAACAAATGCAAATGCAGCTACTTTTCTGTTATTCTGGCTGCACTTTTTGATGTGACTCTAAATTAGCCGTAGTTGCCTAACTGGCAAGCAAGGGATAAGAACGTTGCCAGCCAGTATGGCAATGGAACATTTAGACTGAACGACTGGGTCACGTCCATTGATACAGAACAAAAAGACTGAACGACTGGGTCGCGTCCATAGATTCAGAACAAAAAGACTGAACGACTGGGTCGCGTCCATAGATTCAGAACAAAAAGACTGAACGACTGGGTCGCGTCCATAGATTCAGAACAAAAAGACTGAACGACTGGGTCGCGTCTATAGATACAGAACAAAAAGACTGAACGACTGGGTCGTGTCCATAGATTCAGAACAAAAAGACTGAACGACTGGGTCGCGTCCATAGATACAGAACAAAAAGACTGAACGACTGGGTCGCGTCCATAGATTCAGAACAAAAAGACTGAACGACTGGGTCGCGTCTATAGATACAGAACAAAAAGACTGAACGACTGGGTCGCGTCCATAGATTCAGAACAAAAAGACTGAACGACTGGGTCGCATCCATAGATACAGAACAAAAAGACTGAACGACTGGGTCGCGTCCATAGATTCAGAACAAAAAGACTGAACGACTGGGTCGCGTCCATAGATTCAGAACAAAAAGACTGAACGACTGGGTCGCGTCCATAGATACAGAACAAAAAGACTGAACGACTGGGTCGCGTCCATAGATACAGAACAAAAAGACTGAACGACTGGGTCGCGTCCATAGATACAGAACAAAAAGACTGAACGACTGGGTCGCGTCCATAGATACAGAACAAAAAGACTGAACGACTGGGTCGCGTCCATAGATTCAGAACAAAAAGACTGAACGACTGGGTCGCGTCCATAGATTCAGAACAAAAAGACTGAACGACTGGGTCGCGTCCGTAGATACAGAACAAAAAGACTGAACGACTGGGTCGCGTCCATAGATACAGAACAAAAAGACTGAACGACTGGGTCGCGTCCATAGATTCAGAACAAAAAGACTGAACGACTGGGTCGCGTCTATAGATTCAGAACAAAAAGACTGAACGACTGGGTTGCATCCATAGATACAGAACAAAAAGACTGAACGACTGGGTCGCGTCCATAGATTCAGAACAAAAAGACTGAACGACTGGGTCCCGTCCATAGATTCAGAACAAAAAGACTGAACGACTGGGTCGCGTCTCTGGCAACCGAACCAATAGAACGAACGACCAGCCAGCTTGGGTAGCAACCCTAGATTTGTGTCGGGACTATAACTTGTGGAAGGATGAAATAGTATGAATAAATTCATCGAAATAACATTCTTTATGAAAATATGTCAATCATTATTTAAATATGTTGCTAATCCGTTGTATAAAAGTGATAATGCCTTGTAAGCCGTTTTTTGGAGGATATATTGCCACCGTTTGCCAGCCCTCGTCGAACACCCTTGACAATATATCCTCCAAACACCGACTTCTTGGGAATTATCAGTTAAATAAGTAACTGTTAGCTAGTCTCGGAAATCCCAGAGCTAGGGTAACACTATTCACATTGTGGGAGGCAACCCGTCTGCCTAAGGAGGCTACCTGTTAGCAGATTTACACAGTTGAAAAGATTTGCAGACAACAACTCCACTGGGATTGTTCTGTGTAATCTTCAACTCTAATCCTAGAATTAGGAGAGCTTTTATTTCAATCAATTGGAGTCTGTTTGCACGTCTAATGTGTGTCAATGTCAAATTAATGTCAATTTATAATAACAAACCTGTCAACAGGTTTCATATAGACGCCAATATAAAGTAGAACCAATTGTGATTATATTATTTAATTCATCATAATAAATGATATATCTTTAGTCAAAGTGTTCCTTGTTCTGTTATCATCAATATGGACCTTAACCTTAACAGTGAATTGATATGGCTCCATTATGAACTGCATTACAGTATGTGGTAAGGCTAATGGGGTCTCTCTCTCTCCCTCTCCCTCTCCCTCTCCCTCTCTCTCTCTCTCTCTCTCTCCCTCTCTCCCTCTCTCCCTCTCTCCCTCTCTCCCTCTCTCCCTCCCTCCATGGATTGATTCTGAGGAAAACAGGACACACTTGGCCAGAATACTGATGAGCCACAGTGCCGATGCCTAGCGCTGCAAAATCCTGGGGCCATGTCAAATATGCATTTATGTGCATCATCACACACTCGCACAGACACAAGCACACTAACTATATGTCGCGCACACAAGCGCACTCTCTTACACCCACACACACACTATAGAACAGACACACGCCGAGTCATAAAGACACACACAGAGCCACGCACACCCACACACACTATAGAACAGACACACGCCGAGTCATACAGACACACACAGAGCCACGCACACACACTATAGAACAGACACACGCCGAGTCATACAGACACACACAGAGCCACGCACACCCACACACTAAAGCACAGGTGCACACCACAAGTCATACACACACACACACACACACACACACACACACACACACACACACACACACACACACACACACACACACACAATAATACAGACACAGAAGGTCCCTTCCCCTTCACCTCTTCTTACTGCCCCCCTGATAGGTTCTATGGTGATTGGGGTTTCTAGAGGATCCAAATATACTTTTCCATACTGTCTCCTAAATAATTTGTCTGTCAGAAAGTGTCAAATCTTTTTCCCATACAGTGGATAGAGTTAATGGTTTTTGTTCTGCTAGAATTAATTGATATCAGAAACAATTCCTTTTGAGACGCATCTGTCCATTAGAAGTTTGACCAATGGGTGTACTCATAATTCTTCTCCCCAGGGGACCTGTGGGAGATAAGCAGCTGTGCTGAAGGGGAAAGAACATAAATATTTTGGCTATAGGAGGAGAAGAAGACATCTGGTTCTGATAGAGCAACAGGCCACGGTGGGAGGCATAGCGACCTGACAACCAGACTTGAGTTATGCAGAAAGGGCCCCAAATACATCGAGATAGTCAGACAAAGGGGCACAGAGAAACCACATGAGGAGGCCCTGCTAGCATTATAATCTATACAGCTGTCAGATGTGGGCGTTAACAAGCAACAACTGATATGGAGAGATAATGGTAAAGAACGGTCAAGGGAAGCTATTTTCATATAGAGGGAGGGGACTCTATACGTTATGCAAAGACAGAATCCTATAAAGGTAGGACTCTGTAATATGAGAATTTAGTCTTTTCCATGGAGGGGCTTGCCTCTGTTGCGTGTGTGTAATAGGGTCCTTCCATGGAAGGGCTCGGCTTTGCTACTCTGTATTAAAGTCTATATTGAATTCACAAGTTCTTGTAGGATTATTATGTTCTTAAGACAATTTTCCACGACAGACCCCATAGGCTCGCATGGACAGTTGAATGTAAAGACAAAATGATGGACCTGGGACATTAAAACACTGGCGAATGTCCTGGAAACTGAGGAATCCATTCACATTGAATATGTCTTTGAAAGTATAAATGCCCTTCTTAGAGCAAGAATCTGATAATTCCAATAGGGCGGCGCACAATTGGCCCAGCGTCATCCAGGTTAGGGAGGGTTTGGCCCAGCGTCGCCCAGGTTAGGGAGGGTTTGGCCCAGCGTCGTCCAGGTTAGGGAGGGTTTGGCCCAGCGTTGTCCAGGTTAAGGGAGGGTTTGGCCCAGCGTCGCCCAGGTTAGGGAGGGTTTGGCCCAGCGTCATCCAGGTTAGGGAGGGTTTGGCCCAGCGTCATCCAGGTTAGGGAGGGTTTGGCCCAGCGTCGTCCAGGTTAGGGAGGGTTTGGCCCAGCGTCGTCCAGGTTAGGGAGGGTTTGGCCCAGCGTCATCCAGGTTAGGGAGGGTTTGGCCCAGCGTCGTCCAGGTTAGGGAGGGTTTGGCCCAGCGTCATCCAGGTTAGGGAGGGTTTGGCCCAGCGTCGTCCAGGTTAGGGAGGGTTTGGCCCAGCGTCGCCCAGGTTAGGGAGGGTTTGGCCCAGCGTCGTCCAGGTTAGGGAGGGTTTGGCCCAGCCTCATCCAGGTTAGGGAGGGTTTGGCCCAGAGTCGTCCAGGTTAGGGAGGGTTTGGCCCAGCGTCGTCCAGGTTAGGGAGGGTTTTCCTTGGCTCATCGCGCTCTTGCGATTCCTTGTGATGGGCCGGGCGCCTGCAGGCTGACCCCAGTCGTTAGTTGAACGGTGTTTCCTCCAACACATTCGTGCGGCTGGCATCCGGGTTAATCGGGCGGATGTTAAAACCTGTTTGGGCTAGGGGGCAGTATTGAGAATTTTGGAAAAAAATATGTGCCCATTTTTAACTGCCTCCTACACCAACTCAGAAGCTAGAATATGCATATTATTGTTCAGGTTTGGATAGAAAACACTCTGAATTTTCTAAAACAGTTTGAATGGTGTCTGTAAGTATAACAAAACTCATATTGCAGACAAAAACCTGTGAAAAATAGATTTAAAAAAATGTGAATTTTGTGACTGTACTATTTAGTGTCATTGTTTTATAGATACCATAGTGAGAAAGGATTCAGTTCGCAACTCCTACGGATTCCACTAGATGTCAACGATCTTTATAAAGTTGTTTGAAGCATCTGTGATGAATACAGACCGAATTAGAATGCTTGGAAGTTGACACGTCATCACTTCATTTTTTGCGCCTGCGCATAAATCTGAGAAGAGTGTCTGTCATAATCGTTTATTCTAGACACTTGATAGGTTGTGTGAAAATATTACTGATGTTTACTGATGTTTCACGTTAAAAATGGACCAAAAGATTAATGCTAAACAACGTTTGACATGTTTGAACAAACGTAAATAGATTATTTACTAGGGTTTTTTTAGCTTTTCGCGTGACTTTACACCTACCAACTCATTTTGTGGGAGCCTACTGAACGCTAACTATTTGGTGTTATTTGGACATAAATTATGAACTTTGTCAAAAGAAAGCACATTTGTTCTGGACCTGGCAGTGCCTTCTGATGGAGATAATCAAAGGTAAGGGGATATTTACAATGTTATTTATCGATATTAGATGATGCTAACTGTATAGCTTAGCTTATAGCTTAGCCTATTGTTCTTAGCATAGTACCCAGTTTATAGCAAAATGTGATTTCCCAGTAAAGTTATTTTGAGATCTGGCCATTCGGTAGCAATTACGAGATGATAATATATTATTCTTTGAATGACAATATTATAATTTACCAATGTTTTCGAATAGTAATTCCGTGATTTGTAATGCTGGATTCACTGGGAGCATTCGAGCCGAAAAAAATTCTGAATTTCACCGCGACTGTAAATGCTGTTTTTGGATATAAATATGAACTTGATGGAACTAAAAATGCATGTATTGTATAACATAATGTCCTATGAGTGTCATCTGATGCAGATTGTCAAAGGTAAGTGCATAATTCTAGCTAGTTTTCTGTCTGTTGATGCCCTTCTTTGAATTGGCTAAACATTACACACAGCTATTGTCAATGTACTCTCCTAACATAACCTAACTTTATGCATTCTCCGTAAAGCCTCTGAAAATCGGACAGCGTGGTTAGATTTAGGAGATATATCTTTCAAATGGAGGAAAATAGTTGATTATTTGATTATTTGAAATGATTATTCTTGCAGTTTTGAATTCCCCGCCATGGTCACATGACAATGAATCCCAATACCGGGATAAGATCCTGCCCCCTGGCCTCAACAGGTTTTAAGAGGCGCGGTTTGGCGGGTCATGTTTCGGTGGACGTAAGACTCGACCTTCGCCTCCCGAGCACGTTGGGGAGTTACAGCGATGAGACAAAATCGAAATTGGGGAGAAAAAGGGGGTAAAAAAATAAATAATATATATATAATATAAATGGTTTCTTACAGACTAAGAATTCTTTATTACTCCATATTGGAGAGTATGAATGCCATTTAAGATTAGATCTCATATGCTTCTCTGTAGCTTTCCATACATTTACTGAGAATGCTATAATGGGTCCAAAAAAATCAAGCCAGTACATCTTGTCATTTAATTGGATAAACTATTGACTCTTCTACAGCACACCAAGGAACAGAAGCCTCTGGGTTCAACCAGGTCTTCAGGAAATGTATATAGGAGATACCATTTTAGATTTGGAAGTCCACCTGAAGCTTTTGTTCTCTGTAGTGTTGCATATTTAATCTGTGGTCTCTTTCTCCCCCAAATGAACTTCTTTATGACAGAGTCAAGTTTAGACCAATGGTCTATAGGAGGAGGCAGTTGTAACATGGAACTCATAAAATTGATATGAGGGAGGACATTCAATTTAATAATTGAGATTCTAGCATGCAAAGAAGTGGGCATAGCAGACCATCTTTTTAGGTATTTTTTGATTTTTCCAGGTTTCTAAGTAGTTCTTCCTGCCAGTAGTATGAATAGAGTGGAATATGGTGATGCCTAAGTAGGTGGTTTAATTCTTCACTGGGATCAACGGTGGTAGTTGCACACTTCCCATAGCTGAGTTAAGAGCTGATTCAGACCAGTTGATCTTGTAACCAGACCATGAGCTGAACGCTGTGAAAATAGACATTATTGGCTGGAGGGATTTCTGAGCCTCTGCGACATCTGCATACAGAGACATTGCTTGTTAAGTTTGTTTGACTTTGATATTTGAGGAAGCCTAATGTTGACGTATGCTTTGTGCCAGAGGTTCAAGAGAGAGAGCATATACTGTATCATAGAGGAGGCAGGACAACCTTGTTTCCATCCTGGTTGTATGGTAAATGGATTAGAATGGGTAGTGCCTGTAGATATATATCCTGGTTGTATGGTAAATGGATTAGAATGGGTAGTGCCTGTAGATATACATCCTGGTTGTATGGTAAATGGATTAGAATGGGTAGTGCCTGTAGATATATATCCTGGTTGTATGGTAAATGGATTAGAATGGGTAGTGTCTATAGATATACATCCTGGTTGTATGGTAAATGGATTAGAATGGGTAGTGCCTGTAGATATACATACTGGTTGTATGGTAAATGGATTAGAATGGGTAGTGCCTGTAGATATACATCCTGGTTGTATGGTAAATGGATTAGAATGGGTAGTGTCTGTAGATATACATCCTGGTTGTATGGTAAATGGATTAGAATGGGTAGTGCCTGTAGATATACATCCTGGTTGTATGGTAAATGGATTAGAATGGGTAGTGCCTGTAGATATACATCCTGGTTGTATGGTAAATGGATTAGAATGGGTAGTGCCTGTAGATATACATCCTGGTTGTATGGTAAATGGATTAGAATGGGTAGTACCTGTAGATATATATCCTGGTTGTATGGTAAATGGATTAGAATGGTTAGTGCCTGTAGATATACATCCTGGTTGTATGGTAAATGGATTAGAATGGGTAGTACCTGTAGATATACATCCTGGTTGTATGGTAAATGGATTAGAATGGGTAGTGTCTGTGGATATACATCCTGGTTGTATGGTAAATGGATTAGAATGGGTAGTGCCTGTAGGTATACATCCTGGTTGTATGGTAAATGGATTAGAATGGGTAGTGTCTGTAGATATACATCCTGGTTGTATGGTAAATGGATTAGAATGGGTAGTGCCTGTAGATATACATCCTGGATGTATGGTAAATGGATTAGAATGAGTAGTGCCTGTAGATATACATCCTGGATGTATGGTAAATGGATTAGAATGGGTAGTACCTGTAGATATATATCCTGGTTGTATGGTAAATGGATTAGAATGGTTAGTGCCTGTAGATATACATCCTGGTTGTATGGTAAATGGATTAGAATGGGTAGTACCTGTAGATATACATCCTGGTTGTATGGTAAATGGATTAGAATGGGTAGTGTCTGTGGATATACATCCTGGTTGAATGATAAATGGATTAGAATGGGTAGTGCCTGTAGATATATATCCTGGTTGTATGGTAAATGGATTAGAATGGGTAGTACCTGTAGATATACATCCTGGTTGTATGGTAAATGGATTAGAATGGGTAGTGCCTGTAGATATACAGAATGGGTAGTGCCATACAGATATACAAGGATTCACATTCATGGTGCGTATAATATGTATAAATCTAGCCCCAATACCAAAATGTTCAAGAGCAAGCCATAAATATTCCCACTCTAAGCGTTCAGAGTGCTTTTTAAATTCTGATGATAGGCGCATATAGAATTGCTTGGTACTACTAGGCTACATGATGACTTCGTAGCAGGTTGGTCTTTGAATCTAATGGTTTGTTGAGATTGTTCTTTCAATGTTTCCTAATTTTCTTTATAATGTTTGCGTTTGGTTTCTTCTCTTTTGTGAACTCCCTACCCACCAATCAACCTTGATTCTTAACTTGAGCGGTCTCGTTTGCAGTACAGGTGAAATCCGGACGATAAGTGTATAGAAAACTCTGTTTAATGTAAAGATGTTCCGCCTACAGTACACGAGTCAGGGTCTTTGGTACTGTAGTATCTTTGTGTTAGCTACTGTACTGGGTTCACTCTGGTCTGGTACTGTAGTATCTTTGTGTTAGCTACTGTACTGGGTTCACTCTGGTCTGGTACTGTAGTATCTTTGTGTTAGCTACTGTACTGGGTTCACTCTGGTCTGGTACTGTAGTATCTTTGTGTTAGCTACTGTACTGGGTTCACTCTGGTCTGGTACTGTAGTATCTTTGTGTTAACTACTGTACTGGGTTCACTCTGGTCTGGTACTGTAGTATCTTTGTGTTAGCTACTGTACTGGGTTCATTCTGGTCTGGTACTGTAGTATCTTTGTGTTAGCTACTGTACTGGGTTCATTCTGGTCTTTGGTACTGAAGTATCTTTGTGTTAACTACTGTACTGGGTTCATTCTGGTCTTTGGTACTGTAGTATCTTTGTATTAGCTACTGTACTGGGTTCACTCTGGTCTGGTACTGTAGTATCTTTGTGTTAGCTACTGTACTGGGTTCATTCTGGTCTGGTACTGTAGTATCTTTGTATTAGCTACTGTACTGGGTTCACTCTGGTCTGGTACTGTACTATCTTTGTGTTAGCTACTGTACTGGGTTCATTCTGGTCTTTGGTACTGTAGTATTTTTGTGTTAGCTACTGTACTGGGTTCATTCTGGTCTTGTACTGTAGGATCTTTGTGTTAGCTACTATACTGGGTTCATTCTGGTCTTTGGTACTATAGTATCTTTGTGTTAGCTACTGTACTGGGTTCATTCTGGTCTTTGGTACTGTAGTATCTTTGTGTTAGCTACTGTACTGGGTTCATTCTGGTCTTTGGTACAGTAGTATCTTTGTGTTAGCTACTATACTGGGTTCATTCTGGTCTTTGGTACTGTAGTATCTTTGTGTTAGCTACTGTACTGGGTTCATTCTGGTCTTTGGTACTGTAGTATCTTTGTGTTAGCTACTGTACTGGGTTCATTCTGGTCTTTGGTACTATAGTGTCTTTGTGTTAGCTACTGTACTGGGTTCATTCTGGTCTTTGGTACAGTAGTATCTTTGTGTTAGCTACTATACTTGGTTCATTCTGGTCTTTGGTACTGTAGTATCTTTGTGTTAGCTACTATACTGGGTTCATTCTGGTCTTTGGTACTGTAGTATCTCTGTGTTAGCTACTATACTGGGTTCATTCTGGTCTTTGGTACTATAGTGTCTTTGTGTTAGCTACTATACTGGGTTCATTCTGGTCTGGTACTGTAGTATCTTTGTGTTAGCTACTATACTGGGTTCATTCTGGTCTTTGGTACAGTAGTATCTTTGTGTTAGCTACTATACTGGGTTCATTCTGGTCTGGTACTGTAGTATCTTTGTGTTAGCTACTGTACTGGGTTCATTCTGGTCTTTGGTACTGTAGTATCTTTGTGTTAGCTGCTGTACTGGGTTCATTCTGGTCTTTGGTACTGTAGTATCTCTGTGTTAGCTACTGTACTGGGTTCACTCTGGTCTGGTACTGTAGTATCTTTGTGTTAGCTACTGTACTGGGTTCACTCTGGTCTGGTACTGTAGTATCTTTGTGTTAGCTACTGTACTGGGTTCACTCTGGTCTGGTACTGTAGTATCTTTGTGTTAGCTACTGTACTGGGTTCATTCTGGTCTGGTACTGTAGTATCTTTGTGTTAGCTACTGTACTGGGTTCACTCTGGTCTGGTACTGTAGTATCTTTGTGTTAGCTACTGTACTGGGTTCATTCTGGTCTTTGGTACAGTAGTATCTTTGTGTTAGCTACTATACTGGGTTCATTCTGGTCTTTGGTACAGTAGTATCTTTGTGTTAGCTACTATACTGGGTTCATTCTGGTCTTTGGTACTGTAGTATCTTTGTGTTAGCTACTGTACTGGGTTCATTCTGGTCTTTGGTACTGTAGTATCTTTGTGTTAGCTGCTGTACTGGGTTCATTCTGGTCTTTGGTACTGTAGTATCTCTGTGTTAGCTACTGTACTGGGTTCACTCTGATCTGGTACTGTAGTATCTTTGTGTTAGCTACTGTACTGGGTTCACTCTGGTCTGGTACTGTAGTATCTTTGTGTTAGCTACTGTACTGGGTTCATTCTGGTCTGGTACTGTAGTATCTTTGTGTTAGCTACTGTACTGGGTTCACTCTGGTCTGGTACTGTAGTATCTTTGTGTTAGCTACTATACTGGGTTCACTCTGGTCTGGTACTGTAGTATCTTTGTGTTAGCTACTGTACTGGGTTCATTGTGGCTTTTTTTCTAATTTGCTTTCTCTCTCTTTCTTCATTCCCCTTTGGCCTGAGTCTCCTGATTCATTATTCTGGGATGTGTGTGTGTGCGTGTGTGTGTGTGTGTGTGTGTGTGTGTGTGTGTGTGTGTGTGTGTGTGTGTGTGTGTGTGTGTGTGTGTGTGTGTGTGTGTGTGTATGTGCTTGTATTTGAGGGAAAGAGATTGTAGAGTGGGAGTTGGATATGATCACATTTATATACCATCCAGGTTTGTGTGTATGTGTGTGTGTTTTTTATTTCTCTCTTATATTAATTTTTATTTTTCATTTTTTACAACACTCCCCTGAGACAGAGAGAATGAGAAAGGGAGAGGCAGAGAGAGAGAGAGAGAGAAAGAAAGAAATGAAATGAGTGAGAGACATAGTTAGAGAGAGAGATGCATTACGGAGTGTGTGTACGTGCTTTTATGTGTGTGTGTGTGTGTGTGTGTGTGTGTGTGTGTGTGTGTGTGTGTGTGTGTGTGTGTGTGTGTGTGTGTGAATGTGTGTGTGTGTGTGCTCAGAAAGGGGTTTGGTTTGTGTGTGTGTGTGTGTGTGTGTGTGTGCGTGCTCAGAAAAGGGATTGGTTTGTGTGTGTGTGTGTGTGTTGGGGTGTGTGTGTGTGTGTGAGCGAGAAGCACTCTTGTGTAGCGTACACACCGGCGCTTTGACATCACATCTGAATAATAACAAGCCGGGGAGGCCATTTAAATCATAAAAGCCTCACTGTGGTATTGTTTGCCTCCAGGTGTCAGCGCGGCCGACCCTGTTCAAGTTAGACGCAGCAACATTAAGTGCATTAAAGGAATATTAAATATTAACATTATCTGTGTGGATACAAGGTCTTTTTTTCTCTCTCTCCCACTGCTCTCTCTCTGTCTCTCTCTCTCCCACTGCTCTCTCTCTGTTTCTGTCTCTCTCTCTCTCTCCCCTGCTCTCTCTCTGTTTCTGTCTCTCTCTCTCTCTCTCCACTGCTCTCTCTGTCTCTCTCTCTCTCCCACAGCTCTCTCTCTGTCTCTCTGTTTCTGTCGCTCTCTCTCCCACTGCTCTCTGTCTCTCTGTCTCTCTGTCTCTCTGTCTCTCTCTCTCTCTCTCTCTCTCTCTCTCTCTCTCTCTCTCTCTCTCTCTCTCCCACTGCTCTCTCTCTCTGTCTCTCTCTCTCTCTTTCTCTCTCTCTCCCACTGCTCTCGCTCTGTCTCTCTGTCTCTCTCTCTCCCACTGCTCTCTGTCTCTCTGTCTCTCTCTCTCTCTCTCTCCCACTGCTCTCTCTCTCTCTCTCTCTCCCACTGCTCTCTCTCTATCTCTCTCTCTCTCCCACTGCTCTCTCTCTGTCTCTCTGTCTCTCTCTCTCCCACTGCTCTCTCTCTGTCTCTCTGTCTCTCTGTCTCTCTGTCTCTCTGTCTCTCTCTCTCTCCACTGCTCTGTCTCTGTCCTACTCCTCTCATATGTTTCTCTTTTCTATTTCTCTCTCTTTGATGTCTTTATATCTATCTCGCTCTCTCCCTGTCTGTCTCTGTCTGTCTCTCTCTCTCTCTCCCCCATCTCTCTCTCCCTTTCCACCTCTCTCATGGAAGAAGGGAATAAAACAAGAGCCATATAAAACATGTGGAGCGCGTGGGCATGTTGTTATTTACTAGCGTGGCTCTGACGCACCGCTGACGTACCACGGACAGCTTTGTAATGCGTTAATAAAGGAATCACCTTGACTCAATCACTCATGTATCATCATATAACAGGAGACTGGTGAGTGCATCCATTGTGGTGGGCAGTCCAAGGTTTTGTGGGCGATGAAGAGAGGAAGAGCGGGAGGGAGGAAGAAGATGGAGACAAACTGTTCTCTGTGCACTTTCCTCAGGTAATAAAGGAGCTAGTGTTGGAATCAAAAGAGAGGACAGGTCACTGTACTCCACAGATACAGTCTCCCTGGCAACAAGTAAAATGTTTCTGATTCGCGTGGTCCTCCAGTGGCATGGTTGGAGAGAGAGTGGGAGAAAGAGAGAGACAGAGAGGGAGAGACAAAGAGAGAGAGAAAGAGATCATGAAATAGAGAGACACACGAGAGGAAAAGAAAAACAGTCTGAAAACAAAAGAGAGAAAGAGAGGTACACCTACAGCTCTTCTCTTGGCAGTAGTACTGTAGACTGACTACTTTATCACTGACCTCAACCCAGAGTCTCTCAGAGTGTTTACAGTCAGCCCACTGACACACCTATCAGATCACAGAAAAATCACAGTCTACTTGAACAGAGCAATACTCTCTCTCTGTCTCTCGCCCACTACTCTCTCCCTCTCTCTCTGTCTCTCTCTCTCCACTGCTCTCTCTCTCCCACTGCTCACTCTGTCTCTGTCCCTCTCTGCTGCTTTCTCTCTGTCTCTCTCGCTCTCTCCCACTGCTCTCTGTCTCTCTCTCTCCACTGCTTTCTCTCTCCCTCTCTGTTTCTCTCTCTCTCCCATTGCTCTCTGTCTCTGTCTCTCTGTCCTACTGTCTCTTCTTTATTTCTCTCTCTCCCACGCCTTTCTCTCTCTCTCTCTGTCTCTCTATCCACTGCTCTCTCTCTCCCACTACTCTCTCTCTGTCTCTCTCTCTCTCCCACTGCTCTCACTCTGTCTCTCTCTCCCACTGCTCTCTGTCTCTCTCTCTCTCTCCACTGCTTTCTCTCTGCCTCTCTGTTTCTCTCTCTCTCTCCACTGCTTTCTCTCTGCCTCTCTGTTTCTCTCTCTCAATTCAATTCAATTCAATTCAATTCGCTTTATTGGCATGACGTAACAATGTACATATTGCCAAAGCTTACTTTGGATATTTACAATATAAAAAATAAATAAAAATGAGAATCAAAAATTGTCAACGGGACAACAGTAACAACAATAACCAACGGTCAATATAACCATACATTCAACAATAACAATAATCATACAGTTGAGGACATGTGCAGGTTTATTGGTCTGTCAGACACTGTCCCTCAACTTATGGCAGGCAGCAATGTAGTGCGCTGCCAACCCACAGCTCTCTGCGTCCTCCCCCAACAGGATGGGTAGCCTATCCTCATCAGAGAGGTCTTTAAAACCTTGAATAAGGATTTCAAATTTGGGGAAATGACACTCTCTAATTGTTTTATATTTTGTACATTTTGTCAGGAAATGCAGCTCCGTCTCAGGTTCTGCTGTTGTGCAGTGGTTGCACAGCCTTTCCTCTACAGGGAGCCAGGTTTTCCTGTGTCTACCCTTCTCAATGGCAAGGCTGTGCTCACTGAGCCTGTACTTTGTCAAGGTTTTTCTAAGGTTTTGATCAGTAACCATGGTCAAATATTTAGCCATAGTGTACTGTCGATTTAGGGCCAGATAGCACTGCATTTTGCTTTGTGTTTGTGCTTGTGTTTCCCAATAAGCAATGTAGTTTTGTTTTGACTGTGTTGTAATTTGGTTTATTCTGATTGATTGGATGTTCTGGTCCTGAGGCTTCAGTGTGTTAGTAGAACAGGTTTGTGAACTCAGCCCCAGGACCAGCTGGATGAGGGGACTCTTTTCTTTGCTCAGCTCTTGGCATTGCAGGGCTTGGTAATGATATGAGAGGGGGTCACTGTATTTTAGATGTTTCCAAAACTTAATTGCTCTTTTTTGAGTTTTTATTATTAGTGGATATTGGCCTAATTCTGCCCTGCATGCATTGTTTGTAGTTTTCCTCTGGACACGTAGGAGAATCTTACAGAACTCTGCATGTAGGGTTTCAATGGGGTGTTTGTCCCATTTGATGAAATCTTGTTTTGCAAGTGGACCCCACGCCTCGCTGCCATAAAGTGCAATTGGTTCAATGACATATTCAATTACTTTTAGCCAAATTTTAATAGGTATTTCAATTTGAATTTGCTTTTTAATGGCGTAGAATGCCCTGCGTGCTTTCTCTCTCAGTTCATTCACTGCCTCATTAAGGTGTCCAGTTGAGCTTATTTTTAAACCTAAGTAATTGTAGTGTGTACAGTACTCTATATATTTTGTACCAATTGAGAACTTTGGTCTAATTCCCTGAGATCTGGATCTTCTCTGGAAAATCATTATTTTAGTCTTTTTGGGGTTTACTGCCAGGGCCCAGGTCTGGCAGTACTGCTCTAGCAGGTCCAGGCTCTGCTGTAGGCCAGGTGCTGTGGGTGACAGCAGGCATAGGTCATCTGCGAAGAGTAGGCATTTAACTTCTGAATTGTGGAGACTAACACCAGGGGCTGAGGATTTTTCTAGAATAGTGGCCAATTCGTTAATGTAAATATTGAAGAGTGCAGGGCTCAGATTGCAACCCTGACGAAGGCCCCGCCCCTGGTTAAAGAATTCTGTCCTTTTCTTACCAATTTTAATGCTGCACGTATTGCCAGTATACATTGATTTAATTATGTCATATGTTTTACCCCCTACACCACTTTCAATAACTTTGTAGAACAGTCCTGTATGCCAAATAGAATCAAATGCTTTTTGGAAGTCGATAAAGCAAGTGTATATTTTGGTATTATTTTGGTGGACATGTTTATCTATCAGGGTGTGTAAGGTGTAAATATGATCAGTTGTGCGATGTTTTGGTATAAATCCAATTTGGCTTTTACTCAAGACATTGTGCTTATTAAGGAAGTTTAGAACTCTTACATTGATGATACTACAGAAAACCTTCCCCAGGTTACTGTTCACACAAATGCCTCTGTAATTGTTAGGGTCAAATTTGTCTCCATTCTTAAAGATTGGGGTTATGAGTCCTTGATTCCAGATGTCAGGGAAATAACCTACACTCAGGATCAAATTAAACAATTTTAATATAGCCAATTGAAATTTTGCACTAGTGAGTTTGAGCATCTCATTTAGGATGCCATCAGGTCCGCAGGCTTTTTTAAATTTGAGAGCCTGAAGTTTCTTATCGAGCTCTTGGTCAGTAATTGGGGAGTCCAATGGGTTTTGATTGTCCTTTATAGCTTTTTCTAATCCATTCAACTTCTCATGGATTTGGCGTTGTTCTGCGTTTGTGTCAATTTGAACGGTGTTGTAGAGTGTTTTGAAATGGGTTGTCCATATGTCACCATTTTGTATTGCTAATTCCTCTTGTTTAGATTTTTTTTCGTTTTTTCCAATTTTGCCAAAAGTTGTTTGTGTTTATGGACTCCTCAATTAGTGTCAGCTGCTTGCTGTTGTACTGTGCTTTTTTGGTTCTGAGTGTACGTTTATAGAGTTTTAAAGTCTCACAGTAATGAAGGCGTAATTCACCATTATTTGGGTCTCTGTGCTTTTGGTTGGATAGTGTTCTAAGTTTTTTCCTTATAATTTTACAATCTGCATCAAACCAGTTGTCATCTGTGATTTTTTTAGTTTTGTTTTTTATCAATTTCAATTGTGCTTCTTTTGCCGTTTGCCTGAATATATAGTTGATGTTTCGTACTGCTAGATTGATGCCTTCTTTACTGTGAGTGAATGTGGTATCCAGAAAGTTATCTAAGAGTGTTTGGATATTTTGGTTCCAGGTTGCTTTCTGGTATTCTTCTGTGCTGTTTTGGGCCCATCTGTATGAATTTCTGATGTTGTACAGCTTACTGGGCTGTGAATGTGTGGTTGTTTCCAGGTCTGTTCTTTTGAGGAACAATGTAATTTGGCTGTGATCAGACAGAGGTGTTAGTGGCTTGACAGTGAATGAGCTGAGAGAGAAAGGGTCCATGTCTGTGATCATATAGTCTACTGTACTGTGGCCAAGAGGTGAGCAATAGGTGAATCTCCCCAAAGAGTCCCCCCGTAACCTACCATTGACAAAGTACAGACCCAGGCTTCTACAGAGCTGCAAAAGATCCCTTCCGTTTTTGTTGACGGTGCTGTCACTGTTGTTTCTATGGGGGAGATTAAGATAGTTAGAAACAGTATGGCCTGTAATAAAGCTGTCCCCTCGTGTGCTCGTTAGATCAGGTAGTGTTCCTGTGCGCGCATTTGTGTCCCCACAGATGAGCACATTTCCCTGGGCCTGGAAATGGCACGTCTCTTCCTCGAGGGTGGGGAAGATCTCCTCTGAGTAATATGGGGATTCTGAGGGGGGGATATATATTGCGCAAAGGAACACATCTTTTTCTGTCAGTACAAGTTCTTTTTTTAGTTTTAACCAAATGTGGTATTTGCCCATTTTGAGGGGATCAATTAGATTTTGTAGTTCGGATTTGTACCAAATGATCAATCCTCCAGAGTCTCTGCCTCTATTGACAGAGCTGTGTTTCTGTGATGGCACAATGACCTCTCTGTAGCCTGTGGGACAGTGAGTGACAACGTCAGCCTTACACCATGTCTCCTGCAGAATGATGACGTCAACATCTTTCAGATTTTTGTTGAACTCCAGTGCTAAACTCTTCAGACCAAAGGTTGATGAGTTTAGACCCTGAATGTTCCACATGCTAACTGATAGTGATTTCATGTTGCAAAAAGAAAGAGTAGCAGTCAGAAATACAGTAACGATTAACTAATAAGTTGTTAAGAGTGAGATAAACAGGATATCAGCTAACATTTATTCTGTTATTCTGTTAAATATTCCTATTCATTGAACAAGTAAATTCTAGTACAATAGGTGTGTGTGTGTGTGTGTGGTGTGTGTGTGTGTATGCGTCCGTGTGTGTTTAGTGCAGTTTAGTGCAGATGTATTGGAGGAGCTGTTTAATCTCACTTAATCCTACAGGGTTCTCCTGTCCTCTGACGACCTCCGCGTAGCTGCGCTGGTCCTGCTGTTGGGCCCTGTGAGGTGGAGGGGGGCCAGGTCTGGGCCGTGGGACTTCCTCTCTGGTCTGGTAGGGGTGGTGGTCTGGTGCGGGATAATAGGCTGGGCCCGGTCTGGTCTGGCTAAGCCGATGGAAGTGGTGATGCTCTGGGGGGTGGGTGGGGCCTGTGGGGTGCACTGGGTCTGGTGTGGCGTTGAAGGTGCCTGGGGCTCCTTGGTGGTGCAGTGGTCTGGTAGGGGTCTCTGGGTGCTCCTCTGTCCAGTACAGCATGGGGTGTTTGTCTACCAAGTGCTACGTCCTTTAGGGACTTGGCAAACATCCCTACTGTCTGCTTCCTCAGGTGGGAGTGGTCGTGTAGATGCTCTGGGGTGATTGTTGGGTGGTGAGCAATGTGTATGTTCGGGAGTAGGCCACACCCTCTGGTGATGTCAGCGTTGACTTTCTGGATGGTACGGGGATGAAAGTCTTTGCGGGGCAGCAGAGTGGAGATGGTGATGTGGGAGTTGGGGAACCACTCAGAGGCCCTCTCTGCTACTCTGTTGACCAGGCTGCCTACTCTCTCCTGCTCCTCTCGCAGGTTGTTGGTGCCGGTGTGAATAATAATGTGGCCTGGTGTGCCAAAGTCAGGCTGGGACAGGATGTGGAGTGCATCTTGTGTTTTTGGGCACCATATTTTGCACACCTTGTGTTGGGGGAAGAGTTTATCTTCTTGAATGAATTTCCCATTTGAGTCAATGAGGATGGCCACCTCAGTGGGTTTTACCAGATTAGTGCGTTTTCGGTCTGGGGCTGGAGTAAACAGGGCCTGTGTACATGGAGGGGTGTGTGGGGGTGTGTCAGGGGGGGCCAGAGAGCTTCTCTCTGTAGTAGGTGTCTCTATGTGGGCCTCTTTGTTGACTGGGGGTGTGGGTAAAGTGTTGTCGGTATGGGGGGGGATTGTGGGTAAAGGTGGGTCAGTGGGGTTGTTAGGGGTGGTGGGGGGCTGCAGCTTCTCTCTGGGAGTCTCTACAGTCTGTTCTCTCTGCTGTAGCACCCTCTTGATGACAGACAACTCCTTTGCCATCTCCTCCTTTACCTGCACTAGCTCTCTCCTCATGGTGGCCTTTACCTCCTCAAGCGCTGTGGTAAGGCTCTCTCTCAGCTCCTGGACAGAGTTCTTCAGCTGGGTCCTGCACTGGTTGATCTGGTCCTGTAGAAGCTCTGTGTCTGGGCTGGAGGTGGTGTAGCTGGGGGGCTGCTCCTTCAGCTCAGTAACCCATACCTCTAACAGAGCCAGCCTGTCTCTCAACAGGCTGATGGTAGTGTGGTCTTGGCTCTGGTGGTTGTAGGCAGGCAGGGGGGAGGATAGTCCTGCTGTTGGGGTGCCTGAGGTGAGGGGAGAGGTCGGGGTGCTGTCCTTGTCTTTTTTACTTTCTGCTATCTTCATTAGGGTGGGGAAGTCCTGCACAACAGAGCTGAGTGCAGCCTCACTGCCCTGGACCATGATAGTGCCGTTCTGATACGTTTACAGTCAGAAACCTGTTTTCCTGGTCCTTATCGCTGTCCTCAAAAATGTGGATTTGTCTTCCCTTGCAGATGCCTTTCTTCGTGGTATAGCTGAAATGGCTAGTTACAGCTGTATGCCAGGCAGTAGTGTGGTCTGTGTAAAATAGCAGGTTTGTAACAGTCCCGTTTTGTGAGCAGTCGGCAAACAAAGTTTCTGGGTTCTCCCTCAGAATTCTGTCTTTAAAGTTGATTCTTCCCTTCTCTGATTTGATTTCTGCCGGGTATTCAAAAAACAGCGGAGAAAGTCTCTCAGTCTCTGCCGTTACTGTCGCTGCTAGCGCTGCCTCAGTGGCCATGTTGCTATGGTTACCACCAGTCAACGGTTAGAGCTAGACGGTGAGCTAGCTGACAGATTTGAATTTGGCTAGCTACCACGATGAAGATTGGTCTTTTTACTCACTCTCTGTCAATCTTTTCCTCCTGTTTTGATCTTCAATTGTACAATTAGATTACCTATACATTTTTTGCTAATTTAGTCGTGTCAATCTCGCTCTTAACAACCAAAAAGTTATAACAAGTCAGGAGCTGTTCTTCTGCATGACTTCTCAATGTAACTCTCTCATTCTCTCTCTCCCACTGCTCTCTCTGTCTCTGTTTCTCTCTCTCTCCCACTGCTCTCTCTCTGTCTCTGTCTCTCTGTCCTAGTGTCTCTTCTTTATTTCTCTCTCTCCCACGCCTTTCTCTCTCTCTCTCTCTCTCTCTCTCTCTCTGTCTCTCTCTCCACTGCTCTCTCTCTCCCACTACTCTCTCTCTCTGTCTCTCTCTCTCTCCCACTTCTCTCTCTGTCTCTGTTTCTCTCTCCCACTGCTCTCTGTCTCCCACTGCTCTCTCTGTCTCTCTCTCTGTCCTACTGTCTCTCTTCTATTTCTCTCTCGTCTTTCATGTCTTTATTTCTCTCTCTCTCTCTCCCACGCCTTTCTCTCTCTCTCTCTCTGTCTCTCTCTCTCCACTGCTCTCTCTCTCCCACTACTCTCTCTCTCTGTCTCTCTCTCTCTCCCACTTCTCTCTCTGTCTCTGTTTCTCTCTCCCACTGCTCTCTCTGTGTCTCCCACTGCTCTCTCTGTCTCTCTCTGTCCTACTGTCTCTCTTCTATTTCTCTCTCGTCTTTCATGTCTTTATTTCTCTCTCTCTCTCTCTCTCTCTCTGTGTGTGCATGCTGGGAGTTTTTTGGAGTTTGAGTGTTTGGTGTGGAAGGTTCTGTCCTAACTAACTTTCTTGATTCTTATCTTGGTCTTTTCTTTCAATTGTATTTTTCTATGGTGGAGGGTTAATGCAATATTTGTTTTAGCGTTATCCACAGTTTTTTTCTAAGTTAGGGTGGAAGAGGACAGAGTTTTAGTTTCCTGGGGTTTGCAAGGTGTGGTATGCGCGATGGCCTCTCAGCCTAGCATGGAGGAGACGCTGTCGTTGCGACATGGATTCAGGTGTGTTCCTGAGAATGGAGTGAATGTGGAGGAGGTTCTGCTCGAGGTCGGTGAACAGGTAGGAGCTGAATTTATACATTCTGCTTCTAGAATGAACAAAGCTGTGGTTGTATTCATGAAAAGAGCAAATTTGGTTGGTAGGCTAATTGCTAGCGGAATATTTGTAAGGGATGTGTTGATGCCAGTTTCACCTCTCTCTACCCCTTCGACAAGAGTGGTTGTTGCAAATTTGCCTCCGTTTGTTACGGATGATCAAATCAGGAAAGAGCTGAGTTGTTTTGGTAAGTTTGCCAGTGGGTTTCGTGTACTGTCGGCAGGTTTTCAGGCAGATGCCGTTAAGCATGTTGTTTCGTTCCGGAGGCAAGTGTTTATGTTTCTGAATAACAATGAGCAACAGCTAAATGTGCATTTTAAAGTGAGGCATGGGGAGGGGCTCTATGCAGGGTTTGCCAGCACAGATAGTCTAAGGTGTTTTGAGTGTGGGGATTTGGGGCATAAGAGTTTTGGGTACCCACATAAAGGTCGTAGACAATGTGACAGTGGGGGAAATCGAGGTCAAAGTGCAGGGGGTAATGAGATGCAGACAGCAGAGGGTGGGCCTAGTCATGCCAGGGATGGTGGTGTAGATGAGGCTGGGCCTAGTCAGGCTAGAGATGGTGGTGTAGTGGAGGCTGGGCCTAGTCAGGCTAGAGATGGTGGTGTAGTGGAGGCTGGGCCTAGTCATGCAAGAGATGGTGGTGTAGATGAGGCTGGGCCTAGTCAGGCTAGAGATGGTGGGGTAGCTGAGGCTGGGTCTGGTCAGGCTATGGAAGGTGGTGTAGTGGAGTCTGGGTCTAGTCAGGCTAGAGATGGTGGTGTAGATGAGGCTGGGCCTAGTCAGGCTATGGATGGTGGTATAGCGGAGGCTGGGTCTAGTCAGGCTAGAGATGGTGGGGTAGCGGAGGCTGGGTCTAGTCAGGCTAGAGATGGTGGGGTAGCGGAGGATGGGTCTAGTCAGGCTATGGATGGTGGTATAGCGGAGGCTGGGTCTAGTCAGGCTAGAGATGGTGGGGTAGGGGAGGCTGGGCCTAGTTATGCTATGGAGGGTGGTGTAGATGATGCTGGGCCTAGTCATGCTATGGAGGGTGGTGTAGATGATGCTGGGCCTAGTCATGCTATGGATGGGGGTGTAGATGAGGCTGGGCCTGGTCAGGTTATGGATGGTGTTGTAGATGAGGCTGGGTCTAGTCAGGTTATGCTAGTGGATGAGGAGAGTATAGTGGGGAAGTGTAAGAGACTAGGGGGGAGGAGGAGGGTGTCAAGCGGAAAAGGAAATAGGGTGTGGTCAAAGGCACCATGGAAACTTTGCCTGTTGCTGTGGGGGATGCCCTGACCAGAGAGGAAGGGCAGGTGGTCAGGGTGGGAGATAGAGATGAGGAGGAAAGTGAGTCTGAGAAAGAGGATGAGGAGTTATTTTTTTCAGACTCCTCTTCAATGGGCCCGGAGCTGACAGCCAGTCAAGCAGAGGGGTCTAAGTACACGTTGAGAGAACTGACAAGGTTCCTGAATGAGACCAAGGGAAAAAAGTTAATCTTGAGGCTTTTAGATGTATATTTTCTTTCTGACACTGGGGCTTTTTGAGCTTTGCTATTGGTTTCTTTCTCTGCTGGCTTTTCTCCCACTTCTTATGGAGACTCTACGGGTAGGCTCGCTCAATATAAATGGAGCAGAGATGATGGAAAGAGGAGTGTGTTGGGTGAATATGTAAAACAAAAAAAAGTACAGGTGTTGTTTCTGCAGGAGACACATAGTGATGTGTTGAAGGAAGTCGATTGGGGGCTCTGGTGAAAAGGGGCAAGTGTGTTTAGCCATGGGACAAATCTTAGTCCAGGAGTGGCAGTCCTTTTTGCACCGGGTCTGTCTGTAAAAATGTGCTCCTCAAAGGAGGTGTGTAGGGGTAGGCTGCTTGTTGTTAAAGCAGAAATTAACAACATTGGTTTTGTCTTTATAAATGTGTATGCGCCTAATACAGGGAGAGAAAGGAGTCTTAGACAGGAACTCTCACAGGTAGCGCCTGAGGAGACGCTGGTGGTCGGAGGAGACTAGAACTGTACAACGGATTTTACAAAAGACAGAACTGGGGAAGAGCCTCATTCAGTGTCAGTGGGAGTGTTAAGGGACATCATTAATCAGTTCGACCTAGTGGATGTTTGGAGAACTAAACATCCCAACACAAGACAGTATACATGGGTGAAGGTTTTTGGGGCTAGGGTGAGTGCAGCCCGACTTGATCGGTTTTACATGTCTAGGAATCGGAGCAATAGGCTGTTGGGTGCTACCATTCTCCCAGTGGGGTTTTCAGATCATCACATAACCATGGCTCGGCTGTCTATTTCACCAGAGCCTCGGCATGCATCCTATTGGAAGTTTAATGTAAAGCTCTTACAAGATGCCACTTTTGCTCAGGTTTCCAGACCTTTTGGGAAAGGTGGGGTCAGCGAAGAGAGGAGTATGAGTCTCTGAGTCAATGGTGGGATGTGGGGAAAGTCCAAATTCGGCTTTTCTGTCAACAGTACACAGCTCTCTCATCCTCAGAGGCTAGGAGAGTATTGGGGGAACTAGAGTGTTGTATTAGCGAGATGGAGGTAGAGATGGTGGGGCAAGGCAATGTAGGCCTTCAGGCTAATTTAGCTGAATTACGTAGGGACCTGGGCAGTTTTTTCCAGGTTAAAGCAAAGGGAGCACTTGTAAGAGCTAGGTTCTCCATGCTCAAGGAGATGGATGCTCCCAGCTCCTTCTTCTTTGGTTTGGAAAGACAGAGCAGTTAAGCCAAGGGTATGCATTGTCTACGGCTGTCTGATGGGCGGGTGACCTCTGTGGTGGGTGAGATGCGGGAGCGGACTGTGGAGTTTTATACTGAATTGTATAGGACAGAAGTGTGTGATCCTATGTGTGCTCATAGTCTTGTTCGCAGAACTCCCTAAGCTCTCTCTGGCACAGAGGGATGAAATGGACATTCCTCTGTTGTCCCATGAACTGGTAGAGGCCGTAACCCAGATGTCCCCCGGTTGTGCACCGGGGGTCAATGGACTCCCAGTGGAGTTTTATAAAAAATTCTGGGGAATAATTGGACAGGACTGTCACGTGCTGACCATAGAAATATGTTATTTTCTATGGTAGAGTAGGTCAGGGCGTGACAGGGGGTTTTTATAGTTTAGTTTTTCTATGTTGTCATGTTCTAGTTTTGTATTTCTATGTTGGGTTTTGTTTGGGATGATCACCAATTAGAGGCAGCTGGTCGTCGTTGTCTCTATTTGGAGATCATACTTAAGTAGGGTTTTTTTCTACCTGGGTTTGTGGGAGATTGTTTTTGAGTAGTGTATGTTTCACCTCTGCGTCACGGTTTGTTGTTTTGTTCTTTAGTTTATGTATTGCATAGTTTCACAGTGTAAATAAAATGTGGAATGACACACACGCTGCACTTTGGCCTGCTTCTCCTTACGACAACCGTGACAAGGACTTCTTTTGCGTGTTGCATGAATGCGTCGGGGTAGGAGAGTTGCCGATTAGCTGCCGTCGGGCGGCTCTGACTCTCCTGCCCAAAAAAGGGGACCTGTGTGAACTTAAGAACTGGAGGCCTGTGGCATTACTCTGAGCGGACTACAAGATATTTGCCAAGGTCCTCTCTAATAGACTGAAGTCCCATTTGGACTCGATAGTACATAAGGACCAAACATAGTGTGTACCGGGACGCTCAATCACGGACAACTTGTTCTTCATTAGGGACATGTTGGACTTGTCGAGAGGTTCTAATGTGAACTTTGGACTGGTCTCTTTAGATCAAGAGAAGGCTTTTGATAGAGTGGACCATGACTATCTGTTTAATGTGATGTCTGTGTTTGGGTTTGGGAAGAGTTTTTTGACATGTGTGAAGCTGTTGTATGCTGGGGCGTCATGTATGGTTGAGGTGGGAGGGGGCTCAGTAGGCCAGTCTGGGTGAGATGGGGCATTAGACAAGGATGCCCTCTATCTGGGCAGTTATACACACTTACCATTGAGACTTTTTTAGGACTGCTACGCAGGAGACTGCAGGGAGTGTGCTGGACAGGCATGGATGTTTTGACTCAATATGGCATGAAGGTCTTCTGTACAAATTAATGGAAAGTGGTGTTCGGGGAAAAACATACAACATTATCAAATCTATGTACACAAACAACAAGTGTGCAGTTAAAATTGGCAAACAACACACACATTTCTTTCCACAGGGCCGTGGGGTGAGACAGGGATGCAGCTTAAGCCCCACCCTCTTTAACAGATATATCAACGAATTGGGAAGGGCACTAGAACAGTCTGCAGCACCCAGCCTCACCCTACTAGAATCTGAAGTCAAATGTCTACTGTTTGCTGATGATCTGGTGCATCTGTCCCCAGCCAAGGAGGGCCTACAGCAGCACTTAGATCTTCTGCAGATTCTGTCAGACTTGGGCCCTGACAGTAAATCTCAGTAAGACAAAAATAATGTTCTTCCAAAAAAGGTCCAGTTGCCAGGACCACAAATAGAAATTCCATCTAGGCACCATTGCCCTAGAGCACACAAAAAACGATCATACCTCGGCCTAAACATCAGCTCCACAGGTTACTTCCACATAGCTGTGAACGATCTGAAAGACAAGGCAAGAAGGGCATTTTATGCCATCATAAGGAACATAAAATTCGACATACCAATTAGGACATGGCAAAAAAAAAATTTGCAGTTATAGAACCCATTGCCCTTTATGTTTGTGAGGTCTGGGCTCCGCTCATCAACCAAAAATTCACTAAATGGAACAAATACCAAATTGAGACTGCATGCAGAATTCTGCAAAAATATCCTCTGTATACAACGTAAAACACCAATTAATGCATGCAGATTTTGATAAACTCCCATATCTACTGGGTGAAATACCACAGTGTGCCATCACAGCAGCAATATTTGTAACCTGTTGCCACAAGAAAAGGGCAACCAGTGAAGAACAAACACCATTGTAAATACCACCCATATTTATGTTTATTTATTTTCCCTTTTGTACTTTAACTCTTTGCATATAATATGACAGTTTAGGGGCTCCCGAGTGGCACAGCAGTCTAAGGCACTGCCTCTCAGTGCTAGAGGCGTCACTACAGACCCTGGTTCAATTCCAGGCTGTATCACAACCGGTTGTATTTGGGAGTCCCATAGCGCACAATTGGCCCAGCGTCGTCTGGGTTGGGCCAGGGTAGGCCATCATTGTAAAACACAATTGTTCTTAATTGACTTGCCTAGATAAATAAAGGTTAAATAAATAAAACATTTGAAATGCCTTTATTATTTTGGATCTTTTGTGTGTGTAATGTTTACTGTTAATTTTTTATTGTTTATTTCACTTTTGTTTATTATCTATGTCAATTGCTTTGGCAATGTAAACATATGTTTCCCATGCCAATAAAGCCCTTAAATTGAAATGGAACTTAATTGAGAGAGAAAGGTTAAAAGTGGATAGACAGCAAGCATTCAGAGAGACAGACAGAGAAAATAACATAGATATACAGAGAGACGGGTAGCAGTTATTGAGAGCCAGTACTGCCAATGGCCTCCTGTGGGCCCACTGTGTGAAGCCTTTACCCAAACCCAGTGTGGATGTGGATGCAACACAGAGTCCCCACTGACCAGTCAATGGCAGACAGGACAGGGGGAGTATTCTATTGACCATAGAGAAAGAGCAACAAGGCCACCCTTTCCAATACAGACACACAGACACGCACACACACACACACACACACACACACACACAGGAGCGCAAGCTCGGATGCCGACATAAATGCACATACAGTGCCTTCGGAAAGCATTCAGACCCCTTAACTTTTCCACAATATGCTACGTTACAGCCTTAATCTAAAATGGATAAAATCCTCAGCAATCTAAACACATACCACATAATAACAAAGCAAAAACAGGTTTTTAGAAATGAGAAATACCTTATTCACGTAAGTATTCAGACCCGTTGCTATGAGACTCGAAACTGAGCTCAGGTGCATCCTGTTTCCAATGATCATTCTTGAGATGTTTCTACAACTTGATTGGAGTCCACCTGTGGTAAATTCAATTGATTGGAAATTAATTGGAAAGACACACACCTGTCTATGATAAGGTCCCACAGTTGACAGTGCATGTCAGAGCCAAAACCAAGCCATGAGGTGGAAGGAATTGTCAATAGAGCTCCGAGACAGGATTGTGTCGAGGCACATATCTGGTGAAGGGTACCAAAAAATGTCTGCAGCATTGAAGGTCTCCAAGAAAACAATGGCTTGCATCATTCTTAAATGGAAGAAGTTTGGAATCACCAAGACTCTTCCTAGAGCTGACCGCCCGGCCAAACTGAGCAATCGGGGGAGAAGGGCCTTGGTCAGGGAGGTGACCAAGAACCTGATGGTCACTCTGACAGAGCTCTAGAGTTCCTCTGTGGAGATGGAAGAACCTTCAGAAGGACAACCATCTCTGCAGCACTCCACCAATCAGGCCTTTATGGAAGAGTGGCCAGACGGAAGCAACTCCTCAGTAAAAGGCACATGACAGCCAAAAGTTTGCCAAAAGGCACCTAAAGACTCTCAGAACATGAGAAACAAGATTCTCTGGTCTGATGAAACCAAGACTCAACTGTTTGACCTGAATGACAAAGTGTCACATCTGGAGGAAACCTGGCACCATCCCTACAGTGAAGGATGGTGGTGGCAGCATCATGCTGTGGGGGTGTTAATCAACAGCAGGGACTGGGAGACTAGTCAGGATCGAGGCAAAGAAGAAGGGAGCAAAGTACAGAGAGATCCTTCATGAAAACCTTCTCAAGAGCGCTCAGGACCTCTGACTGGGGCGACGGTTCACCTTCCAACTGAACAACAACCCTAAGTACACAGCCGAGACAACGCAGGAGTGGCTTCAGGACAAGTCTCTGAACGTCATAATACCCAACGAGTAACATACATAACACCCAACCAGCAACATACATAATACCCAACCAGTAACATATATAATACCCAACCTGTAACATACATAATACCCAACCAGTAACATACATAATACCCAACCAGTAACATACATAATACCCAACCAGTAACACACATCATACCCAACCAGTATAACATACATAATACCCAACCAGTAACATATATAATACCCAACCAGTAACATACATAATACCCAACCAGTATAACACCCAACCAGTAACATATATAATACCCAACCAGTAACATACATAATACCCAACCAGTAACATACATAATACCCAACCAGTATAACACCCAACCAGTAACATATATAATACCCAACCAGTAACATACATAATACCCAACCAGTAACATACATAATACCCAACCAGTAACATACATAATACCCAACCAGTAACATACATAATACCCAACCAGTAACATATATAATACCCAACCAGTAACATACATAATACCCAACCAGTAACATACATAATACCCAACCAGTAACATATATAATACCAAACCAGTAACATACATAATACCCAACCAGTAACATACATAATACCCAACCTGTAACATACATAATACCCAACCAGTAACATACATAATACCCAACCAGTAACATATATAATACCCAACCAGTAACATACATAATACCCAACCAGTAACACATATAATACCAAACCAGTAACATACATAATACCCAACCAGTAACATACATAATACCCAACCAGTAACATACATAATACCCAACCAGTAACATATATAATACCAAACCAGTAACATACATAATACCCAACCAGTATAACATACATAATACCCAACCAGTAACATACATAATACCCAACCTGTTACATACATAATACCAAACCTGTAACATACATAATACCAAACCTGTAACATACATAATACCCAACCAGTAACATACATAATACCCAACCAGTAACATACATAATACCCAACCAGTAACATACATAATACACAACCTGTATAACATACATAATACCCAACCAGTAACATACATAATATCCAACCAGTAACATACATAATACCCAACCAGTAACACACATAATACCCAACCAGTAACACACATAATACCCAACCAGTTACATACATAATACCCAACCAGTATAACATACATAATACCCAACCAGTAACATATATAATACCCAACCAGTAACATACATAATACCCAACCAGTATAACATACATAATACCCAACCAGTAACATATATAATAACCAACCAGTAACATATATAATACCCAACCAGTAACATACATAATACCCAACCAGTAACATATATAATACCCAACCAGTAACATACATAATACCCAACCAGTAACATACATGATACCCAACCAGTAACATATATAATACCAAACCAGTAACATACATAATACCCAACCAGTAACATACATAATACCCAACCTGTAACATACATAATACCCAACCAGTAACATACATAATACCCAACCAGTAACATACATAATACCCAACCAGTATAACATACATAATACCCAACCAGTAACACACATAATACCCAACCTGTATAACATACATAATACCCAACCAGTAACATACATAATATCCAACCAGTAACATACATAATACCCAACCAGTAACACACATAATACCCAACCAGTAACACACATAATACCCAACCAGTATAACATACATAATACCCAACCAGTATAACATACATAATACCCAACCAGTAACATATATAATACCCAACCAGTAACATACATAATACCCAACCAGTAACATACATAATACCCAACCAGTATAACATACATAATACCCAACCAGTAACATATATAATACCCAACCAGTAACATATATAATACCCAACCAGTAACATATATAATACCCAAACAGTAACATACATAATACCCAACCAGTAACATATATAATACCCAACCAGTAACATACATAATACCCAACCAGTAACATATATAATACCCAACCAGTAACATAAATAATACCCAACCAGTAACATACATAATACCCAACCAGTAACATATATAATACCAAACCAGTAACATACATAATACCCAACCAGTAACTTACATAATACCCAACCTGTAACATACATAATACCCAACCAGTAACATACATAATACCCAACCAGTAACATACATAATACCCAACCAGTAACATACATAATACCCAACCAGTATAACATACATAATACCCAACCAGTAACATACATAATACCCAACCAGTAACATACATAATACCCAACCAGTAACATACATAATACCCAACCAGTAACATACATAACACCCAACCAGTAACATACATAATACCAAACCTGTAACACACATAATACCCAACCAGTAACATACATAATACCCAACCAGTAACATACATAATACCCAACCAGTAACATACATAATACACAACCAGTTACATACATAATACCCAACCAGTATAGCATACATGATACCCAACCTGTAACATACATAATACCCAACCAGTAACATACATAATACCCAACCAGTAACATACATAATACCCAACCAGTATAACATACATAATACCCAACCAGTATAACATACATAATACCCAACCAGTAACACACATAATACCCAACCTGTATAACATACATAATACCCAACCAGTAACATACATAATATCCAACCAGTAACATACATGATACCCAACCAGTAACACACATAATACCCAACCAGTAACACACATAATACCCAACCAGTATAACATACATAATACCCAACCAGTATAACATACATAATACCCAACCAGTAACATATATAATACCCAACCAGTAACATACATAATACCCAACCAGTATAACATACATAATACCCAACCAGTAACATATATAATACCCAACCAGTAACATATATAATACCCAACCAGTAACATATATAATACCCAACCAGTAACATACATAATACCCAACCAGTAACATATATAATACCCAACCAGTAACATACATAATACCCAACCAGTAACATATATAATACCGAACCAGTAACATACATAATACCCAACCAGTAACATACATAATACCCAACCAGTAACATATATAATACCAAACCAGTAACATACATAATACCCAACCAGTAACATACATAATACCCAACCTGTAACATACATAATACCCAACCAGTAACATACATAATACCCAACCAGTAACATACATAATACCCAACCAGTAACATACATAATACCCAACCAGTATAACATACATAATACCCAACCAGTAACATACATAATACCCAACCAGTAACATACATAATACCCAACCAGTAACATACATAATACCCAACCAGTAACATACATAATACCCAACCAGTAACATACATAATACCCAACCAGTATAACATACATAATACCCAACCAGTAACATACATAATACCCAACCTGTTACATACATAATACCCAACCAGTAACATACATAATACCAAACCTGTAACATACATAATACCCAACCAGTAACATACATAATACCCAACCAGTAACATACATAATACCCAACCAGTAACACACATAATACCCAACCTGTATGACATACATAATACCCAACCAGTATTACATACATAATACCCAACCAGTAACATACATAATACCCAACCAGTAACATACATAATACCCAACCAGTAACACACATAATACCCAACCAGTTACGTACATAATACCCAACCAGTATAGCATACATGATACCCAACCTGTAACATACATAATACCCAACCAGTATTACATACATAATACCCAACCAGTAACATACATAATACCCAACCAGTAACATACATAATACCCAACCAGTATAACATACATAATACCCAACCAGTAACATACATAATACCCAACCAGTATAACATACATAATACCCAACCAGTAACATACATAATACCCAGCCAGTAACATACATAATACCCAACCAGTAACATATATAATACCCAACCTGTATAACATACATAATACCCAACCAGTATAACATACATAATACCCAACCAGTATAACATACATAATACCCAACCAGTATAGCATACATAATACCCAACCGGTAACATACATAATACCCAACCAGTAACATACATAATACCCAACCAGTATAGCATACATGATACCCAACCTGTAACATACATAATACCCAACCAGTAACACACATAATACCCAACCAGTATAACATACATAATACCCAACCAGTAACATACATAATACCCAACCAGTAACATACATAATACCCAACCAGTATAACATACATAATACCCAACCAGTAACATACATAATACCCAACCAGTAACATATATAATACCCAACCAGTATAACATACATAATACCCAACCTGTAACATACATAATACCCAACCAGTAACATATATAATGCCCAACCTGTAACATACATAATACCCAACCAGTAACATACATGATACCCAACCAGTAACATACATAATACTCAACCTGTAACATATATAATACCCAACCAGTAACATAGATAATACCCAACTAGTAACATACATAATACCCAGCCAGTAACATACATAATACCCAACCAGTAACATACATAATACCCAACCAGTAACATACATAATACCCAACCAGTAACATACATAATACCCAACCAGTAACATACATAATACCCAACCAGTAACATACATAATACCCAACCAGTATAACATACATAATACCCAACCAGTATAACATTCATAATACCCAACCAGTAACATACATAATACCCAACCAGTAACATATATAATACCCAACCAGTATAACATACATAATACCCAACCAGTAACATACATGATACCCAACCAGTAACATACATAATACCCAACCTGTAACATATATAATACCCAACCAGTAACATACATAATACCCAACCAGTAACATACATAATACCCAACCAGTAACATACATGATACCCAACCAGTAACATACATAATACCCAACCTGTAACATATATAATACCCAACATGTCACCCTCTGACCTTAGAGAGCTGTTTTTTCTCTGTCAGGGTGTGATAGGGGGTGGGCATTCTGTGTTTGTTTTCTATGTTTTGGCCGGGTATGGTTTCCAATCAGAGGCAGCTGTCTATCTTTGTCTCTGATTGGAAGCCATACTTAGGCAGCCTTTTTCCACCTGGTTTGTGTGGGTAGTTTTTTTCTGTTTTGTTAGTATAACCTGACAGAACTGTTGGATGTCGTTTTGTTTTCTTTGTTTAAGTGTTTTCATTAAAAGTAAAGACGAGCACTCAACACGCTGCGCCTTGGACCCCTTTATAGGACGCACGTTACACAACCAGTAACATACATAATACCCAACCAGTATAACATACATAATAACCAACCTGTAACATACATAATACCCAACCTGTAACATACATAATACCCAACCAGTAACATACATAATACCCAACCAGTAACATACATAATAACCAACCTGTAACATACATAATACCAAACCTGTAACATACATAATACCCAACCAGTAACATACATAATACACAACCAGTAAAATACATAATACCCAACCAGTAACATACATAATACCCAACCAGTATAACATACATCATAACCAACCTGTAACATACATAATACCCAACCTGTAATATACATAATAACCAACCTGTAACATACATAATAACCAACCTGTAACATACATAATACCCAACCTGTAACATACATAATACCCAACCTGTAACATACATAATACCCAACCAGTAATATACATAATACCCAACCTGTATTACATACATAATACCCAACCAGTATAACACATAATACCCAACCAGTATAACATACATAATACCCAACCAGTATAACATACATCATAACCAACCTGTAACATACATAATACCCAACCTGTAATATACATAATAACCAACCTGTAACATACATAATAACCAACCTGTAACATACATAATACCCAACCTGTAACATACATAATACCCAACCTGTAACATACATAATACCCAACCAGTAACATACATAATACCCAACCAGTAACATACATAATACCCAACCTGTAACATACATAATACCCAACCAGTAACTTACATAATACCCAACCAGTGTAACATACATAATACCCAACCAGTGTAACATACATAATAACCAACCTGTTACATACATAATACCCAACATGTAACATACATAATACCCAACCAGTATAACATACATAATACCCAACCTGTAACATACATAATACCCAACCAGTAACATACATAATACCCAACCAGTAACGTATATAATACCCAACCAGTAACGTATATAATACCCAACCAGTAACATACATAATACCCAACCAGTAACATACATAATACCCAACCAGTAACATACATAATACCCAACCTGTAACATACATAATACCCAACCAGTAACATACATAATACCCAACCAGTAACATACATAATACCCAACCAGTAACATACATAATACCCAACCAGTAACGTATATAATACCCAACCAGTAACATACATAATACCCAACCAGTAACATACATAATACCCAACCAGTATAACATACATAATACCCAACCAGTATAACATACATATTACCCAACCAGTATAACATACATAATACCCAACCTGTAACATACATAATACCCAACCTGTAACATACATAATACCCAACCAGTAACATACATAATACCCAACCAGTAACATACATAATACCCAACCAGTGTAACATACATAATACCCAACCAATAACATACATAATACCCAACCAGTGACATACATAATACCCAACCTGTAACATACATAATACCCAACCAGTAACATACATAATACCCAACCAGTAACATACATAATACCCAACCAGTAACATACATAATACCCAACCAGTAACATACATAATACCCAACCTGTAACATACATAATACCCAACCAGTAACATACATAATACCCAACCTGTAACATACATAATACCCAACCAGTAACATACATAATACCCAACCTGTAACATACATAATACCCAACCAGTAACATACATAATACCCAACCAGTAACATACATAATACCCAACCAGTAACATACAGAATACCCAACCTGTAACATACATAATACCCAACCAGTAACATACATAATACCCAACCAGTAACATACATAATACCCAACCAGTAACATACATAATACCCAACCAGTAACATACATAATACCCAACCAGTAACATACATAATACCCAACCAGTAACATACATAATACCCAACCAGTAACATACATAATACCCAACCAGTAACATACAGAATACCCAACCAGTAACATACATAATACCCAACCAGTAACATACAGAATACCCAACCAGTAACTTACATAATACCCAACCAGTGTAACATACATAATACCCAACCAGTGTAACATACATAATACCCAATCTGTAACATACATAATACCCAACCTGTAACATACATAATAACCAACCTGTTACATACATAATACCCAACATGTAACATACATAATACCCAACCAGTATAACATACATAATACCCAACCTGTAACATACATAATACCCAACCAGTAACATACATAATACCCAACCAGTAACGTATATAATACCCAACCAGTAACGTATATAATACCCAACCAGTAACATACATAATACCCAACCAGTAACATACATAATACCCAACCAGTAACATACATAATACCCAACCTGTAACATACATAATACCCAACCAGTAACATACATAATACCCAACCAGTAACATACATAATACCCAACCAGTAACATACATAATACCCAACCAGTAACGTATATAATACCCAACCAGTAACATACATAATACCCAACCAGTAACATACATAATACCCAACCAGTATAACATACATAATACCCAACCAGTATAACATACATATTACCCAACCAGTATAACATACATAATACCCAACCTGTAACATACATAATACCCAACCTGTAACATACATAATACCCAACCAGTAACATACATAATACCCAACCAGTAACATACATAATACCCAACCAGTGTAACATACATAATACCCAACCAATAACATACATAATACCCAACCAGTGACATACATAATACCCAACCTGTAACATACATAATACCCAACCAGTAACATACATAATACCCAACCAGTAACATACATAATACCCAACCAGTAACATACATAATACCCAACCAGTAACATACATAATACCCAACCTGTAACATACATATTACCCAACCAGTAACATACATAATACCCAACCTGTAACATACATAATACCCAACCAGTAACATACATAATACCCAACCTGTAACATACATAATACCCAACCAGTAACATACATAATACCCAACCAGTAACATACATAATACCCAACCAGTAACATACAGAATACCCAACCTGTAACATACATAATACCCAACCAGTAACATACATAATACCCAACCAGTAACATACATAATACCCAACCAGTAACATACATAATACCCAACCAGTAACATACATAATACCCAACCAGTAACATACATAATACCCAACCTGTAACATATATAATACGCAACCAGTATGCATGTATACTTCAAATGATATATGTGATTATGATGTTAATGTTTCTAATAGTGTGTCTGCTAGTGTATAATATTCTATACACCTTTTCTGCACACTCTCCTCACCATGTACTGGTTCACTTTGCCCTTCTAATCATTTTCTTATTTTGGTTCCTTCCATCTGCCTCCCTCTTACACACACTTACCCACACCCACTATTATTGTTGTCTTCTTAAAGCTACTTTTTATTATTCTAAACTACTCTTTCCCACTTATTTCTCCATCCTACACCCCAGATCATAGCTTGCTTCATTCCCAGCATGCTTTGCAGGGAGGTGTGTTACCCCTGAGGTTATCGTCCCGTTGCAACGGCACCTAGACGCAGCCGTGCGGCAGTTGATTGACGGGCCAGCGGTATCGCAGAGACATGTTGTAAAGAGCCCAGTGACAGGTGACTTCTGTGAACCCCGGCTTCCACACCCAGACCCTCTGAGCAGAGAGACAGGGGACGTGACGAGAGAAACCCCACTGATAAAAACACACACATAGACACACACACACAGCATACACACACACACACATACAGTATTTACACACGCTTTCTCACACACACACACACACACACACACACACACACACACACACACACACACACACACACACACACACACACAGGCTCCCTCGTCAGTGCTACCCCAAGGCTCATTTCACCTCTCTCTCGTGCTAAATGACAGTGGCTGATTTTGCAGACAGCAGGAGGTAAGAGTGCAAATGTTCCTGGAGGAATGTCGCAGACTTAGTTCAATGGAATACTTCTTCTCTGTCTCTCTGTCAGTGTCAAGGCAGACATGACAAGACAGTCTTCTCTATCTCTCTGTCATTGTCAAGTCAGACCTGACAAGACAGTCTTGATGTGTTCTTGGTAGACCCAATAATCCATTTTGAGCAGTTTCTTGTTATCCCAAGGAAATGTACTGGCTTTTTATACACCTTTGGTATACTTGGTTTTATACAGCGCATTTGGAAAGTATTCAGACCCCTTGCCTTTTTCCACATTTTGTAACGTTACAGCCTTATTCTAAAATGAATTAAATATGTTTTTTTCCTGCTCAATCTACACACAATACCCCATAAAGATTAAGCATAAACAGGTTTTTAGAAATGTGTGCAAATTTAATTCAACTAAAAGCAGAATTCAGACCTTTTGCCATGAGACTCTAAATTGATCTCAGGTGCATCCTGTTTCCATTGACCATCCTTGTGTTTCTACAACTTCATTGGAGTCCACCTGTGGTAAAGTCAATCGATTGGATATGATTTGGAAAGGCACACGCCTGTCTATATAAGGTCCCACAATTGACAGTGCATGTCAGAGCAAAAACCAGGAATTGCAGGAGCTCCGAGACAGGATTGTGTCGAGGCACATATCTGGGGAAGGGGATCAAATAATGTCTGCAGCATTAAAGGTCCCCAAGAACACAGTGGCCACCATCATTCTTAAATGGAAGAAGTTTGGAACCACCAAGACTCAGGGTGGTGACCAAGAACCCGATGGTCACTTTGACAGAGCTCCAGAGTTCCTAAGTGGAGATGGTAGAAACTTCCAGAAAGACAACCATCTCTGCAGCATTCCACCAATCCGGCCTTTATGGTAGAGTGGCCAGACGGAAGCCACTCCTCAGTAAAAGACACATGAGGGGGGGGGGGGCTTAGTCAGGTCATGTGCCTTTTACTCCTCAGTAAAAGGCACATGACAGCCCACTTGGAGTTTGCCAAAAGGCACCTAAAGGACTCTCAGACTATGAGAAACAAGATTCTCTGGTCTGATAAAACCAAGATTGAACTCTTTGGCCTGAATGCCAAGCGTCACGTCTGGAGGAAACCTGGCACCATCCCTACGGTAAAGCATTGTGGTGGCAGCATCATGCTGTGGGGGTGTTTTTCAGCGGCAGGGACTGGGAGACTAGTCAGGATGAATGGAGCAAAGTACAGAGAGATCCTTGATGAAAACCTGCTCCAGAGTGCTCAAGACTTCAGACTGGTACAAAGGTTCACCTTCCAACAGGACAACGACTCTTAGGACACAGCCAAGACAATGCAGGAGTGGCTTCGGGACAAGTCTCTGAATGTCCTTGAGTGGACCAGCCAGAGCCCAGACTTCAACCTGATCGAACATCTCTGGAGAGACCTGAAAATAGCTGTGCAGCGACGCTTTCCATCCAACCTGACAGAGCTTGAGAGGATCTGCAGAGGAGAATTGGAAAACTCCCCAAATACAGGTGTGCCAAACTTGTAGTGTCATACCCATGAAGACTCGAGGCTGTAATCACTGCCAAATGTGCTTCAACAAAGTACTGAGTAAAGGGTCTGAATACTTATGTAAATTTGATGTTTCAGTTTTGTATTTTGAATGCATTTGAACATTTTTCTAAAAACCTGTTTTTGCATTGTTATTATGGGGTATAGAGTGTAGATTGATGAGGGGGAAAAACGATGTAATCAATTTTAGAATAAGGCTGTAATGTAACAAAATGTGGAAAAAGCAAAAGGTCTGAATACTTTCTGAATGCAAGTTCTAGCTCATTTACTTGCTTTTGGAAACTCAATGCTTCATATGTAGGTCTGTCCTTGGTCTACTAGTCTTTACGAGCGACTTTTCTTGCTGTGGCAACATACTGCTTTATTGTCATCCAACATTTTATTCAGGAGATGTTTCAAAATGGTTGTCAACACCTTGCTAAGAAGCTTACGACAACTTGGGGTAACTGAGAAAAGTATCACCTTTCCCCAGTTATGGCTAAATGCAAATCCCTGCCTCCCTCTCTCTCTCTCTGCCTTTGATTCAGATATACTGTCGAGTGCTGAGAGGAGCTGATGACATTAGCCTACAGTAGCAGTTTCCCCCAAGCCTAACTGCCTATCGGGCTCCTGTAATTAGTCTATGGTAATATTCCTGCGATTAACTTCACCTCGTTTTAGCGATCATGTTTTAATGATGAGAGAGAGCGAGTCAGTGCATCTGAAGCCCACAGGGATGCATGCATGACACGACCCGACGCCTCAGCCTCTTCATTAACAGCACTGAAGGACACGGGGGTCAAACACACACACACACACTCCAGACAACTTGGGTCACCTTTTGTTTACTTCCCAAGGGCAAAGAAGAAAGGAAATTAGGAAAGGAAATGCGTCATGGAAGAATGCACTTGTTTTCTCATTTTATGTAACCCTCTAAGTCTAGTTAAAAGGTGGTAGGAAAGCTTGAGTGGGGATGGACTTTTCTGCGTTGAAATGGAAGTAAAATATATATTTATATATTTTTCTCTTAAAAGGTAAATCATTGGCATTTACAGTGATTTACAGTTAAAATTGTTGCATATAGCAGGTTTTCCAAACTCGGTCTGGTTTTTGCCCTAACACTACACAGCTGATTCAAATAACCAACTCATCATCAAGCTGTGATTATTTGAATCAGCTGTGTAGTGCTAGGGCAAAAACCAAAACATGCACCCAGGGGGGACCCCAGGACCCAGTTTGGGAAACCCTGACATAAAGCACTTTCACGTCCTTTTAAATCCTTCCTTGGCATCAGACCTCTATTTACTTATCATTTTCTCTGAACGCCACTCTGATTCTCTTATTGTATTTTAGCAGGGGGTCCCACTGAGACCAAGGTCTCCTTGGCAAGGAAGACTTCTCTGTAATACTCTACTGCAGGGGTAGGCATCCGTGTTCCTGGATTGCCGCAGGTACAGCAGGATTTTGTACCAACTAGACACCCCACGTGACCAACTGAGCGAATTGGTCAGTTCAGTGATTGCCTGAATTCAACACACCGGGTCTTCCAGGTGGGTTAAATCCAACACAGGAAGTACCTGCGGCCCTCCAGAACCAGGGTTGTCTCCCCTGCTCTACACAGTGTGGCAGTTATAAGCCTAGTGGAGGAGGGCCAGCAGTGTATCCACAACAAGAGCTGCTGAGTGGCCATAGAGCAGCAATAGTGAAGTGTCTTGTCTGACAGTGGTGCATTTGTACATCAAGGACATGGCTCACTGACAGCTCCATTAGTGGCTGTCTTGGGGCCAGGGGGACTGCATGGGGGCCCCTGATCAATCTGATCTACTTGGCACCTTGGCCCTTGGCCCCCATGTACCTCTACCCTCCTCAGCCATAGTATAGACACTAGCAGGTGTGTTGGCGAGAGGTATTGATGGTCTAGGAAGGAGAAGGACGTGTGTGTTTCTCCAGGAGGGATTAGGGTTTCTATTTTAATACACACACACATGTATGCATCATTGTTATGTTTAGATACACGAACATACACACACACTAACACACTGATACACACACTTGGAAGAATGCTCTGTTCCATAATTTGATGGAAAGCTACTCAGAATACAGATGAATTGTAAAGAAGCAGAATAAGTCTCAAGACAGGGATTTGTTCCGGCTTAAATCAGAATTACTAAATCATTCCTCCAATCCCTGAGCAATACAGAACCACCTGAGGACGTTTCCATCCCGGCTTTTTGACCACATCTCACCCCTATCATCAGGTGTTGTCTTCATGACAGGGGTCAGAGGCCGTAGGGCAAAGGTCAAAACGTTTGACAATTGTCACCTGTGTCCCTCTCTTGTGTCCCACCTGTCACGGGACCCTGTGGTTGTGTGGCATGTCTGTGACACGTCTGGCCCAGGCATGGTGACTCTGTCCATGTAGCTGTGACTGGAGGAACATGTGAGCATGTCAGCTATTCAATCAGTCAGACTGTCACAGGCTTGCGTCCCAAACGGCACCCTGTTCCCTTTATAGTGCACTACTTTGCTGTGTTAAGAAATAGTGCACTATATAGGGAATAGAGTTCCATCTGGGACGCAGTCAGGGATAACAGAGTCTTTTGTCTTGGCTTCAGTAAACGTCCCCCTTTGACACACAGGACTGATCAATAACCATTGTTTTCTGAGGGGTTTTAGAAAAACATGTGTGGCTTTTTACTGTACTGATTATCGAGTGTTGCCGGGAGTGACAAAGGACACATAGAAATAGATGTCATGGTTGTTCTGGAAAATCCTTTGTTGCTTTGCTGGTGTTTGAGGGTGGGGAGGGTGGTGGTGGGAGTGTGCCTGCATGTGGGTAGATCAGAGGAGGCTGGTGGGAGGAGCTATAGGAGGACGGGCTCATTGTAAAGACTGGAATGGACCTGTTGGAACGGTATCAAACACCGCAAACACATGGAAACAACATGTTTGACTCCGTTCCATTTATTCCATTCCAGCCATTGAGTGCGTCCTCCTATAGCTCTTCCCACCAGCCTCCACGGGTGTACATGTGATACTACATACTTGTGTGGCGCATTGGCACATTTCTGTGTATGAACATTTGTGCATGTATGCCTGCTTATACACCTATGTCTTTGCATTCCCTTTCACATCTACAATATGTGTATCGATGTATACATCCACCCACGTTCACATATCCTCGGTTCCTTCACTGGTATCTCCAGCCCCCCTTAAATTATGGATGAACCTGGCAATGTGGAACGATTACGCAACCATGTACCCCACCTGTACCCCACCTGTACCCCACTGGCTTCATTATTCCGTGTTAGGATCATTTGGCCGTTAGTGTCGCTGGGGCACCGCATGACAGCCAACATTAATATTTAGCAGTCTCTTTTAGAAGAGGAGACCCAGCGGTAGAGCGAGAGAAAAAGAGGAGAGGAAAGGAAACAGAAGCCAACGGTTGTCCGCCTCGGACAGAACTGACACATAGAGGACAGGTCGGCCATCTGTTTTCAAGCTCCAGTGAATTGCATTTTGGGTCGGCTAATAGTTTTTGGGTTTTTTGTCTTTCCCCCGGAGCAAACAGTATGTTTGTTTATTTATTCATATTGTTGGCCCGTGCGCGTATGCCAAAAGTGCATCCTTTTGCCTATTTACCATGCAGAGAAAGGCCTTTAAGGCGTTTTGTTGTGAACAGCACGGATGAGATTAGTATTTTGTCCTTAAAGTAACAGGTGTTAATAAGGGTATTATTCAATCAAAACTGAAAAGCAGGTTTCTGGACCTCCAGGTCTAGCCCTGTGTTGTGATTGGACCTCCAGGTCTAGTCCTGTGTTGTGGTTGGACTTCCAGGTCTAATCCTGTGCTGTGATTGGACCTCCAGGTCTAGCCCTGTGTTGTGATTGGACCTCCAGGTCTAGTCCTGTGTTGTGATTGGACCTCCAGGTCTAGTCCTGTGTTGTGATTGGACTTCCAGGTCTAGTCCTGTGCTGTGATTGGACCTCCAGGTCTAGCCCTGTGTTGTGATTGGACCTCCAGGTCTAGTCCTGTGTTGTGGTTGGACTTCCAGGTCTAGTCCTGAGCTGTGATTGGACTACCTTTGATTGCATCCCCAGCTAGCGGCCCTTATTGCGTTTGCATCTCTCTCCCCTGTTGCCCTGCGACACGTAATGACTGCGAATTAGCATGTGTTAGGGTAGCGCTTAGCGGCCGCTCCGTGGAGTCTCACCCCTGAGTGTCTCCTGTAATGTAATCCCATTTGTTGTCTTGGTCTGGCCTCTATCAGGGCCGCTGGATTCAAATCAGATGGTTACTTTAAAGGCCTGTTGGGGTCCCCTCTGTCTAACAAGATTCAATTACTCTATCCAAACAGAGTGATTAGATTGGGCTGCATGTCTCCTTCTGAACTCACATTTCCCAAGCAAGTGTGTGTGTGTGTGTGTGTGTGTGTGTGTGTGTGTGTGTGTGTGTGTGTGTGTGTCTATAATAACAATTTGGTGGATGCTTATATTTGCCCTGTTTGTGTGTATGTGTGTGTGTTTTCATGCATCCATGCTTGTGTTCAGGTTTTTGTCTACATAATTGAATGTGGTAGACATGGTTCTCCCTGTAAATATTTAGCCCAGACTCAGACATTGTGGGCAGTCTGAACCTTCTCCTATGCCCTTGGTAACTCACAGCAGACAAAGAAGTCCAATTCAATCTAGATCTGATGTGCAAGATCTGTCTGGAAGGAGTCTTTAACTCATTGGTGAATGTGTGGTGAATGGGTAGTTAGACATGTCACATTCACTGGAGCCTTCAATGTACTGCTATTGTGAGTCTATACGAAGTAACACAATCCATTAGAATGGCAGTGGAAGCAGTTGGATAGTGTCAACAAATGTTCATTCTGTTTTTAAAGAAAATACCAAAATGCAGGTGTAAATGAGTACAGCGGCCATGTTTGTTCCATGAGCAATACGCTCCCATTATCCCAGCTGTTTGCCTTGATTCATAACCCACTTCTGCTGAACACCCTTTTCTAAGAAATGTGACAAAAGTGGGTAAAATAACAGTAAATATTTTCTAAGTGACCCAGCTCATGTAGCAGATCATTTTGCAGCACCTCATCTGTTGCTTCGAATCCTTTCAGCACTCACCTGTTGAACGCTTGCATTCCAGGGAGTCAGCAGAGCTTACTAAACGACTGCATTTCCCAAACGACTGCTAATTTGCACACCAGTGACTGAGTCGGACATAAGCCTTTGAATGCTAACGAGTGACTTATTTGTCTGCTTGATAATTAGTTGGATTCAGCCGCGTGTCAGACTCCACCTCAGCGCCCGACTTCCCAAGAAATCACTATGACATTTTCCAAGACAGTGTCACTGTCAAGGACATGCTTTTAGCAGTCTATTAACAGCATGTCATCTTTTTTTAAATGACTTTTTGATGGTGACTAGGTATTTGATGTTTTTGACACAAAAGTGATTGGCTTATCCTAGTGTTAAACCCATCCACCTGTCCACCGGAAATCAGTGACCCCATTAACACACTTTGAGTTGGTTTAACGGCATTCACACCTCTGATGTATTACAGCATGCTGTGTATTTAACGGCCGCTAAAACGTTGCTAAGTAACAGAGATCAGTATGTATCAATGCATATCAGTAAATGAATGGCACACGCTCCCCATGATATTCAGCTTCTACGTTCTTAGTGGCACTAAGTATAGTCTTGTGACTGTACCTGCGCCATCAAACTGCTCTTTCGAAACAAATAACCCTATTGCATAAACAAAAATAACCACATTTAATAAATAACATGACATGTGTTGGGTGAACAGCATCATGAAAGAGGAGATAAAAAATAACTGTTTAATTCTTTGACCATTTCAATTTCTTCCAAACTAAAGTTGGTTTTTAAATAAGGTTGTATAAGTAACTGTAAAAGAGAGTCATTTCCCTACACCCTAATAAAAATAGAACTAAAACACCAAACATTGGCAATTGAATTGCAAAACGTGTCTTCGTCTAACTTCAAATGTCCAAACCAAACAGATAGTGTAAATAGAACTAGTATACTGCTATACTGTCCACTGACAGGACATAAATTGAATGCAGGCCTGTATGCCTCGCCAGGCGTCAGCCAGTCAATGTAAAGCATGTAAAGTAAAGCGTGAGAATAGCAATCTGTCCGTGTATCGCTTCAAAGGATTCAGGATTTCTTTCCGGTTTTCTTCCAGTCCCCTTTCAAAGCTGTGCCACGGCCGCATAATGTCAACCAATCGTGTGGAAACTCCACACACACCTCCAGCCACTGGCCGTATGGTGAAAAGCATTTGGAATGTCATAAAAAAGACAGAAGGCAATTCCAGGGGTTGTTGCTGTATCCGGCACTTCAGTGGTAAAAGCCCTGTCCACACACACGCTCGCGTGCACACACCTTCTACAGAGGCCTGGGGAGAGACGGTTGTGCAAAGTTTTTCCTCATACTCACCAACATCTGGCGGAGGCAGACTTACTGAGCCACCATGGGGCCTGAAAACATCCAGTTAAGACTGAGGAAATGAGAGGGGGGGAAACCTACCACAAGCCTTAAGGAAACATTTGATCACCTGAACCTGGGTGGAGAGAGAGAGAGAGAGAGAGAGAGAGAGAGAGAGAGAGAGAGAGAGAGAGAGAGAGAGAGAGAGAGAGAGATCCGTTACTCCCACAGCAGAGGATAAGCTAACCAAACATGGAGACCTGCAGGATGAAGAGGAAGATGGCTGGTCTATCGGCATCTTCTACTTCTCTTGCCTGACCCTCACCACCACACAGTCAGTACATGTAACAGTCTGACCCTCACCACCACACAGTCAGTACATGTAACAGTCTGACCCTCACCACCACACAGTCAGTACATGTAACAGTCTGACCCTCATCTCCATACAGTCAGTACATGTAACAGTCTGACCCTCATCTCCACACAGTCAGTACATGTAACAGTCTGACCCTCACCACCACACAGTCAGTACATGTAACAGTCTGACCCTCATCTCCACACAGTCAGTACATGTAACAGTCTGACCCTCACCACCACACAGTCAGTACATGTAACAGTCTGACCCTCACCACCACACAGTCAGTACATGTAACAGTCTGACCCTCACCACCACACAGTCAGTACATGTAACAGTCTGACGCTCACCACCACACAGTCAGTACATGTAACAGTCTGACCCTCATCTCCACACAGTCAGTACATGTAACAGTCTGACCCTCACCACCACACAGTCAGTACATGTAACAGTCTGACGCTCACCACCATACAGTCAGTACATGTAACAGTCTGACCCTCATCTCCATACAGTCAGTACATGTAACAGTCTGACCCTCATCTCCATACAGTCAGTACATGTAACAGTCTGACCCTCACCACCACACAGTCAGTACATGTAACAGTCTGACCCTCACCACCACACAGTCAGTACATGTAACAGTCTGACCCTCACCACCACACAGTCAGTACATGTAACAGTCTGACCCTCACCACCACACAGTCAGTACATGTAACAGTCTGACCCTCACCACCACACAGTCAGTACATGTAACAGTCTGACGCTCACCACCACACAGTCAGTACATGTAACAGTCTGACCCTCACCACCACACAGTCAGTACATGTAACAGTCTGACCCTCACCACCACACAGTCAGTACATGTAACAGTCTGATCCTCACCATCATACAGTCAGTACATGTAACAGTCTGACCCTCATCTCCATACAGTCAGTACATGTAACAGTCTGACCCTCACCACCACACAGTCAGTACATGTAACAGTCTGACCCTCACCACCACACAGTCAGTACATGTAACAGTCTGACCCTCACCACCACACAGTCAGTACATGTAACAGTCTGACGCTCACCACCACACAGTCAGTACATGTAACAGTCTGACCCTCACAACCACACAGTCAGTACATGTAACAGTCTGACCCTCACCACCACACAGTCAGTACATGTAACAGTCTGACGCTCACCACCATACAGTCAGTACATGTAACAGTCTGACCCTCACCACCACACAGTCAGTACATGTAACAGTCTGACCCTCATCTCCATACAGTCAGTACATGTAACAGTCTGACCCTCACCACCACACAGTCAGTACATGTAACAGTCTGACCCTCACCACCACACAGTCAGTACATGTAACAGTCTGACCCTCACCACCACACAGTCAGTACATGTAACAGTCTGACCCTCATCTCCATACAGTCAGTACATGTAACAGTCTGACCCTCACCACCACACAGCCAGTACATGTAACAGTCTGACCCTCATCTCCATACAGTCAGTACATGTAACAGTCTGACCCTCATCTCCATACAGTCAGTACATGTAACAGTCTGACCCTCACCACCACACAGTCAGTACATGTAACAGTCTGACCCTCATCTCCATACAGTCAGTACATGTAACAGTCTGACCCTCATCTCCATACAGTCAGTACATGTAACAGTCTGACCCTCACCACCACACAGTCAGTACATGTAACAGTCTGACCCTCACCACCACACAGTCAGTACATGTAACAGTCTGACCCTCATCTCCATACAGTCAGTACATGTAACAGTCTGACCCTCATCTCCATACAGTCAGTACATGTAACAGTCTGACCCTCACCACCACACAGTCAGTACATGTAACAGTCTGACCCTCATCTCCATACAGTCAGTACATGTAACAGTCTGACCCTCATCTCCATACAGTCAGTACATGTAACATTCTGACCCTCATCTCCAAAGGTCAGTACATGTAACAGTCTGACCCTCATCTCCATACAGTCAGCACATGTAACAGTCTGACCCTCATCTCCACACAGTCAGTACATGTAACAGTCTGACCGTCATCTCCATACAGTCAGTACATTTAACAGTCTGACCCTCATCTCCATACAGTCAGTACATGTAACAGTCTGACCGTCATCTCCATACAGTCAGTACATGTAACAGTCTGACCCTCATCTCCATACAGTCAGTACATGTAACAGTCTGACCCTCATCTCCACACAGTCAGTACATTTAACAGTCTGACCCTCACCACCACACAGTCAGTACATGTAACAGTCTGACCCTCACCACCACACAGTCAGTACATGTAACATTCTGACCCTCATCTCCAAAGGTCAGTACATGTAACAGTCTGACCGTCATCTCCATACAGTCAGTACATTTAACAGTCTGACCCTCATCTCCATACAGTCAGTACATGTAACAGTCTGACCCTCATCTCCATACAGTCAGTACATGTAACAGTCTGACCCTCATCTCCATACAGTCAGTACATGTAACAGTCTGACCCTCATCTCCATACAGTCAGTACATGTAACAGTCTGATCCTCACCATCATACAGTCAGTACATGTAACAGTCTGACCCTCATCTCCATACAGTCAGTACATGTAACAGTCTGACCCTCACCATCATACAGTCAGTACATGTAACAGTCTGACCCTCATCTCCATACAGTCAGTACATGTAACAGTCTGACCCTCATCTACATACAGTCAGTACATGTAACAGTCTGACCCTCATCTCCATACAGTCAGTACATGTAACAGTCTGACCCTCATCTCCATACAGTCAGTACATGTAACAGTCTGACCCTCATCTCCATACAGTCAGTACATGTAACAGTCTGACCCTCATCTCCATACAGTCAGTACATGTAACAGTCTGACCCTCATCTCCACACAGTCAGTACATGTAACAGTCTGACCCTCATCTCCATACAGTCAGTACATGTAACAGTCTGACCCTCATCTCCATACAGTCAGTACATGTAACAGTCTGACCCTCACCATCATACAGTCAGTACATGTAACAGTCTGACCCTCATCTCCACACAGTCAGTACATGTAACAGTCTGACCCTCATCTCCATACAGTCAGTACATGTAACAGTCTGACCCTCATCTCCATACAGTCAGTACATGTAACAGTCTGACCCTCATCTCCACACAGTCAGTACATGTAACAGTCTGACCCTCATCTCCATACAGTCAGTACATGTAACAGTCTGACCCTCATCTCCATACAGTCAGTACATGTAACAGTCTGACCCTCACCATCATACAGTCAGTACATGTAACAGTCTGACCCTCATCTCCACACAGTCAGTACATGTAACAGTCTGACCCTCATCTCCATACAGTCAGTACATGTAACAGTCTGACCCTCATCTCCATACAGTCAGTACATGTAACAGTCTGACCCTCATCTCCACACAGTCAGTACATGTAACAGTCTGACCCTCATCTCCATACAGTCAGTACATGTAACATTGGACTCTTCAACTCCCTTTCAGAGCATTGCTGTAGATGAGAACGTGTTCCCAGTCAACTTACCTTCTATAACAAGGTGGTGTCACTTTATCTCAATAGGCACCTGATGCATATACTGTGTGTGTGTGTGTGTGTGTGTGTGTGTGTGTGTAGTGTGTGTAGTGTGTGTAGTGTGTGTTGTGCGCGCTCAACAGACAGTCGGTAACATTTCTTCCTATAACATTTCCTAAGTGCCAAAACACATGCCTGTTGACTCACTGCAGGGAAGCATCTATTACCTAAAGTTGACAAACAAACAAACGAGACAAACATAAACACTGACAGCGAATAGCGACACTACTTTCTCTGATGTTTACTCATCTATATCCCCCAGCAGCCCTGTGCATATTACTATAACAACACCACACAACCTGGTCCTCCTGTATCTAGGGCTATATAGGACAGGGTACTAGAGAGTTACTGTCCATTAATAAATCCAGTTGTAATGTTGTTTATTTGTATGCAGATCAGAGGTAAATGTATTCCTCTCCTACAGGGGCCCGACACCTCATCTCTATTCATATCTGCTCTGTTAATTAGCATTTTCCCACTCATCTCCTTTGTGGAGCGGAAACAGTTCTCTCTCTCTTTCTCTCTCTTTCTCTCTCTCTCTCTTTGTCTCTCTTTCTCTCTCTTTCTCTCTCTCTATATATATATTTGTTTTGGTGTGTTTATTTTGTACGCTGCTAAGGGATAGTTTTTATCCTATTTTAAAACCTCTGACAAAACAAGGGCTTTACGTTTGATAACGGGCCGAGCGAACACATCGTTCCCGTTTGATAGCCTACAAGTTAATTCTATAAATAAATTGCTTTCTGAGCGAGTGAATTCGTCCAGGGTCACAACCCTAACCCTACTACTCCTTTTAATTATGTATGCAGTGGAGTAGTCTATTTGCTTTGCCGGGAGTTTCGGCGGGGGTCAATTGATTAGCATTCACGTGTTCTTTGATGTAATGCTCATCAATTCCCCCCCGTTCTAATTTCAGATATTGGATGAAATGGAGGCGAGCCAATGTAGCCAATGCCGTTGACTGATGGAATAAAAGGCAGTTCAGACCTATGTGATTGTTACAGTACAATAGACCCCTCTCCTCCCTCCCTCCAATCCACACGACGGGTCCCAAATGGCCCCCTATTCCCTTTATAGGGCACTACATTTGGCCATAGGCATGTGTCAAAGTTTAGTGCACTATCAAGGGAATAGGATGCCATTTGGGGAGCAACCACTGTGAAGTACGCCTCCATTATGCATTCTCTCTGGGTTTTTCATCTCCATTATGTTGCCTTTAGTAAATGTATGCATCCAGGTGACTTTATAAAACAGACAAAAATCCACCGCTCCAGTTTTCCACATCCAGGTGACTTTATAAAACAGACAAAAATCCACCTCTCCAGTTTTCCACATCCAGGTGACTTTATAAAACCGATAAAAATCCACCTCTCCAGTTTTCCACATCCAGGTGACTTTAGAAAACAGACAAAAATCCACCTCTCCAGTTTTTCACATCCAGGTGACTTTATAAAACTGACAAAAATCCACCTCTCCAGTTTTCCACATCCAGGTGACTTTATAAAACAGACAAAAATCCACCTCTCCAGTTTTCCACATCCAGGTGACTTTATAAAACGGACAAAAATCCACCTCTCCAGTTTTCCACATCCAGGTGACTTTATAAAACTGACAAAAATCCAGCTCTCCAGTTTTTTGCTGTGACGGGGGTGTTTTGTGTTTTTCTATGTTTTCTATTTCTATGTTTAAGTTCTAGTTTTTCTATTTCTATGTTGGGTTGATCTCCAATTGGAGGCAGCTGGTCCTCGTTACCTCTGATTGGAGATCATATTTAAGTAGGTTTTTTTTTTTCCTGGGTTTTGTGGGTGATTATCTTTTGAGTAGTGTTTGTTTGCAACCATGCTGCATTTTGGTCCGATCCTTTCGACAACCGTGACATCCACATCCAGGTGACTTTATAAAACCGATAAAAATCCACCGCTCCAATTTTCCATATCTGAGGCTTGGGCCTTGTGTGACAATAGGGTTTTGATCTGTCTCTGTATAAAGAAGATCTGATATACATTATTCAAGATTGAGGACCTATACATTTCCTAAATGAATCTATAACAAGACACTATAGATCTCTCCATAGCATATTTGAACCTCCATATGCCACATTGTTGGGTGACTGGACCCATCAAAGGCATTATAATGATGTACAGTAGATAGACCTTTCATATTGTGATGTAGTTTATCGGCATTGGTGGTTTGATGTCCTCTGCACTGTGTATCTTAAATCAACCAACAGCAGTCTTTTCTCCTAGAGTCCTTTAGATTCAGAAAGTTATATTTTCAGATAACTAACTTGTAAGTGCCTTACATTCATGAAATTATTGAAAGGGAAAAAAAACATATTTTTGCTAACGATAGGAGCTATTTCAGAAATGTCTTCCTTTCTAGCTGATTGCTGTTAACCTTTTACTGCAGTGGGCTAAATCAGGGACACAGTGTTTCTTGGCAGTCTTAAACAAATCTTGTTTGGAACAAAAGTATACACCTCACACACATGGTTATGGGCTTAACAAAAGACACCTGTACAATGTCCAATATAGAGTTGAAATGTATTCAATTTTGAGTTTGCAACCCAATATTACACTTTATATACATCACAGAAGACTTAAATATGACAAAACTGTTGGACATAGAAACACTAGATTTTTGGCGGGTTTAAAAAAATAATGTATTAATGATGAAATTAAGAAAAATATGAATAACATTCCACCCACGAGGCCACTAAGTCATTTGACTGCAGGACAGGGCTACATGACATGTGTTTTTGAGGTCTTTTAAGATCTCCGTCCTTTTGTTTACCACAAGGATAAGCTGTAGGGCGATTGAATTGAAAGAAACTCCATTGAAATACTGTGAATGAATGATACTGTAGGTGCAGTATGGCATGTCATCCATGTCTATGTTCTTGAAAGCATTCATTCAATAACATAGGATCATGTAGGTATTGTATGCAGTAGCATCATTCAAACAACTGAGAATATTTAAAATGTTCAGCATTGTGGCCTTGCCTCCACCTTCCATAAGCTATGGGAACTGAATAGATATGCAGGGCCGCTGATTGGTAGTAGACATTTTCCATTTACGTCCGGCAAGATTGAGACCCTGTTTACCCTGCTCAATGATTCACTGAAAGCCTTTGTTCAATCAACACAATGCAAGAACTTTCAAACCAAACAAAACGAATATGCAATTAGTTCCTCCTTGCGCTGTGTGCATTCACCTTACACACAGTGTACTGATCTTGACTTCTTTCACGGGAATCAATAAAGCTTCATGGCAGATGTCAACAGTCGGTAGAGAAAGCTAGGGGAGATTCAGCAATTAAATACAGAACAAGTGCATTGATTCACATTATTTAACGCATTGTGTGACATACAATATCTGTCCTGTCCTGTAAAGGAGCACTTATAATCCATCGCCAAGGCGACAACTCTGGAAAGAAAGTGGATCTACTTTCTCAGGTGTGCATGTCAATCGGTCACATTTGAAGTTTCTTGTCCACTTACTGTCACCCATACTTTGTAAACTGTAACACTTTTAAACTTGTATTGATGAAGTACTAGTTTCTTTACAGTCCAAGTAATGGAATAGTTTGCTCAGATAATTCTGTATCTGTTTCTGTTTAAAACTTTTATTGATACAATTTTACGATTCAACAAATGGAATCTTTCTGTTTCAGACCGATCTTTCATTTATGGACCTCTCAACTCTGCGTCCAACCTTCTAATCTCCCAAAGCCTTCTCGTCAATCTCTTTCTCCTAGCATGGTGATGATACAGTAGACATTCTGTGCCCTTCCCTCAACGTGTACTGTAAATATGCATCCCAAATGGGACCCTATTCACTACATAGTGCACTACTTTTGACCAGAGCTCTATGAGCCCTGTTGAATACTAGTGCCCTATATAGGGAATACGCTGCCATTTGGGACACAGTATCAAGATTGTGTATGCATGTCTTCCCTCCCGTAGTTGGGTTGAATGAATCAGTATGCATGAAGTATGTATAGAGGTGACACACAGAGAACACAGGATGTGATGATTGTTAATTGCATCTCAGCTACAACTGACAGTACAGTACGGCTTCCAGATACCACTCTTGGCTGCGATGCCATACATACTGTATGTAGGATCATTACTACACACCCATTGGATTTACGTAAGTGGCTCTGTGTGTTTGACCACATGTGACTACTGCAATGGGAGAGGACTTGCTGCTTAGTCCACTGGTGCACTCTGTCTCTGTCTCTCTTACTTTCTCTCTTTCTCTGTCGCTTTCTCTATCTTTCTTACACTCTCCATCCCTCTTACCCCTCTCACTCTCTCACTTCTTTGTACTTCTACCCCTCTCTGTCTCCCTACCTCATACATTGCTGTGTGGCCTGGTGGTTAGGTGGTGAGCAGCATCTGCAGCCGGGGCCCTCTCTGATTGATAACTTCTTCCTTGGTTGTGACGGGGGACTGCTCAGGCTCAATCACACCCCAAATTGGCTAAAATGGGCCCTGTTTATTATGCGTAGACATAGTGAGCCCCGAACCATACACACGCACAAGGACACACACGGATACACACACTTTGCATTGATCAAAACTGAGGGAGAAAGAAACACTCTGAACCTGACCATGTAAATTCCGTTGCGGGGGGGAGATCGTTTGCCCGATTACAGATAACTTTTGACGTACTCTTAAAGGGTTTCAGATGACTCAAATCTGGTCTCACACCAAGGCAGGGAAGCGGTTGTTGTTGTTGACATTGTTTTGATGAGACATGCTACGGAGGATTGTGACTTGATCTTTGCTGACTTTTGGTCAGTGAACATGTGATGGAGAAACCCATCACATGGGATATACTGGCATGGAGGAAGCCAACAAATTAGCCTGGTTAAATCACACTGAACCCTACGCTCATCACATTCAGTCTGTTTTAACCAGGCTACCATGACAGAGCTATGGATGAAACATGCCTCGTTAATGAAACATCATTAACGAGACTCTGCAATACAAACGGCCCATGCCTCCCCTACTGAGCGACTCCACATCTGAGCAATAGTCATGTGGCCTATACCATTCATACCATTCAACCATTCATACCATTCATACCATTCATACCATTCATACCGTTCATACGTCCATAAACTTGGTGTGTTAGCCCACACGTCCCTTACTGAGTGGCTCCACATCTGAGCGATAGGCATATGCCAATATCATACCATTCATACATCCATAAACTCAGCGTGTTAACAAAGGCCCTTTGCTTCACCGCACAAAGATACAGTAGGGTTTATATGAAGTTTATTAAGGCCCCTATCCTTGTATTGTCCCTGTACCTTATCACCGGCAGTTAGAAAATACCCTGCCTCTCTCTCTGACTGAATTATGATCCCTCATATATTTCTGAGCGTCGTCCTTATTCTTCCTTCAGTCTTCCACTGATCCTGTACATGTATTTCATTTCTCTTTCCCCGCTCCCCTCTCTCTCTTTCTCTCTTTCTTTCTTTCTTTCTCTTTTTCTTTCTCTCTCTGCCTCTCTCTCTCTCTGCCTCTCTCTTTTCCAGCCGGAGGCCAAACCCTAGCTTTAGCGGCCAAGGTAAGCTGAGGAACACAATGCAAGGCGGCTGTGATCCGTGTCTGCTTTGGAAACGAGGTTAATGTCCTTGAGAAAAGTCTATCTGGCAACAGACCCCTTTCAACTGATTCTATCGCTACGGGAGAAGAGGGGGTCTAGTTTGCAGCGAAGAAGAGCGCAGAGCATTTGCCTGCTGGTGTGAGGCCAAGAGCCCATATTAAATTACCTGTCTGCCAAGACGGTGGGATCAGTTCGCCTGTTGTTCCTTTCTTGAGATTGTTCCCTTCACAGAGGGGGCCAAAGCACTCTGGCAACTAGGAGGCCTTAGTGGGCTATTGCTCAGAGAGAGAGAGAGATGGAGAGAGAGAGAGAAAGAGATTGAGCGCGTGAGAGAGTGTGTGTGTCTGTTTGTGTGTGTGCCAAAAGCTTGCTCGTTTGCTGTTAGTCATTGGAGCAGACCTGGGTTGTCTTTCAAACACCTGGAATGGGAGGCGTTTGCACTTTTGGGATGCCTCCATTGGTTCCATTGCGTCAGGAAAGATCAATCACGCACAGTTTAAGTGTTTGAAAAAAGAAAAACAAATGCTATTTGAACCCAGGTCTGAATTCTGAACTGTCTGTTTGTATGCGTCTATGTTGCTATTCTTAGATTTGTGTTTAGCCTAATTTCTGGGTCTGTAGTTAATTGTTAATGTCATTGTTAGTTCATCACATCACCCCCCGTTGCTCTTATGTGACGGCAGCAGGTTTGAGTTAATGCCTTCAGAGCAGAGTCTCTGTCTGAACACAAACACACACACACAATCTCTCTCTCACACACACAGATACACATACACACAGATTCTCTCTCTCTCTCTCTTTCTCTCTCTCACACACACACACACAGATACACACACACAATCTCTCTCTCTTTTACGCACACACGCACACATGCGCACACACACACACACACACACACACACACACACACACACACACACACACACATTATCTCTCTCTTTCACACACACTAGTTTTATTTTATTTAACCTTTATTTAACTGGTGATGGGAAGTTCAGGCTATTTTTACTGACTCTGATCTTTTCTCCTTCAGTCAAAACAACAAATCTTTCGACTCATTTGGTTCATTTGAGTCAGTAATGCCCAGAGCATGCAGGACCCCCTACCAGCAAATGATGAACTGAAAACTGGAGTCATGATTCTACGAGCTGCTCGTTCACATGTCGTTCACCATAAGGGGCTTAGTGGAGATGTCATTTGTGACTGAGACTTGTAAATGTGTGCTGTAAATGTAATTTTTTTCATTTCTAGGCACACAAATAAGATTATCATGCATTTGAAATGAGGTCTAGTTGTGGCAGCAACCAGACTAGATTATGAACGACTCTTGGCGGAATGCATTGCTTGACTGCCGTGAGGGTGATAAATTAGTAGCCTGATGACTCACACTACGGCGATAAGCACAGTCGTTTGCAAACTGCAGCCCCCCAAACGATTTGTTCATGAGTTTGAGTTTGTTGAGCAGAGGCTGTGTATGTTTTGGTTTACAAAGCTGTGTCCACTACAACATTCAATAATCAATGGATTTCAGTCATTCTAGCACCATGTGATCAATTATCAGTTCCAAACATGTATTCTTCTTCTCTATGCTCATGATCTATTTTCCTGTGCTCACATGACCGCCAAGTGGTGGTTGGAACCCATCTCTGGAGCCGCTGAGCCAGAGGAGTGTGTATTAATCCTGCTGTTGGACTCATTGTGGCCAGCACTAGCAGGTCAAACCAATGACTAAAATTAACGAGTCACTTAGAAAAACAAATCATGACTCTCGAGTCAGTAAAAATAATCGTTAAAAAAGACTGAATCGTTCGCGAACTGCACATCACTAACACACACACTATATCTCTGTCACGCTTACTCTCTCTCTCACACACACACACACACACACACACACACACACACACACACACACACACACACACACACACAGCTCCACTCTGTCTCTTTGAGCTCCAGTGTCTGTGATGACTCACAGAGCCAAACACCCCAGAATAGCACAGTTTGGTTGTGTTCTGTGTTTTTCTCCTCACACCAGTCCAGGATTAATGAGCCAAATGGGCGAATACAATCATGTTAGCTAGTCAAATGTACAGTCATGGCCAAAAGTTTTGAGAATGACACAAATATTAATTTTCACAAAGTCTGCTGCTTCAGTGTCTTTAGATATTTTTGTCAGATGTTACTATGGAACACTGAAGTATAATTACAAACATTTCATAAGTGTCAAAGGCTTTTATTGACAATTACATGAAGTTGATGCAAAGAGTCAATATTTGCAGTGTTGACCGTTCTTTTTCAAGACCTCTGCAATCCACCCTGGCATGCTCACACACACACACACACACACACACAATTAACTTTTGGGCAACATCCTGACTGATGGCAGCCCATTCTTGCATAATCAATGATTGGAGTTTGTCAGAATTTGTGGGTTTTTGTTTGTCCACCCGCCTCTTGAGGTTTGACCACAAGTCCTCAATGGGATTAAGGTCTGGGGAGTTTCCTGGCCATGGACCCAAAATATCGATGTTTTGTTCCCCGAGCCACTTAGTTATCACTTTTGCCTTATGGCAAGGTGCTCCATCATGCTGGAAAAAGCATTGTTCATCACAAAACTGTTCCTGGATGGTTGGGAGAAGTTGCTTTCGGAGGATGTGTTGGTACCATTCTTTATTCATGGCTGTGTTCTTAGGCAAAATTGTGAGTGAGCCCACTCCCTTGGCTGAGAAGCAACCCCACACATGAATGGTCTCAGGATGCTTTACTGTTGGCATGACACAGGACTGATGGTAGCGCTCACATTGTCTTCTCCGGACAAGCTTTTTTCCGGATGCCCCAAACAATCGGAAAGGGGATTCATCAGAGAAAATGATTTTACCCAAGTTCTCAGCAGTCCAATCCCTGTACCTTTTGCAGAATATCAGTCTGTCCCTGATGTTTTTGCTGGAGAGAAGTGGCTTCTTTGCTGCCCTTCTTGACACAAGGCCATCCTCCAAAAGTCTCACTGTGCGTGCAGATGCACTCACACCTGCCTGCTGCCATTCCTGAGCAAGCTCTGTACTGGTGGTGCCCCGATCCCGCAGCTGAATGAACTTTAGGAGATGGTCCTGGCGCTTGCTGGACTTTCTTGGGCGCCCTGAAGCCTTCTTCACAACATTTGAACCCCTCTCCTTGAAGTTCTTGATGATCCGATAAATGGTTGATTTAGGTGCAATCTTACTGGCAGCAATATCCTTGCCTGTGAAGCCCTTTTTGTGCAAAGCAATGACGACAGCACGTTTTTCTTTGCAGTTGATTGACAGAGGAAGATGATTCCAAGCACCACCCTCCTTTTGAAGCTTCCAGTCTGTTATTCGAACTCAATCAGCATGACAGAGTGATCTCCAGCCTTGTCCTCATCAACACTCACACCTGTGTTAACGAGAGAATCACTGACATGATGTCAGCTGGTCCTTTTGTGGCAGGGCTGAAATGCAGTGGAAATGTTTTTTGAGGATTCAGTTAATTTGCATGGCAAAGAGGGACTTTGCAATTAATTGCAATTCATCTGATCACTCTTTAAAACATTCTGGAGTATATGCAAATTGCCATCATACAAACTGAGGAGGCAGACTTTGTGAAAATTAATATTTGTGTCATTCTCAAAACTTTTGGCCACGACTGTAGAGCTAACTTCTGTGTTACGGACAATGACCATCTGTTCAGGTAATCATGGAGATGACTGTCTTGTTTTTGAGTCAGTCACTGCATTTGGTTGCTTTGAAATACTGCTAAGAGTGATTTCAACCTGAAGTGCCCATTGATGCATGATGTCAAACTCATAACTATAGGGACAATAGTTTTTCCTAACCATTAAAACCTGACTATGAAAAACTCCAGGCCCTAGTTATAGCCTGCAGCTAGGGCTCAGAGTTTTCCCTTGTCAGGTTACTCCTTTTAGGGCCAGGACTTTTTCCTGACCATGTGACCTGACTGGGAAAACTCTTGGACCTATAAGCTATAACTAGGGCCAAGAGTTTTGCCTGGTAAGGTGACGCATCACAACCCTTTAACAGCAGCATCTGATCGTAGGAACAGGCCCTGTGTCCGACCTTCCTCCTTGTCTCGGAGAGATAATACGCTTTATTAACTGCACTGGCTCATCTATCACTATCTTAATCTGAGGCCAGATCTTTTCATTACACATCTGATAAGTCTCTCCCCTCTTTCTTCATCTCTCTCTCCCTCTCTCTTTTTCTCCCTCACTCTTTTTCTCTCTCCCCTCCCTCCCTGCGGACACCTGGACTCACCTTGGCGTTGTCACGACGATTCATCAGCAAGCCAAAGGAATGTACAATAGATTTTTGGGCAGCGTGCTAATACATTTCAAAGGAGCACAGGTCAAACCCTCTGGCCGTGTACCCAAATGACTTACACAGTAAAGGAGGAGTGATAGGGAAGGAGGGATGGAGTTGGAGGCAGAGAGGTTGGCTTTGGTACCAGCGTTCCGTATCTCATTATTCCGAGGAGTGGGCAGGGACACCTATTTGGGTGACATGGGTGACTCCCTAAAGTCAAAGTGAGAAATTCAATTAAAGTTGTTTTAATTCCACATTAACGTGGAGACGTAGAGCAGAGTTGAGGCTGTGTGTGTGTGTGTGCGTGTGTGCTTGCATGTGTCTGTCTGTACATGCGTGCAAGTGTGTGCTAGCATGTATTTGTGTACGTGCATGTTTGGTCCGTGCCGTGACGCTATTTATCCTGCATAAGCGAGAGTTTTGTTGTGTTACAGCCTAAATTTAAATTTGATTTTAAAAAAATGTCACTGGTCTACACACAATACCCCATAATGTCAAAGTACAATGATGTTTTACATTTTTTTTACAAATTAATAAAAAAATTGAAATCTGAAATGTCCTGAGTCAGTAAGTACTCAACCCCTAAAAAAGTTCAGGAGTAAAAATATGCTTAACAACTCACATAATAAGTTGCAATAATAGTGTGTAACATGATTTTTGAATGACTACCTCATCTCTGTACCCCACACATACAATTTTCTGTAAGGTCCCTCAGTTGAGCAGTGAATTTCAAACACAGATTCAACTACAATGACCAGGGAGGTTTTTCAATGCTTCGCAAAGGGAACCTATTTGTAGATGGATAGAAAAAAAGCAGACATTGAATATCCCTTTGAGCATGGTGAAGTTATTAATTACACTTTGGATGGTGTATCAATACACCCAGTCACTACAACGATACAGGCGTTCTTCCTAACTCAGTTGCCGGGAAGGAGGAAACTGATCAGGGATTTCACCATGAGGCCAATGGGGTCTTTAAAACAGTTACAGAGTCTTATGTTTTCAAATATAGTACAACACGTCACTGCAGTACCACTCTCCATATTTTCAAGCAGACTGGGAGATTATTTCACCTTTCAGCAGGACAATAACCTAAAACACAAGGCCAAATCTACACTGGAGTTGTTTACCAAGAAGACTGTGAATGTTCCTGAGTGGCTGAGTTTTGACTGCTTGAAAATCTATGGCAAGACCTGAAAATGGTTGTCTAGCAATGATCAACAACCAATTTGACAGAGCTTGAAGAATTTTGAAAATAATAATGGACAGATGTTGCACCATTCAGATGTGGAAAGATCTTAGAGACTTACCCAGATAGACTCACAGCTGTAATCACTGCCAAAGGTGCTTCTACAATGTATTGACTCAGGGGTGTGAATACTTATGTAAATTAGCTATTGCTGTATTTCATTTTCAATACATTTGCAAATATTTCTAAAAGCATGTTTTCACTTTGTCATTATGGGGTGTGTAGATTGGTGAGAAACACAACAACATGTGGTATAAATCAAGGAGTATGAATACTTTCTGAAGGCAGTGTACTGTAGATCTGGTAGTGGGCAGAGGGCCCATGTGTTTTAGTGAAAGGGCAGCGTGAGCATAATGTCTGCCTGAGTGGAGCATCAGGGCCATGATCTCTTCTGGAGCAGCTTTGTTATCAGAGGGTCAAAGTCAGGAGCTAGGAGAGAGGGGTGAGTAGCAGAGGAGAACTGGCCTGGACGCAAGACCTGCTGGCCCTCACTGGAAATGCTATCTGGATATCATATTTGAAAGTCAAACACAGTGTACAGTTAGCATTGCATAGTCTAACTGGTCTGGAAGCAAGGCCCGGTGGCCCTCACTCATGCTATCTGGGTACAAGGTAATCTTTGTAAGACAAACAGTGTATGCTACAGTTAGCATAGAGCAGGCACATTTAGCTTAGCCTAGCATATCTAAGCATGTCGTACAATAGCGTAGGAGAGCCCAGAGAGGCATAGCAACTAATTAGCACGTTAGCATGTAAGCGTAGCATAAATTACCACAGCATAATTACATACTTTACTCAGTAGATATTAGTCCTTGGTCTATTACATTATGAGTGGCCAAAGTGAAACCCCAAAGAGCTTACAAATTGCTAGATGTACTGTATAGTGAGAGTTTAAACTGGCCCTTTAGCATAAAACCATTCTGTGTGCAGTTCCGCCACCTCAAATAATCCCATCATGACCTTTTGTGGTGTATGAAACCATTGCATTTCTTCAGATAGCATTGCATACTGTTGCATAGCTTAGCAGCGCTCAGCACAGTGTAGCGGTGGGCTGGAAATAGAACTGCAACAACTGCAGATCCATGTGAGGAAAAGCAGCACCCGGTGCCATATTTGTGTTTTGCTGTTCTTCAGATGATTAATAAGATGATGTTGCACTCCGCTAGGTAGGGACATGTACACAGAGGCAGGCTTTAACAGATGCTTCTCTCACTAAAAAAACTCCCCTTTCTGCAAGTTCACAGTTTGATTCACATCAGCTAGCTCTGGTTGTGTTTTCTCTCTCTCTCTCTCTCTCTCTCTCTCTCTCTCACACACACACACGTAGACCAACATAAACACACATACACTTTACACACACATGCACTTGTACACATACCTTATTATTGTCTATCCTGATGCCTAGTCACTTTACCCTGCCTTCATGTACATATCTACCTCAAATACCTTATTATTATCTATCCTGATGCCTAGTCACTTTACCCTGCCTTCATGTACATATCTACCTCAAGTACCTCGTACCTCTGCACATAGATTATGTACATCTGGTACTGGTAGTCCCTGTATTTAGCTCCACATTGATCTGGTACTGGTACTCCCTGTATATAGCTCCACATTGATCTGGTACTGGTACTCCCTGTATATAGCTCCACATTGATCTGGTACTGGTACTCCCTGTATATAGCACCACATTGATCTGGTACTGGTACTCCCTGTATATAGCTCCACATTGATCTGGTACTGGTACTCCCTGTATGTAGCTCCACATTGATCTGGTACTGGTACTCCCTGTATATAGCTCCACATTGATCTGGTACTGGTACTCCCTGTATATAGCTCCACATTGATCTGGTACTGGTACTCCCTGTATATAGCTCCACATTGATCTGGTACTGGTACTCCCTGTATATAGCTCCACATTGATCTGGTACTCCCTGTATATAGCTCCACATTGATCTGGTACTGGTACTCCCTGTATATAGCTCCACATTGATCTGGTACTGGTACTCCCTGTATATAACTCCACATTGATCTGGTACTCCCTGTATATAGCTCCACATTGATCTGGTACTGGTACTCCCTGTATATAGCTCCACATTGATCTGGTACTGGTACTCCCTGTATATAGCTCCACATTGATCTGGTACTCCCTGTATATAGCTCCACATTGATCTGGTACTGGTACTCCCTGTATATAGCTCCACATTGATCTGGTACTGGTACTCCCTGTATATAACTCCACATTGATCTGGTACTGGTACTCCCTGTATATAGCTCCACATTGATCTGGTACTGGTACACCCTGTATATAGCTCCACATTGATCTGGTACTGGTACTCCCTGTATATAGCTCCACATTGATCTGGTACTGGTACTCCCTGTATATAGCACCACATTGATCTGGTACTGGTACTCCCTGTATATAGCTCCACATTGATCTGGTACTGGTACTCCCTGTATGTAACTCCACATTGATCTGGTACTGGTACTCCCTGTATATAGCTCCACATTGATCTGGTACTGGTACTCCCTGTATATAGCTCCACATTGATCTGGTACTGGTACTCCCTGTATATAGCTCCACATTGATCTGGTACTGGTACTCCCTGTATATAGCTCCACATTGATCTGGTACTCCCTGTATATAGCTCCACATTGATCTGGTACTGGTACTCCCTGTATATAGCTCCACATTGATCTGGTACTGGTACTCCCTGTATATAACTCCACATTGATCTGGTACTCCCTGTATATAGCTCCACATTGATCTGGTACTGGTACTCCCTGTATATAGCTCCACATTGATCTGGTACTGGTACTCCCTGTATATAGCTCCACATTGATCTGGTACTCCCTGTATATAGCTCCACATTGATCTGGTACTGGTACTCCCTGTATATAGCTCCACATTGATCTGGTACTGGTACTCCCTGTATATAACTCCACATTGATCTGGTACTGGTACTCCCTGTATATAGCTCCACATTGATCTGGTACTGGTACACCCTGTATATAGCTCCACATTGATCTGGTACTGGTACTCCCTGTATATAGCTCCACATTGATCTGGTACTGGTACACCCTGTATATAGCTCCACATTGATCTGGTACTGGTACTCCCTGTATATAGCTCCACATTGATCTGGTACTCCCTGTATATAGCTCCACATTGATCTGGTACTGGTACTTCCTGTATATAGCTCCACATTGATCTGGTACTGGTACTCCCTGTATATAACTCCACATTGATCTGGTACTCCCTGTATATAGCTCCACATTGATCTGGTACTCCCTGTATATAGCTCCACATTGATCTGGTACTGGTACTTCCTGTATATAGCTCCACATTGATCTGGTACTGGTACTCCCTGTATATAGCTCCACATTGATCTGGTACTGGTACTCCCTGTATATAGCTCCACATTGATCTGGTACTGGTACTCCCTGTATATAACTCCACATTGATCTGGTACTCCCTGTATATAGCTCCACATTGATCTGGTACTGGTACTCCCTGTATATAGCTCCACATTGATCTGGTACTGGTACTCCCTGTATATAGCTCCACATTGATCTGGTACTCCCTGTATATAGCTCCACATTGATCTGGTACTGGTACTCCCTGTATATAGCTCCACATTGATCTGGTACTGGTACTCCCTGTATATAACTCCACATTGATCTGGTACTGGTACTCCCTGTATATAGCTCCACATTGATCTGGTACTGGTACACCCTGTATATAGCTCCACATTGATCTGGTACTGGTACTCCCTGTATATAGCTCCACATTGATCTGGTACTGGTACACCCTGTATATAGCTCCACATTGATCTGGTACTGGTACTCCCTGTATATAGCTCCACATTGATCTGGTACTCCCTGTATATAGCTCCACATTGATCTGGTACTGGTACTTCCTGTATATAGCTCCACATTGATCTGGTACTGGTACTCCCTGTATATAACTCCACATTGATCTGGTACTCCCTGTATATAGCTCCACATTGATCTGGTACTGGTACTTCCTGTATATAGCTCCACATTGATCTGGTACTGGTACTCCCTGTATATAACTCCACATTGATCTGGTACTCCCTGTATATAGCTCCACATTGATCTGGTACTCCCTGTATATAACTCCACATTGATCTGGTACTGGTACTCCCTGTATATAGCTCCACATTGATCTGGTACTGGTACTCCCTGTATATAGCTCCACATTGATCTGGTACTGGTACTCCCTGTATATAGCTCCACATTGATCTGGTACTGGTACTCCCTGTATATAACTCCACATTGATCTGGTACTGGTACTCCCTGTATATAGCTCCACATTGATCTGGTACTGGTACTCCCTGTATATAGCTCCACATTGATCTGGTACTGGTACTCCCTGTATATAGCTCCACATTGATCTGGTACTGGTACTCCCTGTATATAGCTCCACATTGATCTGGTACTGGTACTCCCTGTATATAGCTCCACATTGATCTGGTACTGGTACTCCCTGTATATAGCTCCACATTGATCTGGTACTCCCTGTATATAGCTCCACATTGATCTGGTACTGGTACTCCCTGTATATAACTCCACATTGATCTGGTACTGGTACTCCCTGTATATAGCACCACATTGATCTGGTACTGGTACTCCCTGTATATAACTCCACATTGATCTGGTACTGGTACTCCCTGTATATAGCTCCACATTGATCTGGTACTGGTACTCCCTGTATATAGCTCCACATTGATCTGGTACTGGTACTCCCTGTATATAGCTCCACATTGATCTGGTACTGGTACTCCCTGTATATAGCTCCACATTGATCTGGTACTGGTACTCCCTGTATATAGCTCCACATTGATCTGGTACTGGTACTCCCTGTATATAGCTCCACATTGATCTGGTACTCCCTGTATATAGCTCCACATTGATCTGGTACTGGTACTCCCTGTATATAACTCCACATTGATCTGGTACTGGTACTCCCTGTATATAGCTCCACATTGATCTGGTACTCCCTGTATATAGCTCCACATTGATCTGGTACTGGTACTCCCTGTATATAACTCCACATTGATCTGGTACTGGTACTCCCTGTATATAGCTCCACATTGATCTGGTACTGGTACTCCCTGTATATAACTCCACATTGATCTGGTACTGGTACTCCCTGTATATAACTCCACATTGATCTGGTACTCCCTGTATATAGCTCCACATTGATCTGGTACTCCCTGTATATAGCTCCACATTGATCTGGTACTGGTACTCCCTGTATATAACTCCACATTGATCTGGTACTCCTTGTACAGTTTATAGCTTCCTTCTTGTCTATTTATTTTATTGTTTTTGTTTTACTGTTTTTAAGCTCTGCATTGTTGGGAAGGGCTCGTAAGCAGGCATTTCACGGTAAAGTCTACAACAGTTGTATTCGGTGCATATGACAAATACAATTTGATTTGATTTGATGTTATCGCTCGTTGTGAGAGAGCACCCCACATATTAAAATATTCACCCCTGCTCTACAGTTTTCTCTTTTTCTTCTTCTCCCTTCAAGTTCTCATCTAACTTTTAGTCAGGAGAACAGTTTTTTATCATTGCTGTGTTTTTTTCTCTCCATCTTGCAGGCTGATTTGTTTTCCCCTCCAGTTTGATAGCAAGTATTATCTGGGTCAGTCATGAGCGCCAGTGCTCCCCAGCTAGCTTCCTCCAAAACAAAGGGGGATACGGATGCTATTCTTAGACACTCTGCGGTGCAGGGGTTGATCTCCTTTTATTGCGCTAGGTGACATGAATATTGCAGAACCGCAAGACTCCCTATGAGGGAATGAATTAGTACTGTTTTTCCACTTGAAAGTGCCTGTCAGTCTCTGTTACGTATATCAAGGCAGATATCTTCATATCTTTTTTTTACCTCAGCATTACAAAAGGAATGAGTCATCTTTTATAATATATAATTTTCCCCCCGGCTCCCAGAGTTATATACGGTAGGTTTTGGATGGCTTCTTTATGACATTCCCCTAGGGCTTATGGGATTGAAGCTTACTGAAGGAAGATTATTGACTGGTTGTTTAATGTTATTCCATTAACCCCTGGAAAGTGAATGCAGAAGGTGAGCTCTGTAGGGAAGGTAAGTACTGCCTCCTTTATGGAGGATTACCACGTGTCCCTGTTGCCTCCTTCTTAAAATGCATTGGCGAACATCTGAAGGGGAGGGCTCTCAGACCTTCTCCTCCAATACAGTTGAGAAGGAGGCGAGGAGATAAGATGCCAGGAATCACGGAAAGACTAATTGGAAATGGAGAAAATCACATCCAAGATGACGTTATACTGTACATAATTGAGTAAACACACTCCGTGAACTACTGTTAACTACGGTTCCTTATTTGGTCACAGTGCTGTCATGACGTTGGCCTGGGGGGGAGGTTTATGACCCCCATAAATTGTTTATGACCTTTCCCCTTTGTCCTCTCTCTACTCTACCAATGTGACTATTGAAAATCCCTTTGTTAACATTGAGAGAGAGTCTGGTGACATCAAAAGGTGAGAAACGGAACCATATTTCGGTAATCCAACCAGTTGATAATATGCGTTGGGACTTAATGAATATGATGTCAGTTCTGTTGGCGTCTGAGACATGATTACTGATGATAGGACGACATAAACTGTATCTTGGAAAGTTTACACATTATAGTTAACAGATTCACATGGAATTGTTGTGCAATTTAAATGATTAAATATGAAACTATTTGTGAAAAGATGAAATGTAAATTAGTTTCTTAATGAGAGAACAGTTTGTCAGAAGAACACCACTCTGCTCACTCAGAGGCCCCGCCCAAGTGAACAGACATGGGTTGTAAACTACAGCCCTCTCTCCCAATCCTATATAAGCCCCTTGACGAAAATGTAACTTTCTGTTCCGAGGACGTAGGGCAACAGACCTACGTTAAAAGGGCTCAGATAACCTAACGAAGTCAGCATCGAATTTCAACGTGAAGATGACGGTCAACACGCCGAAAGGATGAATTTCGACTATACCAGCCAGAATATAGCATGAGCTTAAAAGTATGGCAACTTGGTATGAACTTTGAACTCTTATTCACTCCAGAAGTGATACCGCCGTTGAGTTAGCAGCAGTCACTGTAAACGTGGGCTAGGCAAGGACGGACAGAGTATCCATTCTAACATGCTCCAGTGCACCACTAGACAGTCTTCAGAGGACCAGAGATCCATACTGGACAACTCGGCCTACCATCTACGACCAATCTACCGAAGCGCAGCTCAGAGTAAATATTTATTGCATTTTCCTTTTTCAAATGGGTGGTTATTTAGAACGCATAAGATTCTGTATTTACGATAGCATAGCTGCTGTTTCTGTGTTCCTAAACCTTCCCGCTCTTTCATTCAAGCCCAACCCCCTTTCCTTTGTGTAACCAGCCGTCATGTCGGCTCTGTCCACCAGGGACGTTTTCTTTATGACATAATTTGTAATCAATGTATGATTCACTCTCTGTGGATGTAATTTTGTGTGATTATTTAGGTATTTAGTAAATAAATAATTAAACCAAATGTTGTATTGCTGATTCAACTTGTTAGCCAGGGTTCATGAAGATAACCAAGAATTTACAACTTTCAGATGAGACTAAACAAGGTGACGATTAAATATTGACTGCTATTGATGTAAAATATTACTAGGTCTTCAAGAGTTTATTCGGAAGATAACAGCTCTATAAATATTATTTCGTGGTGCCCCAACTTTCTAGTTAATTACATTCACCTGATTAGCTTAATCAGGTAATATGAATTACAGAAATTGATTTTATAGAATAGCATGTCATATCACTTAATCCGGCATAGCCAAAGACACGACAGTGCTATAAGTGTTAAATGGTGCTTTGGAGTAGGCATACAGATGAATGAGTGTTTTAACTGGCTTGTAATCGTTTAATCAAAAATTAACACTCTTAAATTAAATTAAACCAAGGGAATTTATAAACAAATCCCTCATTTCCAGCAATCCAGCACTTGATTGGTCAAGATTACACTACTCATTTCAGTTTTAAAGAGTAAACAGTATCAGGAAATAACTCCAATTAGCTCAGGGATCCAGGGAGTAAGTAGAATATGATTGGATGAGACAAAACAAACTCAAGGTGAAAGGTCCCCTGAGGGCATCCACACTTCAAGTTTTGCAGTCTGCACCTGTAATGGTAGGCCTATTTAGAAAACTCTTCTCTCTCCCTCCACCCTGCTAACATCACCTTTACCCAAGGGTGATGCTGTCCGATTGATTGTGCTTATCTACAAAGCTTTTTTTATTTCTGTCCATGGCCTCCTCCCTTATTGGCTGATTGCTTCGCCTCACTTGATGGGTTTTGTGTACCATCAATATTTTAGTCAGAGATTCATTTCACTGTAGAATTTAAGTGTTGGAAAAGCTCTCACCAATCAGATAACATTTATAAAGCCATACTTGACCCTGAGTGGGGGGAGAGAAAGGGAGTATTATCGAGCCCCCACAGCTCATCAAATTCACCTCAGACTTTTTCAACCTAATAGGATTCTCATCCTCCAATTGGTCGATCGAGATGCACGACCGCACCTCGACCATTAACTCATTACCAGCGCATTTACAGCCGCGGCGCCGTTATCGAGCTGTCCTGATAGTTCACGTTTCACTTTTTTATTTATATATCTAGAAACATTAAGTTCATTTTCAACCAACATCACAATGCTAATCCCTGGCTAAAACCGCCCGGTCAACCACGTTAAACCATAATGTGTTTAAGGTGACCTCGCCTGGGAAGATTCACCACACGTATGGTCCTGCGACAAGCCCCTGATATCCAAGGAAATACACTCCCTTTATTGTTTTATTACTTTTACATCAACAGTATTCATGAACTAACAACATTTTTCCCACTCAATATTGATTATAATACAATGCAATAATATGCAATGTTCTAGTTCTTGTGACTTTGTTCCTAATAAAACTCCATTTACTTGTTTCCTATTTATTCAATGGTTGGATTAACACAGAAACAGACGCTTTCCATTTTTCCCACTAATGTCAAAATATGGCTTGTAAATGACTGTCTTCTACCAACAACCATCACAAGGTCCATTAGCGGAAGCACACATTGGCTTTTGAAATGTAGATTTCCCTCAATTAAGGCTTTATTTGTCAACCTTGAGCGGAATGAATCGTATTTCAAAAGAGCTCACAGCACAGATCGCTCCATACAGCAAATAAAAGCTCCATTACCACGACTGCATCATTTGTTATCATAACAAAGTGTTTGTGTCGTGCTTAACCCGACTAAATGGCCCGGGCCTCAGGCTAAGGGATATTGACTGCTCAGCCATCTATTAATCATCGGCCCTGCCTTATCGAACGCTTTGTTCAAGGTGAACTGTCCATATTTGCATCTGCCGCCCAATACTAGCTCTCTATCCATCTTGGGGTAGATGACTGAAAAGCTGTGCAGTAAATTGAAGTCTAGATGGAGGCTAAGGCAGGGCTGCTATCCATGGGTTGTGATTGAGATGATGCACCACCGTTACAGAGTGTACTGTGCCGTTATTGTAAATCTTGATTCACGATGCTGATTTAACTATATATATATATATATATATATTTATGTGTTCTTTCTTATGTAACGATTTGAGCGATCCTGAATACCCACCAGGCCACTGAGTTTAGAAGTGGACTGACTTTAGAAGTGGATAGAGAATAGAGAAGGACAATCAACAAACAAATAATGCAGGACAGAACTCTGTCCTTGTTAAACATCTTGTTCTCTATTTTATATAAAGGGAAAGATACAGTTACATGGGCAACCTTCAAATCCAGTATTGTACTGGAGTATCAAATACACACACACTCACACACACACGCACACCCACACAACATGCCATACTGTACCTCTGAATGTATCATTTGGCGTATATATGACCACCGTATAAGTGACAAAGCAAAATTATCTTTGGTCTTTATTGTGTGGCGGTGGCACAATCCCAACACCAGCTTGACACACTTGACAAGGTCAGATATCTCTAGGCTGCAAATCAATACCCAATTAAACCCACCGAAACACTAACGTCCTGTAAATTGATGGGGGCGACCGAAGCAGCAAGTCCCAGGCCTGAGCCCTAACAGTTTAATGAATCAATGGTATCACGGAGGGGTAGTGTTCATTTCCTCCCCCCTAGGCTGAACAGTTCTGTACAGGAAGTGGGTAGAGTGCTCAGCCTATTCCGAATCCAGCATCACCACTCCGCAGTTCATAGTGAGGTCAGAGGTGATGGTTTCACACTATGGGCTCCAATACCTCTGTCAGTTGTGACTGTGTCCATGGTTACTGATGGGTTCCATACACGGGCAGTTTGGTACGATGGGTGGCTGATGACATCCGGTCCAATCAATAGCTTTGATATTGGCAAATCATTTCCAATATTGTGGTAATTAGAGAATGTAGATATAACAGGGATAAATCACATCTGAAAGCCTATATCCCCAGATGATGAAATATCAAACAGTTGTGAATGTAGCTACTGTTCCCTGAAGGAAGGAACAAGGTCTAACATACTACGGGTAGTCAATGACCAATCCTGTTCAGCTGAAGCATACTGAAATCCCGCCCAACGTGCCAATGGATGCCAAGCCTACCCTCGGAAGCCACGCCTTCCTGGCTATAATAACGGAGCTTGCATCCATTTGCTCAATTCAGTACCACTCTCCAGCTTGCCCAATGTTATACCTTGTTCCCTCCTTCAGGGAACAATAGTTATATTCATAACTGTATGCTCCCTTCAGTCAGTATAACATACTATGGGGACATACAATCACACCTCAACCCAGCTCAGAGGGTACCAAACTAGGAGCCCACAGTAGCCCAAGCACACACAGGTTCGACCGACTCCAAAAAATGGGTTACAGAAGTCAAAGTTTTCCCTAATACCGACCCGAGAAGCCTGAACTGTCAGAGCCCCATATAGGGAACCAGAACCTGCTGCAAATTGGCTATGCACACTGACACGCTGCCACTGCAGCCCAAGTCCCTAGACCCCACGGTTGCAAGAATGATACTTACCTTGCAACCCTGAAATGTCGTACAAGGAACCACAAGTCCAAAACAACAGAACACCTGTTGGGACTTGGTAAACCAACAGGGAACGGTGGCAGGGAACTGTGGTAACCCTGATAAATGCACGCAGCCGCACATCAAGGCACCCAAAGCTCAAACCCACAGGGAAACTGTGGTAACCCAGACCAAATGCTGCCTAACTTCAACCACGGCAGCCCAAGTCCCTACACCCGAGACCTGAGGAGACTGGAATACCAGAACTCACACAAGGAACAACTGGGCACCTGCTGTGACTTGCACATTTGCTCGCCGCCTCATCGACGAACCATGGCAGCCCAATTCGCTTAGAAGCACCCTACCCTGAGCTGGATTGGCGAAATAGACAAAAAGCTGGTCACAAATGCGGATATCCTTGGCCAATCCATATAAGGGCATAAAGCATGCACCGGACACAGGCTATGCAACCTCCATTGTTGACTGGAAGCAAACAAAGGTGAGAAAGGGAACAGCTCGAAAGCCAGGGACCTGTAAGACATAGGCATGACCTTGGGAGAAAAAGCTAAATTAGGACGTAACATCACTTTGGAGTCACCATGTACAAACTCCAAACAGGAAGGGTGTACTGACAACGCGTGCAGATCCCCAATGCACTTGGCCGACGCCAAGGCCCTGAGCAGGACAGTATTGTAAGAAAGGACCTTCAGGTGGTTCAGGACGAAAGCTAGGTCCCAGGTCGATGCCATAGGCTTAGACACTGGTCTGAGCTGACACACGCCTTTCAGGACGTGCACCTCCAGAGGATGAGAACCTGGGGTAGAGCCATCAGTCCCTACAAGACACGCCGAGTTGGCTGCCATATAAACCTTCAATGTAGAAAAAGAAAGGCTCTGCTCAAAAAGCTCTTGCAAGAACATCAAGTTGTCCACCAAAGGCTCTGAAAAGGAGAAACTCCTATAATGTGACACAAACCCTCAAACTCACACCACTTATATGTATGTATACAACACTCTCGGCGCACGCGTTGACTGTACAGTCATAATCATGTTTGAGGGTAAACCCCTGGCCATCAAATTCAACCTTTCAGGGGCCCAACCCTTAGATTCCATATCTGCGGTTGTGGGTGCTAAATTCTCCCACCTTGAGATGCTTCTTTAAAAACAAACATGTCCAGGATGGGACGCATCGTTCCATCGCTCTAGGGAACTAAGAAGTGCCAGCTGTACCAACCGCTCTGTACTTCTGACACGGAGATCACCCGAACAGCCTGCTTTTGAAGGAGGCGCTAGGACCTTGAGGACCATTGACATAATGACACCACGAAAAGGAGGAGGATGCACAGCGAACTGCAGACCATACCCCCCATCCCCCACGGTGAAACTGCAAATGCCCTCCACTGGATGGAGCACGCTGCCAGTCTCCCATACATTATGTCCTGAAGTGGCAGAGCGCCACCCTGGGATAATTATTATTTTTTGTCATGCATGTTTCATATCCACCACTCATGACATCTGTGTGTCTGAACGTGGAGAAGGAACTGTGTATGCTGATACCAGGCGAAACTGGCTCATCCAAATAAATCTGCCTTTCCCTCTCAGGAATCCCGAGAACCGGCGCTGTTTATTTGGAAGCACCGTGCTAGTATTAGCCCCCTTGTTAACCTCTAGATCTGTGTAACTCGCCACTCATTGGCAAAATCTTTAAACAGGAGTAAGCGATGCTTCACCGCCGCAGGGACAGAAAGTATATACTTTCCCCCAAACCTGGAGGAAGTCCGCTGCGGGGGAAAAAACGCCATTAAAGGTACATTCACCACCAATGGTTAACTCTCCCCCATCGAATCCATAGCCGGGGCTTCAGGCCGCCCCCGGGCTGATGTCATCAGACTCACACTCTGAAAACCCTCCAGAGCCAATCAGGGATAGTATATCATCCCCGGAATACGGACTCTGAACACCGCAAGAGAAATAGGAATGAGCCTCACTCGACTGGGATGACACCCATATCAGGTCTGACCACCAATCTTCCTCACAAAGTTAGCCCGACTCCCAATGGAAGTTGAACCCAGCCGGAGACAATGGTCACACAAACTGGTCCGAGCCAAGGCCTCCTGAGCGTCTTTCCACCCAGGCAACAGGACAGCACTCGTGAGTATATTTAATTTCCATTGAGAAACCACATGCCCTAGGACACAGTCGGAGATTCAAACTTGGCTTTTTTAACTTACTCTTACCACTGGCCATCTCTCTCCCCACTAACGGACAGCTAAGTCGGAGCCGAATATCGTAGCCTTCGTAAGCTTGAAAAGTTTGTAAATTGCATGACACGTTCTTCCTTCAGGCAAGCTGAAGAGTGAGAAATTGAAGAAATGGATGCGAGCCCCGTTATAGAGCGTTGCCAGTTGACGCACGACACCTCCTGGCGGCCATGTTGGAATCCACTGCATCAATTATTTCGACAACAACAGCTGAGTGGCAATCCCAAGCTTCATGATAACAGTGCTTAAAAGTAGGTGATTCATCACCACGGTCAATTTTTGTGCAGTATTTGGCTTCTTTAAAAAGGCAGGAAAGAAAACGGGAAATAAATACTTTTACAGATTACCTGCAATCTTGAAACACGATGGAGATAAGACTCAAGCGAATAAATATTTTTGCACACCAAGACCTGAACCCAGACAGCTATCAGTACAGGATATGCTCCGGTCATTTTATCACTGGAAAGTCGATTTTGAGTTTAGTTTAGCTGTTACGTTAACCAGGTGCAACTTGACTAAGTTTGCCAACATTAGCTAGCTAGATAGCTTCTAGTCTAGGTATTAGCATGTGTCATGTGAGTTTCAAGTTTGGGGAAGCAAGTTTTTCACAAATAAATTTACCTTTATAACAAATGATTAAATGCATCTATTATCACATTTGCAGACTAATGTAAGCCTACTATTACTAGATTGGATAGTCACTCTCCATCAACTCTATTGAAATTGCATCCAAAATAGATAATCCTGTTCTAGATTGATATATACATGTAGACACTTCGAAAAGGGATGCAAGCTTTTGTTTGCTGAATGTTAAATACAGCAGCCAACAGAACTCACAGGTAGTTTGAAAGAAGAGTGAATGCACATTGGCTGTAGGCTATAGCAGGTATTTATTCAGACCCATAACCATTTAATGTTCCTGAAGAGAAGTGAAAGCATTCTGCATCTAATTCTAGTCCTATATTATTCAACAATGTCATTAGAATGATGAAGATAAGGACAACAAAACCTATTTCATTTAACTGTTGATAGCGAAGAAGGAATGAAGCAACAATAGAGAGAGAAAGAGGAGGAAATATTATGAAAAGTATATATGCGTCCGCTTACTAATTATACAAATAGGCCGTATTATATTTCTAAATGACACTGAACAAAAATATAAACGTAACACGCAACAATTTCAAAGATTTTACTGAGTTACAGTTCATATAAGGAAATAAGTCAATAGTAAAAAATTAATTAGGCCCTAATCTATGGATTTCATATGACTGGGAATAGTGATATGCAGTGCAACACATCTGCTTCGCATAGAGTTCATCAGGCTGTTGATTGTGGCCTTTGGAATGTTGTTCCACTCCTCTTCAATGGCTATGCGAAGTTTATAGATATTGGGGGGAACTGGAACACTCTGTTTTTCACGTTGATCCAGAGCGTCCCAAACATGCTCAATGGGTGACATGGAAGAAATGGGACATTTTTAGCTTCCAGGAATTGTGTACAGATCCTTGTGACATAGGGCCATGTATTATCATGCTGAAACATGAGGTGATGGTGGCAAGACAATGGGACTCAGGATCTTGTCACAGTATCTCTGTGCATTCAAATTGACATCGATAAAATGCAATTGTGTTCGTTGTCTGAAGTTTATGCCTGCCCATACCATAACCCCACCTCCACCATGGGGCACTCTGTTCACAACGTTGACATCAGAAAACCGCTCTCCCACATGATGCCATACACGCTGTCTTGCCGGTACAATTTAAACCGGGATTCATCCTTGAGGAGCACCCTTCTCCAGCGTGCCAGTGGCCATTGAAGGTAAACATTTGCTTACTGAAGTCGGTAATGACGCAGAAACTGCAGTCGGGTCAAGACCCTGGTGAGGACGACAAGCAGGCACATGAGCTTCCCTGAGACCGTTTCTGACAGTTTGTGCAGAAATGATTCTGCACCGCAGGTGAGGAAGCCGGATGTGGAGGTGCTGGGCTGGAGTGGTTACACGTGATCTGAGGTTGTGAGGTCAGTTGGACATATTGCCAAATTCTCTAAAATGACGTTGGAGGCATTTCATGATAGAGAAATTAACATTCAATTATCTGGCAACAGCTCTGGTGAACATTCCAGCAGTCAACATGCCAATTGAACACTCCCTCAAAACTTGAGACATCTGTGGCACTGTGTTGTGTGACTAACCTGCTCCTTTTAGAGTGGACTTTTATTGTTCCCAGCACAAGGTGCACCTGTGTAATGATCATACTGTTTAATCAGCTTCTTGATATGCCTCACCTGTCAGGTGGATGAATTATCTTGGCAAAGGAGAAAGGCTCACTAACAGGGATTTGCGAGAAATAAGCTTTCTGTGCATATGGACAATTTCTGGGATCTTTTGTTTCAGCTCATGAAACATGGGACCAATACTTTACAGGTTGCGTTTATATTTTTGTTCAGTATAAAATAAAATTTGCTAGCCTATAATTGTAACTTTGTAGGCCGCATGTGCTGCACCAGAATTGCACGTTCTCTCCCTGCTTTATCATGGTTTGACTGTGCGTAATTCCAGTCCATATATAATACAGTATAATACAATACAGTACAGTAATACAGTTCCCACTAAAAAAGATTAGCCTACTGGAGCTAGTTTCATTCATTTACCCAAGAGAGCATATAGCTAGCTACATCTATGGGTTTTTATGTTTTTCTGTCATGCAGTAGCCAATATCAGTGGTGGAAAAAGTACCCAATTGTCATACTGTAGTAAAAGTAAAGAAACCTTAAAATAAAATGACTCAAGTAAAAGTGAAAGTCACCCAGTAAAATACTACTTGAGTAAAAGTCTAAAAGTATTAGGTTTTAAAAATACTTAAGTATCAAAAGTAAATGTAATTCCTAAAAGTAAAAGTATAAATCATTTCAAATTGCTTATATTAAGCAAACCAAACGGCACCATTTTATTTTTTTTATTTTTATTTACAGATAGCCAGGGGCACACTCCAACACTCAAACATATTTTACAAATGAAAAAGCATGTGTGTTTAGTGAGTCCACCAGATCAGGGGCAGTAGGGATGACCATGGATGTTCTCTTGATAAATGTGTGAATTGGACAATTTTCCAGGTTCTGCTAAGCATTGAAAATGTAACTAGTATTTTTGGGTGTCAGGGAAAATGTATGGAGTTAAAAGTACAACATTTTCTTTAGTAATGTAGTTTAGTAAAGTACAGATACCCCAAAAACGACTTAAGTAGTACTTTAAAGTATTTTTACCTAAGTACTTTACACCACTGGCCTATATCATATATGTATTGGATAACGGCACAATCATTTGGGCTTTTTGGGCTTGGGCTCATTAAATTTCTTTAATATAGGGCTCATAAAATGTATTTAATGTAGGGCTCATCAGGCTCAGGTAGGATCAGACTTGAATTTTCCATCAAAGCTCTCAACAAATCTAGAATTAGGCCTATTTATATGCTTTATAATGCTTTTGAATGACACTTCCGGATTTGGCGGGAAATACCGGGTTAACCCAGGAGAAAAGTGATTTATTCTCGGATGGAACATTTGTAAAATACCGGGAAAATATTCAAATCTACCTGGGATGTATCTCAATAGTCATACGTGGCCTCCTTTCCTTGAGCCCTTATACCTTCCTCTAATATGAAAACACAAGCAAGAACTGCTTGGTGAAAGCAATATGGGAGATGCCTACCAAGTTTGCTCTCATCTGTTCACTTGTCTTAGGTTAGTGACAATGGATGGAAGAGAGGAAGCCATTTTAGATAATTGAGATGCATCACTAGTAAGGGGACCTCTACGTTATATCTATGTTGTCTTTCCATCTCTAAATGACTTGCATTATTCTTCATGTACTCTCCACAGGCCATGTACTCTCCCCCTTGCTCCCTCTCTCATTTCCCACTATCTATCCCGCTGGCGGGAACGACTAGGACTTATATTGGGAATGATTGGAATGGCTGGTCCTGTCCACCTGTGGCTTAAATCACTGCTGTGTATCTGTCATTCTCCGATGGCGAGGACCACGCTAACGCGCGCCACGCACGACAGATAGGCCCGTATCTCTCATGTAGCCGTGCGACCTCTCATAACTGATTATAGCATTTCGCATGGCAAACGGGTATCTAATGGCAGTAGTAACAGTGCACGTCGTACATTAGGCAGGCATTAAAGACCAAACACGCCTCCGTTGCAGTGATTTAGACCACTGATGAATTGTGGTATAGGGGGATTTGTGTTTGGAGGAATAGTGAACGATGATGACTTTGTTTATTTATATCATTACGTCATTAGCCACTTAGCGCCGCTCCCCCCGCCTCCATCTTAGTTCAGATATTGAAAAGACAAGGTGTATTATGAGTAATTAACCTGCGAGTTTGTTCTCCCATCTGATCTAAATAGGTCATCAAAGGCAGATGGAGGAGCTGTGATCTAGCACTGTGTACACAGTAAACGTACTTAGAATGAATAACTTGGTTAATGTTTACAGTATACTAAATTACATCCCTATGGTATTCCACCTAACCATACACAAACATTATCCACATTATCCCCCCTCCATCTACTACACATGTCTATGTAGCTGTACCAGTGGAGGCTGCTGAGGGGAGGACGGCTCATAATAATGACTTGAACGGAGTGAATGGAATGGCATCAAACCATGTGTTTCATGTATTTGATACCAGTCCACTGATTCCACTCCAGCCATTACCAGGAGCCCGTCCTCCCCAATTAAGGTGCCACCAACCTCCTGTGGCTATAGAACATGTAGAATTAGTAGTTTGTACTTAGTTAGTTAAACTAAGTAGTTAAGACTTATCTAGCTTCATTTTTTTATGTTGTCCATTAAACTCTACAAATGCTATAGATGTATTTACTGTACCATAGCGATTACAGAGCCGCTCCCTCCCTAATAAGCGCTGTCACGTTAAAATGCTGCTGTTTCTCCTCCAGCTACAGTCAGTTATACTAATGGGAATGGCTTTGGAATCTCGCATTTGGCAGGAGGGAGTCGACGCTGCTTCTGTGTCCTCTGCTCTCCTCCCAAATTCCTGTTGATGGATCTGTTCATTTAACATTAGCCCCGAGGCGAGGCGAGGATAAGCAGCGGCCTCTAAAAATACCCCTTTTGTGATATTGGCACCGAAAAAACAGATGGGTGAAATTGCATTCAAAATGGAGACCATTCATCTACTCTCCATACTATACACTACTGGCCCACGGTGCACGTGAGCCACGCCAATACTAACGAACGTATACCACTTTCCTTCCCTCCTCTGTGCCTGAAATATTGATATTCATGTGGAAATGCTACCCTTTATAAACATAATAGCATAAACAAATTGGGAATTTGGTTCGGGGCCAAGGAAACAGTGGCGAGAGGAGCTTTTGGCAAGCTCACGAGTCAACATCTGCGCATCTCAGCGAAGCATGATGAATTCTTTACTCTGTGTCAATCAGAGTGCATTTGCATAGTGAGAGGACCATGCAGTAATACATCTAAAAACGGGGTTGTCATAGAAACAGTGTGAGGTGCCCGTGCCATATAAAGTTTTAATTGTCATAAAAAGAAGCCCTCTGCAATCAAATGTCAACAATTAACTGGCCTGAGCCGGGGTTCTGCTAAAACCAAGGGCTTTTGAGTTTCCCATTAATCAAGCTTGTATCATGGGGAAAGAACAAGAATATGCCACTGTTGAAGGGACTTATTTTCCACCCCAGAAGAATGATTTGCATTTATATAGCGCCTTTTCTCTAACTGATAGTGCTTTGCATTGCATGAGGGGAATTCACAGCACTCCTTCCATTACCAATGTGTAGCACCCACCTGGGTGATGCTCTCTTGTCATTTTGCTCCAGAATACTCACAATACACATTATCTCAAAGAGGAGGTTAGGGAAAAGATCACTGTAATTTATAAATAACATTCTCCAAACCCAGTACCACAGTCAAGGATTATACGACTGCAAAAGGGTCTAGCATCTCTCCTCTAGATCTGTATGCTTTCTTATGGAGATATTATTCAGTTCTCTACTCCCGTCTTCGCCCCGCTCCTCTAAGTGAGACGAAAAGGAGTGAGATGTGGTCACTCACTCATGTCTAAGAAGACCTTGGAGGAACAGTGCTCCCGGTGGGACTGACAGAGCAGCCTTGATAGATAGGTTACGCTGGCAGACAGGCCCAGACGAACCAAGACACCGTGACGGCACTAAACCAGGTACACTAAAGGAACCATATAACATAGAGTTAAGAGTTATTAGAGTTATATGATCAAATGTATTCCGTCAGGGCCATTCGCTAATGCATTATCACTAGTATCGCTACAATAGATAATGGTGTTGATGTAGGCCTATAATCAGGTCTAGGTGAATTGTGGAGGAGAAAATAGGGAATAGGGAGTCCTAAACCAACCCCCATCCCCTACCCTGAGGCACCTGTGTAGATCTGAGAGGATTGGAACAGGTATGAGTAATATGATAATGAGCCCATTTTGGTTAAGGGCCTAGGAGGAAAAGGGAAGGAGTCCATTTGGGAGCAAATGTGTCTTTTGGTCAAAACAACTACCTATGGAAATGGAATTGAAATCATGTGACATAAAACCTTCATTAATTGGAAATGGAATTGAAATTATGTGACATAAAACCTTGATTAATTTATTTTCAAAAGACAACACTCTCCGTGCGTTAGATCCAACACAGTAGACAGTAGACACACCGCCCTGAAGCCTTTTCTGTCCCCCACCCACCGTTCGTTATCACATAAAACCATTCATTCATTCATTTCGGTGACCGTCAAACCGGCTGCGACAGACGTAATTCCAACAGCCGGGCGTCAAAGTGAAGGACGAATTGCAGGGGTACGTTTTGATTCATACACCCCACAGCGGTCCCACGGCAACGGAGCCTCTCAGCGTCACACACCGTACTGTCCGTATAACCCCCAGTGTCTTCATCTGTGTAATGACCTGGAGGGCTGTACTCTATTCTTTCCATCTCTCCATTTCCGTCTGTCCCATGGGTTGGGTAAAGCAAGAAAGAAAAAATGTGTTAATTAGGCTGAATTGAGTTTGTTAATTATAATCCCGGCGACTGCTAGCATTGCTTGTCATCCGTCAGACCAATGAACTGTGCGAAAGTATTAATTGCAATCGCTTAGTTATACATCTTAATTAACTTCCAAAAACAGCCCTTTTTCAAATTTATAGCCGTATGCGTTTTTTGTGAAATGTTTTCCAATTAAACGTTTGAGACGCTGAATCAAAAGCGATACATAAACAGCAGGGGAAGGCTGGTATTCTCCGAGATTAAAGTGAAATAATAATAATTGCAAAAACATAATTTTGTGAACACAATGGTTAAAACAGACTAAATCTTGAATGCCTTGAATACTAGTGATGAAGAAACAACACATGGTAAAAAGACAGACATACAGAGGAGAATTCAGTGGGAAACTGTTTTAATTTCCTGTCTTCTGTAACCTCTTTCACCATCTAACCAACATATTAGCCAACACGTAATACATATCTGAAATCCTCAAGATGTTTCATAATCGAACACCAAAAATGTTGATATATTCACCAGGAGGCATGACACACCCTTTTGAGTACACTAAGTCAAAACCATATTTTCAGTTCACATTTGGTAGACTGGGTACAGCAGATTAGATAAACTGGGACACCATTATTATAGTCCTAATTGTACCCCAATGACAATTCAATTACATTTGTGTGATTAGGAAACATCTGAGGATTTCAGAAATGTATCATGTATTGGGCTAATATGTTGGATAGATGTCTGAAGAGGTTACAGGATGGAAATTCAAAAAGTCTCCCACGTTTTCTTAATTAACTCAAATAACAGTATTAATAACAGTACTAATAACAGTATTAACAACAGTACTAATAACAGTACTAATAACAGTATTAATAACAGTATTAATAACAGTACTAATAACAGTGGTAATACCAGTACTAATAACAGTACTAATAACAGTATTCATAACATTACTAATAACATTACTAATAGCAGTGTTAATAACAGTATTAATAACAGTACTAATAACAGTGTTAATAACAGTATTAATAAGTGTTAATAAGTGTTAATAACAGTATTAATAACAGTATTAATAACAGTAATAATAACATTACTAATAACAGTATTCATAACAGTACTAATGACATTATTATGGATCTCTTTCCTCCATTGGACAAGTCAAATCAAATGTATTTATATAGCCCTTCTTACATCAGCTGATATATCAAAGTGCTAAACAGAAACCCAGCCTAAAACCCCAAACAGCAAGCAATATAGGTGTAGAAGCACGGTGGCTAGGAAAAACTCCCTAGCAAGGCCAGAACCTAGGAAGAAACCTAGAGAGGAACCAGGCTATGAGGGGTGGCCAGTCCTCTTCTGGCTGTGCCGGGTGGAGATTATAACAGAACATGGCCAAGATGTTCAAATGTTCATAAATGACCAGCATGGTCAAATAATAGTAATCACAGTGAACAGGTTAGGGTTCCATAGCCGCAGGCAGAACAGTTGAAACTGGAGCAGCAGCATGGCTAGGTGGACTGGGGACAACAAGGAGTCATCATGCCAGGTAGTCCTGAGGCATGGTCCTAGGGCTCAGGTCCTCCAAGAGAGAGAAAGAAAGAAAGAATTAGAGAGAACATACTTAAATTCACACAGGACACCGGATAAGACAGGAGAAATACTCCAGATATAACAGACAGACCCTAGCCCCCCGACACATAAACTACTGCAGCATAAATACTGGAGGCTGAGACAGGAGGGGTCAGGAGACACTGTGGCCCCATCCGATGATACCCCCAGACAGGGCCAAACAGGCAGGATATAACCCCACCCACTTTACCAAAGCACAGCCCCCACACCACTGGAGGGACATCTTCAACCACCAATTTACCATCCTGAGACAAGGCCGAGTATAGCCCACAAAGATCTCCGCCACGGCACAACCCAAGAGGGGGGGGGGGGGGCAACTCAGACAGGAAGACCACGTCAGTGACTCAACCAACTAAAGTGACGCACCCCTCCTAGGGACGGCATGGAAGAGCACCAGTAAGCCAGTGACTCAGCCCCTGTAATAGGGTTAGAGGCAGAGAATCCCAGTGGAGAGAGGGGAACCGGCCAGGAAGAGACTGCAAGAGCGGTTCGTTGCTCCAGTGCCTTTCCATTCACCTTCACACTCCTGGGCCAGACTACACTCAATCATAGGACCTACTGAAGAGATAAGTCTTCAATAAAGACTTAAAGGTTGAGACCGAGTCTGCGTCTCTCACATGGGTAGGCAGACCATTCCATAAAAATGGAGCTCTATAGGAGAAAGCCCTGCCTCCAGCTGTTTGCTTAGAAATTTTAGGGACAATTAGGAGGCCTGCGTCTTGTGACCGTAGCGTACGTGTAGGTATGTACGGCAGGACCAAATCGGGAATAGGTAGGAGCAAGCCCATGTAATGCTTTGTAGGTTAGCAGTAAAACCTTGAAATCAGCCCTTGCCTTAACAGGAAGCCAGTGTAGGGAGGCTAGCACTGGAGTAATATGATCACATTTTGGGGTTCTAATAAGGATTCTAGCAGCCGTATTTAGCACTAACTGAAGTTTATTTAGTGCTTTATGTTGTAGCTTTATCTATGAGACTGTCTTATCTTTATCTATGAGACTGTCTGAATTTTGCTACTCCATGTTGTCCTACTTTAGCTAGCTACTGTATGGTTGGTAAAGCAAGACAACTGCAAAATAGATAGAATTACAAAATGTAAACATGGCAACTTGTTTTGATGTATTTTGATGCACCAGTACAACGTATACACATTTATATCACAATTTGGCACAGTGCATTTGTTATGACAGTTTTATAACCTTAACATTAAAACAGAAAAAAAGCTGTCACTGATCTTACTATGTGCTTTGCAGGGTGAGCTTCCTGTTTGAAGCTAGCTCTGCCCCCACGTATGATGTCACACCAAGAAAGTGATGTGAATTTGATCATGTGGTTTCTCTGCAGGGGCTTAGTAACAATAGTTTATATTTTCTCTTGTCAGACCAAAAAATAAATGCATCAGGATTTGTATCAGACATGTTTCTGTTGTCCTCTGTTATGTGAGTGATCAGTTGTGGCTTTGAGGCTGACCAATAACAAAAAGCCCCTTTTCCTTTCTATGGTCACCTGTGGGTTCTTCACCACCATAACCACAAAGGCTCCAGCAGCTAGTCAAAGACGCTGTAGAACCACAGCAGGTGCTATAAATGAATCTCTCTCTCAAAGCACCACTTCAACATCTTCATCACCGTGTGTAGGTCTATGCATGTGAAAACAGATGATGATAATGACAGAGTATAATGCTATGTTTAGGATCATGATGTATTTCCCTCAGCCCAGATCCCTCAATGAACAGCAGAAAGCTGCAAGAGGAGCCAATTAAACGTGCATAGTCAAGTGTGCCAAAATGTGCGCCATGTGCTTTTTGATGTAATCATCACTCTGAGGATGTGTAATACTTTATAAATAAAGGCTTTCTATCATCCTCAAGCTAAGAGCTTAGTTTCATATATGCCATTTGAAGACTATTTTATCCAAGGTGACTTACATTAGAGTACATTTTTTTGTAAGTGTGTCCCCTGCTTAATTCGAACCCATAACCCTGGTATTGCTAGTGCCACGCTCTTACAAATTGTATCACTTCCTTATTTAAACCTTCACTTAGCCATATCTCTTTAAGAACCAATTATGCTCTACAATAACGACCTGGTTGAAGTTCTCCGGAATTATGAACTGACACGAATAGATCCTTTACCCAAGAGCACCTTCAGATTCTGTTGTCACAGTCTAAGCACCCATACAGTGCTCCTCCTCTCCTCTCCTCTGTCTGTGTTTTCAGAAATGACTGAGGACTTTTGACCATGAAGTTTTAGTACTCCGACACCTCGCAGACGAATGAGAGATGGCAACGGGCGAAGAACACGGTGATGCGAGGAAGCCAAATTGTTTTGGATGCGGAGTGAGATCAAAACGAGAGCGAGACGGAGGGCATCCTTAACACGTCCTGACACTCAGACAGCAGAGGAGGGACCGGGAACTTTTACAGGTGTGAGAGGGGGGCACAACCAGAATTACACCACTGAAATACTGAAGAGATGTCATCCTGTGAGTGGTTTGGCCTGCAAAGAGTGGCTTTGGCCCGAATAGGAGATTAGTTGACAGATTGTGTCGGATAGGTTAATGTCGATTTGTCTACTTGTTTGAGTATTTTTAAGAATGTTACTTTTACAGACACTCTTGGTACCATCTAGAAAGACTCTCAGTACTCTGCTGGGAGGCTCCTTGAATGTTGAAGCTTTTATCAAGGAAGAAAAAAAAAACAATTCAGAAAGATGCTGGAATATTCATCCTTGACTAAGAAAACATTCCAACAATGTTCAGAGTGTATTCTCTCCACATCTCTCAACTGAACAGTAACTGGACAAAAACATTCTGGGAACATTCCCCGTTAGATGGAGAACTGTTTCATTGACCTGATCGATAAAGACAGCAGCTGGTTCCCATAGGGCAGTGCATAGACATCACTGTTCTCTGTTTGGCGATCAGAGGGCACCCTGATTGATGATGATTGATAGTCTCCAAGTCGTCCCATCAGTGTAAAGGCTGACAGCTGATGGGGAATGGAGAGGTGGATCAAGGGCATTGGTAGAAACAAGGACAACACAGCCACAGTTATATTTGATTGTGTAATTTATTTAACATGTATTTTACCAGGTTAGTCTCTTTGAGTGGGATCTCTCCAACAAGAGAGACCTTTGCCACTGTAGCAGCACAAGTTATGCTGAATAAAATATAAAAAAAATATATTTATTCAACTTGAACAATAGTATGAATATGATTAGAAAAATAGGCCTACAGTATTTCGCTGACATACTGGTTGAAATCCCACTCCTGGTAATTGTACGGAGTATTATTGATTATTTGACTTTGATGGAAGCGGCTGTACAGTAGTCAGCAGTAGCTCCATTGTGACTCAAAGGCTAAAGGCTGGCTGCAGGTACCACCCACACAGCAATATTGAAAACAGCAGCATCCCTGAACTGTGGGATTCAAACCCGCGAGAGCCAGAAATAACCATGTCACTGTTATCCTATACCGCAGGGCCTGTAGGAAGTGGATGGAAACTGACTGTTTCAGCTGCTCTTGAATGACTTGTTTTGCTCATAGGCCAAGTGATTGTGTCACCCACCCACCCAAGCAAATGGAAATGCAACGGTGGGTTCTAGCCTGGAGACCCAACATTGAATTGCAGTGGATTCAACGTTGGGCATAAATGAGCGTTTGGATGACGAATGTTTCCTCTCACAACAAGCCAGAATGTTGAATAAAATGACATTTTAAACCTACTTTACCGGTTGTCTGTGCAGCTGGTCCTTTTGCAGGTAGGAATGTGGGACAATACATTGACAGGAAATAGAATGACATATTTTCAAAGCGCTGGTAGTGCATTCAGATTTCTATCACCTGAAGCATGTGCAGAACCATGTAAACACGTGCACGAGTTCAGCAAGTATTCATGCAACTTGTGAATGTATTTTTATCTTGTACGCATGACTCAGGTGATAAAAATCTAAAATGCACTACCAGCGCTTTGAAAAGTTGATGTAATTATATTTTCCTGTCAATATATTGTCCCACATTCCTACCTGCAAACAGACCAACCGCACGGGCAACCGGTAAAGTAAGATAACACATAATTGTATTCAACATGCTGGCTTGTAGAGGTCATGAGGAAACTTTCCTGATCCAAATGCTCATTTCTGCCTGATGTAGAATTCAATGAAATTCCAGGCCGGGTTTCCCAGCTAGGTGGGTTCAAGCCTGGCTCTTGGCTTTCCATTGGTCCTTACTATGCAACTGAGAGCCTATGGCGATTGATTATTATCAGGAATGTGATGTTTTAAGTCTATGGTTTTGATCAATAACATCAAGTTATGAACTCAAAACTTCAACAAACAAGACATAATGGATTTCACCTGTTGGGAAGACCAGCTGAGCACTCTCTGTTCCTGGCTTCCTCACCAGTGCAAACTGATCATGCGTTCCAATCAGTGTTCAATTACAGTCAATCAGGTTCAAGTGTGTCAGGCTTGATTGCTCACCTGATTGCAGGCCTGATTCCCCCAATCCTCTGCAGCTGGAGAGTGGTGGCCGATAGAGGTACTGCAGGGTAATGCAATCCATTGAGGAGGGCAACGGCAGCCATCTTGTAGTGCTGCCCCCTTGTGAAGCCATTGATGAATTACATTGAACAACCGTGAACATAGAAATAGAATGTAGAGAACAGATGTTTTTCTTCCAAATCCACATTCATTCCATAATTTTCCAATGCCATGTGAGAGTATCCGTGGCAGTGTCCAAATCATTTTTGATGCGACTATTTTCTTGTAATTTTACTGTCATTGAATTACCTTGTGGAAGCAATTATTTATTGAAGTCAATATCAATACTTTTATAAAAAAAATGTATGTCACCTTTATTTAACCAGGTAGGCTAGTTGAGAACAAGTTCTCATTTACAACTGCGACCTGGCCAAGACAAAGCAAAGCAATTCGACACATACAACAATACAGAGTTACACATGGAATAAACAAACATACAGTCAATAATACAGTAGAAAAAGTCTATATACAGTGTGTGCAGATGAGGTAAGGAGGTAAGGCAATAAATAGGCCATGGTGGTGAAGTAATTACAATATACCAATTAAACACTGGAATGGTAGATGTGCAGAAGATGAATGTGCAAATAGAGATACTGGGGTGCAAAGGAGCAAGATAAATAAATAAATACAGTATGGGGATGAGGTGCTGGAATGCTGGAATTCCCATCCACGACCATTTTCAATGCCCTGGCTGAGGGAAGGAGGTTCTCACCCAAGATTTGACGGTACATGGCCCCATCCATCGTCCCTTTGATGCAGTGAAGTTGTCCTGTCCCCTTAGCAGAAAAACACCCCCAAAGCATAATGTTTCCACCTCCATGTTTGACGGTGGGGATGGTGTTCTTGGGGTCATAGGCAGCATTCCTCCTCCTCCAAACACGGCGAGTTGAGTTGATGCCAAAGAGCTCCATTTTGGTCTCATCTGACCACAACACTTTCACCCAGTTGTCCTCTGAATCATTCCGATGTTCATTGGCAAACTTCAGATGAGCATTTATATGTGCTTTCTTGAGCAGGGGGACCTTGCGGGCGCTGCAGGATTTCAGTCCTTCACGGAGTAGTGTGTTACCAATTGTTTTCTTGGTGACTATGGTCCCAGCTGCCTTGAGATCATTGACAAGATCCTCCTGTGTAGTTCTGGGCTGATTCCTCACCATTCTCATGATCATTGCAACTCCACAAGGTGAGATCTTGCATGGAGCCCCAGGCCGAGGGATATTGACAGTTCTTTTGTGTTTCTTCCATTTGCGAATAATCGCACCAACTGTTGTCACCTTCTCACCAAGCTGCTTGGCGATGGTCTTGTAGCCCATTCCAGCCTTGTGTAGGTCTACAATCTTGTCCCTGACATCCTTGGAGAGCTCTTTGGTCTTGGCCATGGTGGAGAGTTTGGAATCTGATTGATTGATTGATTGATTGCTTCTGTGGACAGGTGTCTTTTATACAGGTAACAAGCTGAGGTTAGGAGCACTAACTTTAAGAGTGTGCTCCTAATCTCAGCTCGTTACCTGTATAAAATACATCTGGGAGCCAGAAATCTTTCTGATTGAGAGGGGGTCATATACTTATTTCCCTAATTAAAATGCAAATCAATTTATAACATTTTTGACATGCGTTTTTCTGGATTTTTTTGTTGTTATTCTGTCTCTCACTGTTCAAATAAACCTACCATTAAAATTATAAACTGATCATTTCTTTGTCAGTGGGCAAACGTACACAATCAGCAGGTGATCAAATACTTTTTTTCCCTCACTGTAGATATAGGTCTGTAGCAGTACAATATCAATACACCCTGAGTTCTGAGTCCTTCGGATGTCTTGTGTGATAGGAATGCGAGTTCAAACGTATTCTGGCATTTAATAGCTATAAGATGGGGAGGGAGCCAGTGGTGTCATGGCTCTGAAATGTCTTCGAGCATATGTACAAGGGTCACCAACCTGGCAATGACAAGTCCCATCTCTGCAATCTCTTGCTATGTATAACAACACCTCAACATGATGCTAATGTGAGCTCTTAAGTAATGACATGTCGTAGCCGTAGCCTCTAAACATCTTGAGTGGCTCAAATAGTGTGTGCTATCACAAACCCAATTATCAGGCTCCTAACCATCTGGAGACAAAGCCCACCATTAGAACCTATATCAATAACCACTGTTTGCATTTGACAGTTTAGAAGGGAAATCAGCCCACTGGGCCCAGACGTCAGTCAGTTCGATATCTAGATTTCATTTTCATTTGGTTGTGTTTTCAACTAACGTGAATTCAACGTGAAATCAACAAAAAATGTAACCATGTCATTTGATTTAGGTTAAAAGTTGTGTGAAAAAAAGAAGAAATAGCAGCAATAAAAAAGCTGCAATGTAACTTTTTGGATGACCTGACCAAATTCACATAGAAATGTGAGTTATAGACCTGTCATTCAAATTGAATGCAAGTGTCACGTCCTGACCCGTAAAAGGGGTTATTTGTTATTGTAGTTTGGTCAGGGCGTGGCAGGGGGTGTTTGTTTTGTGTGTTTTGGGGTTTTGATGTATGTTCTATATTTTCTATTTCTATGTTTATTCTAGGTTTCTCTTTATATGTTGTGGTTTTTCAATGACCTCCAATTAGAGGCAGCTGGTGGTTGTTGTCTCTAATTGGAGGCCATATTTAGTGTGTTCATTTTCACTTGTGTTTGTGGGTGGTTGTTTCCATTTTAGTCTGTGCACCTTACTGGACTGTTATCATCGTTATTTTGTTTAAGTGTGTTTACCTTCAATAAATACGAAGATGAGCAATATACCCGCTGCATATTGGTCCGATGATTTCTCCTCTTCAGACAACAAAGATTATGACAGCAAGTCTAGGAAGCTGTAGATCTGTTCTCTGTGTGCTATTTCTATGCTTCCCATTCTTAACTTTTGTTTTACTTTTGGTTTTGTACACCAGTTTCAAACAGCTGAAAAAGTAGGTTTTTTTATATTTGAAAAGATTATTTCACAGTGGTTTATATGGTACAATGATTCTCAACACAGTGCTTGTTTTGTCACAGAAATGGAAATTAGGCGAACTATTTAAAGGAAATGGCAGAGCATACTGCACCTTTAAGTTGATGACTTTTTGAAAATCCAATCAGTTTTCCATGTTGATTCAAAGTCATTACATAGATTTATTGGGTTGAAATGACGTGTAAACAACGTTGATTCAACCAGTGGGTCCCCTCTCTGAGTCAGTGAGGTGTAGGTTTAAATCCCACTATCTATTTCTATATCCATCTGTCACTATTTCACTAACTTAACATTTTGAGGGATTTTATGACTGTGACGGTTGGTCAAAGCTATGGAATGGATCAGCTGGTTAGTGCTGTTGTGTATTCTCAGCCGTTTGTGAGTGATGTCCATGAGATGGAGGTTCATTGCCAATTCTAGGTGAAAGAGATGCTGGAGGAGTTTGGCTGTGGACTACTGAACCCTTCACCTATGTGAAAATACAGAATATACTTTGGGCATCAAAGTCTGTTACATGTTCTTACCATATTCATCTGTTGCAACAGTCTTTTTTGTCAGGAACAAGCGTATGTCAAAAACCTTCAAGCTTCAACAGGTTCTATTGTCAATACAAGACCAAGATAATATATTATTTTACGCTCCCTGGTTTTGAACCATGAGTCAGTTATTGCAGATGATAGCGAAACACAAAACACTCTCTAGAGCTGTGAGAGAAACTGCTCCACCCTTCTGACTGCCATAAATAGACATTGCTAATGACAGGGTATAACTCTCATGGAAGAGTGGCATTTCCAAGAAAGATGGCTGCAATTATTCTGGTGATGGTGATGACAGCATTTACCTTCTGAGCTACTGCCCGTTCATAGAGCTAGGGCCCGATTTAATCGGATTCACTTTAGGCGACATTTGCATAGCAGTTGCTTTGGTGGTTTCAGAACTGCGTTAGAGCTCTCAAATCCACAAGCAGCTCAGTGCGTTAAGGCCAGTTAAGGCTATCACAGACACTGCCATTGGATACAACAAAACCACACCTGACTATAATCAGACAAAACCCATGCAGCTGCGTTAGAAAACATGCATTAGCCTAACATCAATGGGTTGGCGTTTGAGAGTCAACCTTTCTAACATCAATAGAGCCTACACTTTCTAACGCCACTTTGAACTTGTAAAGCAGTAGGATAATAAGGAAGAGAGTGGTTTGTGACTTCTAACGCAGTAGGATAATAAGGAAGAGAGTAGTTTATGACTTCTAACACAGTAGGGATAATAAGGAAGAGAGTGATTTGTGACTTCTAACGCAGTAGGATAATAAGGAAGAGAGTGGTTTGTGACTTCTAACAGTAGAGATGTCACGCCCTGACCATAGAGAGACATTGTTTCTCTATGGTGAAGTGGGGGGTATTCTAGTTTATTATTTCTGTGTGGGGTTCTAGGTTACTATTTCTATGTTGGTGATTTGTATGATTCCCAATTAGAGGCAGCTGGTAATCGTTGTCTCTAATTGGGGATCATATTTAAGTAGTTATTTTTCACACCTGTGTTTGTGGGATCTTGTTTTTGTGTAGGTGCCTATTTGCACTTCCCTGTCTTCACGTTTCGTTTGTTCATTTACTGTTTTTGTATTTCGCTAAAGTTTCACGTTATAATAAAGATGTGGAACGTTACTCACGCTGCGCCTTGGTCCAATCATTACGTCAATCGTGACAGAAGATCCCACCAACACAGGACCAAGCAGCGTGTCCAGGAGGAGAAGGTATCCTGGACTTGGGAGGAGATCTTGGATGGGAAGGGATCCTGGACTTGGGAGGAAATCCTGTCAGGACAGGATCGCCTTCCTTGGCGGCAGACGCAGGGAGAGAAGCGAGGACAGCGACGACGCCGGGGTTCGCGGCCACAAAGACAGCCCAATCATTACGACGATCGTGACAAGAGATAATAAGGATGAGAGTGGTTTGACTTATAACGCAGTAGGATAATAAGGAAGAGTGGTTTGTGACTTCTAACACAGTAGGAAAATAAGGAAAAGAGTGGTTTGTGACTTCTAACACAGTAGGAAAATAAGGAAAAGAGTGGTTTGTGACTTCTAACGCAGTAGGATAATAAGGAAGAGAGTAGTTTGTGACACACGAGTAGCCGCTCACCGATTTGTCAGCTGATACCGCAGTTACACCTCCAACATCAGTAGGGTTAAAACATAACTCATGAAACAGAGAAATACCATGGTTACGTCCCAAATGGCACCCTATTCTCTATATAGTGCACTACTTTAGACCAGAGCCCTGTAAGCCCTAGTCAAAAGTAGTACACTAAATAGGGGACAGGGTGCCATTTAGGATGCCGCTGTGGTATCTCTGTTTCAGGAGTCATGTTTTAACCCTACTGTTAAGTAAAGAACAGTAGAATTACATCAGAGTTACTACAGTGTTCTAAAGGAGGTGGGTGATTTTGAAATCAGAAGAAAATCTAGATGGCTACTGTGTATTTGTATAACATTGAAAGGACATTCTGATCATTCATTTGTATAACATTGAGAGGACATGCTGATTATTAATTTGTATAACATTGAGAGGACATGCTGATCATTCATTTGTATAACATTGAGAGGACATGCTGATCATTCATTTGTATAACATTGAGAGGACATGCTGATCATTCATTTGTATAACATTGAGAGGACATGCTGATCATTCATTTGTATAACATTGAGAGGACATGCCTTCTTACAGGAGAATGAATCAACAAACAAAAGCACATTAGTCTTAGTAATGAGAAACGTTAGAGGCTTGAGAGCTGTTCATTGTGTCTGTCAGTGTTTATACTCTATCTCTGAGTGTCTGTATGGGTGAGTGTGCATATTAATGTACAATACAATTATCAGATGTAGAAGAGTGTATGATTAAATGGTATACCTGACCATGTGTGTTAACCTCTACTTGAGTGTCTTTTGAAGTATGAGTGTGTTTATGAGTAAGTGAATAAGCAAGCTTGCATGTGTCTTTCAGTATGTGCATGTGTGTGTGTGTGTGTGTGTGTGTGTGTGTGTGTGTGTGTGTGTGTGTGTGTGTGTGTGTGTGTGTGTGTGTGTGTGTGTGTGTGTGTGTGTGTGTGTGTGTGTGTGTGTGTGTGCATACATGCCTGCATTGGTGCATCCCCCAGTGTCTGTGTGTGTCCTCAACTCCCTCCCCCCTGTGTTCCCTAGACAGGAGTGTCATTCCTGCTTAAGCCAGTCTGAGCTCAACCCTAAGTGAGCAGTGTCTGGCCCCCTAGTTCCGAGCCTAAATGGCTGGCTGAGTGGCGGTAATTGCCTCCCACCCTGTCAGTTCCTACTTGGAGCAGCCGCAGCGAATGATCGCCGGTCCGAAGCAGCATGGCCGAGGTTGGGCCACACACATTGCCTGGCCAGGCCGGGGGAAGCCGGCCCCTCTGTCCTGTCTGAGAAACACACGGGCCCCTAATGCGTTCAGAAAACGGGCCGAAGACATCCGAGGGGTCATTTTCAGACGATGAGACGCGGCGCAAGGAGAAAAGAAACGTTTACTTATTTAAACTGAAAGGTCGTTAGCGGAGAGACGCAAAGGGTCTTTGACAAATGGAGTCAGGGCCACTTAACGTTCCATTCTTGGAGAGAGGAGAGAGGTATTTAAGAGAAGAAAAAAATGTAAAATGGCTTTAACGTCTACATTCAGCTGGTCCCCATTTTAAGGGGAAAAATATATATTTTTCCTATATACATGCACTGCAGTTGGTTTTACATAACCAATGCATGACGCACCAAAGAAAACAAGATAGCATGTTACTTTCTATACATCACACTAACCACACAGCCAACAGAGTCAACAGCCTTTAGGCTAAAGACTGACTCAATTCCTCACCGATATTCCATCTCCATATGAAAATCTGATTTTGATTCTTCCACTTCCAGCTCTGGCAGCTGTTTGTGTAGATAAACAGAAGGAGAGTGTATCCTCGGAGGATGCGGGGCTATTGAGTAAAACGCTTGTGTGACTCCCTCTCCTCCCCACCCCCTCCGCCCTCTCTTCTGCTTTCTCAGTACATCTTGCCCTGGGGGGGACTATCCCAACCCGTTCCACGCTAATGGACATGCCACACGTTAAAACGAACATGCAGTGGGTCGGCGGGTGGTGCTCGCGGTCACGTGTGAGGGGACACGTGTGTGTGGGGAAGGGAGGGGGGGGCTATGTGTCTGTGTATCCCTGCATGCATGTGTGTGTGTCTGTGTGCATGTGTCAATGTGTGTCCATATACACTTACGTGTGTGTGTGTGTGTGTGTGTGTGTGTGTGTGTGTGTGTGTGTGTGTGTGTGTGTGTGTGTGTGTGTGTGTGTGTGTGTGTGTGTGTGTGTGTTTGCCCGCAAGCGTGTGTGTGTGAACCATGTATGTGTGTATGCCCGCATGCATGTGAGTGTGTGTGAACCCATGTGTGTGTGGTCACCGTCGCTGCAGGGGGTTAATCAGAAGAATACGCTCCGTTCACAGGGGAGGCCATGTCGAGGAGGCAAATGTGTCCTCTGCTCAAAGAGCAAATCTGAGAGATGTAAAATAAAGGTGAAAACCAGGGTGTTTAAATGTAAAAGGGGGAGGGAGAAGGGGAGAAAGGGGGAGGAAAGAAGCCCTCTCTCTCTCCTAGTGACGTCTCTGGGGCACTCTTTCCCTTCATCAAAGGCTCCTATTCAAATGAGATGAGTAAGACTGGAGCTGTGACGCTGTGAGACCTGCTGTGGCAGCACTGTGGAGTCGGATAACATGTCTCTCTCTCTCCCACACACAGACACGCAGACACACTCTCTCTTCAGAGATTCCTTTGGATGAGAGGGAGAAGGTATGTACACTCCAACAATGCCTTTAAAAAAAACATCATGACAGGGAAATGACTCCCTCCATTTTTGGAGACCGTCAGCTGCCTGAGGTTGCTTTGAAACCAGCAGAGGAGGAAATGCATTAATAAACAAGGTTATTGTAGTGTCAAAGGTCAATCAAGGTAATCATAGTATAGCTGTACAAACTGAAATGGATTGTGTACGAAAGCATCAATAACATAATATGGTTGGAAATCAGGTGCACTAGATTAAGGTTGGAGAGCGAAAACCTACAGGACTGTAGCTCTACAGGAACAGTGTTGGAGTTAAAACGTACAGGACTGTAGCCCTCCAGGAAAAGGGTTGGAGTTAAAACCTACAGGACTGTAGCTCTACAGGAACAGGGTTGGAGTTAAAACCTACAGGACAGTAGCTCTACAGGAACAGGGTTGGAGTTAAAACCTACAGGACAGTAGCTCTACAGGAACAGGGTTGGAGTTAAAACCTACAGGACTGTAGCTCTACAGGAACAGGGTTGGAGTTAAAACCTACAGGACAGTAGCTCTACAGGAACAGGGTTGGAGTTAAAACCTACAGGACTGTAGCTCTACAGGAACAGGGTTGGAGTTAAAACCTACAGGACAGTAGCTCTACAGGAACAGGGTTGGAGTTAAAACCTACAGGACAGTAGCCCTCCAGGAACAGGGTTGGAGTTAAAACCTACAGGACTGTAGCTCTCCAGGAACAGGGTTGAAGTTAAAACCTACATATATATAAATACACACACACACACACACACACACACACACACACACACACACACACACACACACACACACACACACACACACACACACATATATATATATATATATACAGTTGAAGTCGGAAATGTACATACATTTAGCCAAATACAATTAAACTCAGTTTTTCACAATTCCTGACATTTAATCTTATTAAAAATTCCCTGTCTTAGGTCAGTTAGGATCACCACTTTAATTTAAGAATGTGAAATGTCAGAATAATAGTAGAGAGAATTATTTATTTCAGCTTTAATTACATTAATCACATTCCCAGTGGGTCAGAAATTTACATACACTCAATTTGTATTCGGTTGCATTGCCTTTAAATTGTTGAACTTGGGTCAAATGTTTTGGGTAACCTTCGACAAGCTTCCCACAATAAGTTGGGTGAATATTGGCCCATTCCTTCTGACAGAGCTGGTGTAACTGAGTCAGGTTTGTAGGCCTTCTTGCGCGCACACACATTTTCAGTTCTGCCAACAAACGATCTATAGGGTTGAGGTCAGGGCTTTGTGATGGCCACTCCAATACCTTGACTTTGTTGTCCTTTAGCCATTTTGCCACAACTTTGGAAGTATGTGGGGAGCGAGTGGTGAAGCAAGCACCGTGTTTTGTGGTGATGTGCACTGTGTCGCCAGGGCGCATTCACAGGCCGGTGCGATCTGTGCCCGCGCCCCGCATTTGTTGAGCTAGGTTGAGCATCCAGCCAGCTCTATGCTCAAGATCTCCAGTGCGCCTCCACGGCCCAGTATATCCTGTGCCTGCCCCACTTACCCAGCCTCCAGTGAGTCTATTCAGCCTGGTACACCCTGTGCCTGCTCCTCGCACTTGCCCTGAGGTGCGTGTTACCAGTCTGGCGCCACCTGTGCCAGCCCCACGCATCAGGCCTCCAGTGCGCCTGCCCAGTCCAGGGTGTCCTGTTCCTGCTCCTCGCACTCGCCCTGAGGTGCGTGTTACTAGTCTGGCGCCACCTGTGCCGGCCCCACGCATCAGGCCTCCAGTGCGCATTCCCAGTCCAGAACGTCCGGCGACAGTTCCCAGTCCGGAGCTTCCGGCAACAGTTCCCTGTCCGGAGCTTCTGACGACAGTTCCCAGTCCGGAGCTTCCGGCGACAGTTCCTAGTTCGGAGCTTCCGGCGACAGTTCCCAGTCCGGAGCTTCCAGCGACGCTTTACAGTCCGGAACCTCTTGAGACGGCCTACAGTCCGGAACCTCCTGAGATGGCCCACAGTCTGGAACCTCCTGAGACGCCCACAGTCCGGAACCTCCTGAGACGGCCCACAGTCCGGAACCTCCTGAGACGGCCCACAGTCCGGAACCTGCTGAGACGGCCCACAGTCCGGAACCTCCTGAGACGGCCCACAGTCCAGAACCTCCTGAAATGTTCTCCAGTCCGGACCCTCCAGCGACGTTCCCCAGTCCGGACCCTCCAGCAACGTTCCCCAGTCCAGAGTCTTCCGCGACGGCCTGCAGTCCAGTCTTCAGCGAGGGCCTGCAGTCCAGAGTCTTCAGCGAGGGCCTGCAGTCCAGAGTCTTCAGCAACGGCCTGCAGTCCAGAGTCTTCAGCGGCGGCCTGCAGTCCAGAACCTCCAGCGGCGGCCTGCAGTCCAGAACCTCCAGCGGCGGTCTGCAGTCCAGAACCCCCAGTGGCGGTCGGAAGTCCAGAACCTCCGGTGATGATCCACAGTCCGGTGACACAAAACGGAGGGATCAGCGGGCAGAGCGGGGGTTACGCCCTGAACCGGAGCCGCATCCTCTGTTGGAGGATCCTCAGGATGAGAAGGTTGTGCTTACTGCACCAGAGCCGCCATAGACATTTGCCCCCTCCCTAACCCTCCCTATTTTTGGGGGGGGGGTTCTTTTGTTTTCGGTGCGTTCGGAGTCTGCACCTTTGGGGGGGGGGGTACTGTCACGTCCTGACCATAGAAAGATGTTATTTTCTATGGTAGAGTAGGTCAGGGCATGACAGGGTTTTTTTCTCTCTATGTTTTCTATTTCTATGCTGTCAGGGTCTCGTTTTGTATTTCTATGTTGGGGTTTTTCTTCCTCATGATGCCATTTATATTGTGAAGTGCACCAGTCCCTCCTGCAGCAAAGCACCCCCACAACATGATGCTGCCACCCCCGTGCTTCACGGTTGGGATGGTATTCTTCGGCTTGCAAGCATCCCCCTTTTTCCTCCAAACATAACGATGGTCATTATGGCCAAACAGTTCTATTTTTGTTTCATCAGATCAGAGGACATTTCTCCAAAAAGTACAACCATTGTCCCCATGTGCAGTTGCAAAGCATAGTCTGGCTTTTTTATGGAGGTTTTGGAGCAGTGGCTTCTTCCTTGCTGAGCGGCCATTCGGGTTATGTCGATAAAGGACTCGTTTTACTGTGGATATAGATACTTTTGTACCTGTTTCCTCCAGCATCTTCACAAGGTCCTTTGCTGTTGTTCTGGGATTGATTTGCACTTTTCGCAAAGTACGTTCATCTCTAGGAGACAGAATGCGTCTCCTTCCTGAGCGGTATGATGGCTGCGTGGTCCCATGGTGTTTACACTTGCGTACTATTGTTCGTACAGATGAACGTGGTACCTTCAGCCGTTTGGAAATTGCTCCCAAGGTTAAATCAGACTTGTGGAGGTCTACAATGTTTTTTCTGAGGTCTTGGCTGATCTCTTTTGATTTTCCCATGATGTCAAGTAAAGAGGCACCGAGTTTGAAGCTAGGCCTTGAAATATATCCACAGGTGCACCTCCAATTGACTCAAATGATGTCAATTAGCCTATCAGAAGCTTCTAAAGCCATGACATCATTTTCTGAAATGTTCCAAGCTGTTTAAAGGCACAGTCAACTTAGTGTATGTAAATTTCTGACCCACTGGAATTGTGATACAGTGAATTATAAGTGAAATAATCTGTCTGTAAACAATTGTTGGAAAAATTACTTGTGTCACGCACAAAGTAGATGTCCTAACCGACTTGCCAAAACTATAGTTTGTTAACAAGAAATTTGTGGAGTGGTTGAAAAATGAGTATTAATGACTCCAACCTAAGTGTATGTAAACTTCAACTGTATATATATATATATATATTATATATATGTATATATACACATATATACACACACACACTGTCCATGGTGACTCCAATGCTTCTCACATTTGTGTCAAGTTGGCTTGATGTCCTTTGGGTGGTGGATCATTCTTGATACACACGGCAAACTATTGAGCATGAAAAACCCATCAGCATTGCAGTTCTTGACACAAACCGGTGCGCCTGGCACCTACCACTATACCCCAATAAAATGTACTTCAATCTTTTGTCTTGTCCATTCACCCTTTGAATGGCACACGTACACAATCCATGTCTCAATTGTCTCAAGGCTTAAAAATAATTATTTCATATGTCTCCTCCCCACAGATTGAAGTGGATTTAACAGGTGACATCAATAAGGGATCATAGCTTTAACCTGGATTCACCTTGTAAGTCAAAAGTGTATATATACAGTTTAAAAATGGCTACGGCCGGCGGCCCATGGGCCTCATTTCTTTCATGACTTTTGCACTATTTCTCTGTTGTCATAATCATCTACACTGAGCACAAAGAAATGCAACACGCAACAATTTCAAAGTTACAGTACATATAAGGAAATCAGTCAACTGAAATAAATTCATTAGGCCCTAATCTATAGATTTCACATGACTGGGAATACAGCTATGCATCTGTATTCATAGCTGTATTCACATGACTGGGAATACAGCTATGCATCCATGCCCCTACCTTAAAAAAAAGGTAGGGGCATGGATCAGAAAACCAGTCAGTATGCCTCATGCAGCATGACACATCTCCTTGGTATAGAGTTGATCAGGCTGTGGATTATGACCTGTGGAATGTTGTCCCACTCCTCTTCAGTGGCTGTGAGAAGTTGCTGGATATTGACGGGAACTGGAACACATTGCCGTACACGTCGATCCAGAGCATCCCAAACATGCTCAATGAATGACATGTCTGGTGAATTTGGAGGCCAAGGAAGAACTGGGACATTTTTCAGCTTCCAGGAATTGTGTATAGATCCTTGCGACGTGGGGCCGTGCATTATCATGCTGAAACATGAGGTGATGGTGGCGGATGAATGGCACATCAATGGGCCTCAGGATCTCATCGTGGTATCTCTGTGCATTCAAATTGCCATCGATAAAATGCAATTGTGTTTGTTGTTTGTAGCTTATGCCTGCCAATACCAAAACCCCACCGCCACCATGGGTCACTCTGTTCACAACATTGACATCAGCAAACCGCTCTCCCACACGGCACCATACACGCTACGCTGTCTGCCATCTGCCCAGTACAGTTGAAACCAGCATTCATCCATGAAGCGCCCACTTCTACAGCGTGCCAGGGGTCATCGAAGGTGAGCATTTGCCCACTGAAGTCGGTTACGACGCCGAACTGCAGTCAGGTCAAGACCCTGGTGAGAACGATGAGCACGCACATGAGGTTTTCTGAGATGGTTTCTGAAAGTTTGTGCAGACATTCCTCGGTTGTGCAAACCCACAGTTTCATCAGCTGTCCGGGTGGTTGGTCTCAGACGATCCCGCAGGTGAAAAGCCGGATGTGGAGGTCCTGGGCTGGCGTGGTTATTACACGTGGTCTGCGCTGTGAGGCCGGTTGGACGTACTGCCAAATTCTTTAGAATTATGTTAGAGGTGGCTTATGGCAGAGAAATTAACATTCAAATCTCTGGCAATAGCTCAGGTGGACATTATTGCAGTCAGCATGCCAATTGCTTGCTCCCTCAAAACTCGAGACATCTGTGACATTGTGTTGTGTGACAAAACTGCTAGTTTTAGAGAGGCCTTATTATTGTCCCCAGCACAAGGTGCACCTGTGTAATGATCATGCTGTTTAATCAATGCCAAAGGTTTTTCTAACAGCTCAGGGAGCTGAATACTTATGCAATGACTATTTTAGTTATTAAACTTTTATTCATCTTGAAAAAATCTTCGAATTTTTCCTTGACCAAGGCTCTTCTCCTCCGATTGCTCAGTTTGGCCAGGAAGCCAGCTCTAGGAAGAGTCTTGGTGGTTCCAAACTTCTTCCATTTAAGAATGATGGAGGCCACTGTGTTCTCTGGGACCTTCAATGCTGCAGAAATGTTTTGATACCCTTCACCAGATATGTGCCTCGACACAATCCTGTCTCGGAGGTCTACGCACAATTCCTTTAATCTCATGGCTTGGTTTTTGCTCTGACATGCAGTGTCAAATGTGGGACCTTATATAGACAGGTGTGTGCCTTTCCAAATCATGTCCAATCAATTGAATTTACCACATGTGGACTCCAATCAAGTTGTAGATACATCTCAAGGATGATCAATGGAAACAGGATGCACCTGAGCTCAATTTCGAGTCTCATAGCAAAGGGTCTGAATACTTACAGTATGCAAATAAAAGGTATTTCAGTTTTTTGTTTTTAAAAAATTTGCAAAGATTTCGAAAAACCTCTTTTCACTTTGACATTATGGGGTATTGTGTGTAGATTGCTGAGGATTTGTATTAATTTAATACATTTTAGAATAATGTGGAAAAAGTCAAGGGGTCTGAATACTTTCCGTTTATATATATGTTATATATGCTGTATATTTACAAAATGTTTTATATGTGGGATAGAAAATGACACAGATAATTACATTGATGGAAGCCACAATCTTTCTGCAATATAAAATCTGATCTACCCCCTAAAAAAAAAAGTTTCCAAAAAATAACTTGACTGGCCTGCACAGAGCCCTGACCTCAACCCCATCGAACACCGATGGAATGAATTGAAACGCCGACTGTGAGCCAGGCCTAATCACCCAACATCAGGGCCTGACCTCACTAATGCTCTTGTGGCTGAATGGAAGCAAGTCCCCGCAGCAGTGTTCCAACATCTAGTGGAAAGCCTTCGCAGAAGACTGGAGGTTATTATAGCAGTAAAGGGGGGACCAACTACATATTAATGCCAATGATTGTGTAATGAGATGTTCGACGAGCAGGTGTCCACATACTTTTGGTCATGTATTGTATATGCAAAAACGTCAGTTAATAAAAGCATTCTAAAATTCTAAAATTGTATTCTTTATAAAAGCCTCTGTGTGGTTCAATTCCCAATAAAGTTATATAAAAATCCAACTTGTTCAAGGTGTCACTGCACAGTACACATACCCATCATCAGAATCTCTTTTAACTAAGCTTCAACATGATTCTTTAATCGTCTTCAAGTCTGCAGAGTCTCCCAGTCAGCAGCCTCCCCATCACTACTAGGCCATCAAGCTGTCACTGAAATGAATCCTTAATGGCCTGTAGTGCCTGAAAGGGTCCTGAACTGTAACTGACGTGTGAGGGGACTGAGGAGTGAGGGGAGTAGGCAGTGAGGGAACTGAGTAGTGAGGGGAGTAGGCAGTGAGGGGCCTGAGGAATGAGGGGAGTAGGCAGTGAGGGGACTGAGGAGTGAGGGGAATAGGCAGTGAGGGGACTGAGGAGTGAGGGGAGTAGGCAGTGAGGGGACTGAGGAGTGAGGGGAGTAGGCAGTGAGGGGACTGAGGAGTGAGGAGAGTAGGCAGTGAGGGGACTGAGGAGTGAGGGGAGTAGGCAGTGAGGGGACTTGAGGAGTGAGGGGAGTAGGCAGTGAGGGGACTGAGTAGTGAGGGGAGTAGGCAGTGAGGGAACTGAGGAGTGAGGGGAGTAGGCAGTGAGGGGACTGAGGAGTGAGGGGAGTAGGCAGTGAGGGGAGTGAGGAGAGTAGGCAGTGAGGGGACTGAGGAGTGAGGGGAGTAGGCAGTGAGGGGACTGAGGAGTGAGGAGAGTAGGCAGTGAGGGGACTGAAGACTGAGGAGAGTAGGCAGTGAGGGGACTGAGGAGTGAGGGGAGTAGGCAGTGAGGGGACTGAGGAGTGAGGGGAGTAGGCAGTGAGGGGACTGAGGAGTGAGGGGAGTAGGCAGTGAGGGGACTGAGGAGTGAGGGGAGTAGGCAGTGAGGGGACTGAAGACTGAGGGGAGTAGGCAGTGAGGGGACTGAGTAGTGAGGGGGCTGAGGAGTGAGGGGACTGAGGAGTGAGGGGAGTAGGCAGTGAGGGGAGTGAGGGGAGTAGGCAGTGAGGGGACTGAGGAGTGAGGGGGCTGAGGAGTGAGGGGACTGAGGAGTGAGGGGACTGAGGAGTGAGGGGAGTAGGCAGTGAGGGGAGTGAGGAGTGAGGGGAGTAGGCAGTGAGGGGACTGAGGAGTGAGGGACTGAGGAGTGAGGGGAGTAGGCAGTGAGGGGACTGAGGAGTGAGGGGGCTGAGGAGTGAGGGGACTGAGGAGTGAGGGGACTAAGAGTGAGGGGATGAGGACTGAGGGGACTGAGGAGTGAGGGGACTGAGGAGTGAGGGGACTGAGGAGTGAGGGGACTGAGGAGTGAGGGGACTGAGGCGTGAGGGAGCTGAGGGAGTCCGGAGTCAGGAAGAAGGGAGGCTGAGTGAGCGTCTCCCCTGACAGCCAGGAGAATATCTGCCCTTGATGTGACAGAGAGGTAGTGGCGCTACGGAGAACGACGTGAGGGGCTGATAGTGGTCACATCGCATTATTGTCTCCCAGGGCTTTGTTTGTGGGTGGACTAGTGACAGACAGGCTGACTGGGACCCAGTGGTGGCCGGGTTGTGATGGTCGAGGTGTGGGGTGCCTGGCTTAAGAGCCCGAGGAGACGGGGCGGCTAAACCAAGCATCACCCATCCAGTCAATCAGTCACAGTCAATGTATTTCGGTTGCAGTGTTGGACCACTTTGATCATGACAGAAGAGCTAGCGAGCTGCATCAAAGGCCCACATAGCATTGTGTTCTAGTGCCTTGCGTCCTAGTGCCTTGTGTCCTAGTGCCTTGCGTCCTAGTGCCTTGTGTTGTAGTGCTTTGTGTTCTAGTGCCTTGTGTTATAATGCCTTGTGTTCTGTCGCCTTGTGTTCTAGTGCCTTGTGTTCTAGTGCCTTGTGTTATAGTGCCTTGTGTTATAATGTCTTGTGTTCTGGTGCCTTGTGTTCTAGTGCCTTGTGTTCTAGTGCCTTGTGTTATAGTGCCTTGTGTTATAATGTCTTGTGTTCTGGTGCCTTGTGTTCTAGTGCCTTGTATTCTAGGGCCTTGTATTCTAGTGCCTTGTGTTAAAATGCCTTGTGTTCTAGTGCCTTGTGTTCTAGTGCCTTGTGGTCTAATGCCTTGTGTTCTAATGCCTTGTGTTCTAGTGCCTTGTGTTCTAGTGCCTTGTGTTAAAATGTCTTGTGTTCTAGTGCCTTGTGTTCTAATGCCTTGTGTTCTAGTGCCTTGTGTTCTAGTGCCTTGTGTTCTAGTGCCTTGTGTTCTAATGCCTTGTGTTCTAATGTCTTGTGTTCTAGTGCCTTGTGTTCTAATGCCTTGTATTCTAGTGCCTTGTGTTCTAGTGCCTTGTGTTCTAGTGTTTGTGTTCTAGTGCCTTGTGTTATAATGTCTTGTGTTCTGGCGCCATGTGTTCTAGTGCCTTGTGTTCTAGTGCCTTGTGTTCTAGTGTCTTGTGTTCTAGTGCCTTGTGTTCTAATGCCTTGCGTTCTAATGACGTGTGTTCTAGTGCCTTGTGTTCTGGCAACATGTGTTCTAGTGCCTTGTGTTCTAGTGCCTTGTGTTCTAATATCTTGTGTTCTAGTGCCTTGTGTTCTAATGCCTTGTGTTCTAATGCCTTGTGTTCTAATGCTTTGTGTTCTAGTGCCTTGTGTTCTAATGTCTTGTGTTCTAGTGCCTTGTGTTCTAGTGCCTTGTGTTCTAGTGCCTTGTGTTCTAATGCCTTGTGTTCTAATGCCTTGTGTTCTAATGCTTTGTGTTCTAGTGCCTTGTGTTCTAATGTCTTGTGTTCTAGTGCCTTGTGTTCTAGTGCCTTGTGTTCTAGTGCCTTGTGTTATAATGTCTTGTGTTCTAATGCCTTGTGTTCTAATGTCTTGTGTTCTAGTGCCTTCTGTTCTAGTGCCTTCTGTTCTAGTGCCTTGTGTTGATTTCTTGCTATATCGTGAGGGTGCATGCATACACACACTCAGACACACTATCGCAAACACATATACACGTTCACACACATACACACAGATACGCACACCAACACACTGACACACACACTCAGATACTCTCTCACACATACACACACACACTCTCCCTCTCGTTCTCTCTCTCGCTCTCTCTCACTCAGTTGGAGTTCAAAGGAAGAGTGGGCCATTAGTCCTTGTGGAGAGGATAGCTTTTGACTGGAGTTGTGGCCCTCTATCAAATACGATTAAGGGCTGCTATTGACAGGAGCTGCTAGCTGTAATGACCCACGGTGAAAGTCTTTTACTTTAATGGCAAGAAAGCGTCGGCTACATTGGACATTTTCTCTTCAAGGGGAAAAAAAGCCTTTTTTTTATCTAAAAAGTGGCTTACAAATGCTTTTCCCCCACATAGCCCCCACATCGCCCCGAAGACAATTGGTTCAATTTTGAGAGGGCCCACATTGTATTTCGGTGTCAGCTTTCCATAATGTCTGACTTGAAGAGACGACAGAAATCACAATTAATTGCCGGGGTCTTGTATCAACGGGCGAGATAAGGGAGTTGTTTTTTTGGACACAATGTCATGCATGCGTGACGCATACCAAATGAGGTTGTACTGCTATCTGATGTGCACTGAGCGTACAAAACATTAGGAACGCCTTCCTAATATTGAGTTGCACCCCTCACCCTTTTGCCCTCAGAATGCCTCAATTCATTGAGGCATGGACTCTACAAGGTGTGGAAAGCAATCCACAGGGATGCTGGTCCATGTTGACTCCAATGCTTCCCACAGTTGTGTCAAGTTGGCTGGATGTCCTTTGGGTGGTGGACCAATCTTGATACATATGGGAAACTGTTGAATGTGAAAACCCATCAGCGTTGCAGTTCTTGACACAAACCGGTATGCCTGGCACCTACTGCCATACCCCTTTCAAGGGCACTTAAATATTTTGTCTTGCCCATTCACCCTCTGAAAGGCACACATGCACAATTCATGTCTCAATTGTCTCATGGTTTGAAAATCTATCTTTAACCTGTATCCTCCCCTTCATCTACACTGATTGAAGTGGATTTAACAAGTGACATCAATAAGGGATCATAGCTTTAACCTGGATCCACCTGGTCAGTCTGTGTCATGAAAAGAGCAGCTGTTCATATTGTTTTGTATACTCAGTGTATATTTCCACCTTATTGGAATATGAATTGCAACTACGCAAAAGGGCAGTTTGTGTGTGTGTGTGTGTGTGTGTGTGTGTGTGTGTGTGTGTGTGTGTGTGTGTGTGTGTGTGTGTGTGTGTGTGTGTGTGTGTGTCGTACGTGTGCATGCATTATGTGTGCATGCATTATTTGCTCAGCAGGTGTTGGTCTACATTACCTGCGCATACACACATGTATCGGTGTGTTCTCAAAACTCCGTATGTCGTCATTAGCATGTGAGTGTCAGAATGCATGCGCGTCCACTCTGGATCCACTGACACTTATACAAAACAGCAGGGTGTACAGTCTGACATGATGGAGATTATATTTAATAGTATTGAGTGTGATTAACACTACGCACACAGCCAGAAGGTCCTCCTAACTGTATCTGTCCTTGATTAATCAGAGCAGATTCAGTGCTCACATACACTCTTCATACAAGAGACCACCTCTTCTGCCCATTAGTGGGAGAACGAGACAAGTAGTCTGTCTGTTATCAAAGGAAAGTACACATATAGACAGTGGCTGTCTCCGAATGCCCATACTAGCGTACTACATATTTAAACTGCATAATATGTACTCGTCATAGCATACAATTTAGCACGTACCGTTTAGTAAAAAGTATGCAGTATGCCACAGCCGCACTACAGTAGCGGCTCCTAACTGGCTGAGTATGTGGAGCGGGGCCGAGAGCAGGTGGATTTTTCCAAATTCAACAGACATGCATTGCATTAATCAGCCTGATAATAGCTCATTACCAATTTGATTAATTTCTTTAAACTTTGAATATAATAGGAATAGAGTTACAGTGCATATGGAAAATATTCAGACCCCTTGACTTTTAACACATTTTGTTACATTACAGCCTTATTCTAAAATAAATTAAATAGTTTTTTTCCCTCATCAATCTACACACAATACCCCATAATGACAAAGTGAAAACAGATTTTTTTAACATTTTGGCAAATGTATAAAAAAACTGAAAGACCTTATTTACATAAGTATTCAGACCCTTTGCTATGAGACTCCAAATTTAACTCAGGTGCATCCTGTTTCTATTGATAATCCTTTAGATGTTTCTACAACTTGATTGGAGTCCACCTGTGGTAAATTCAATTGATTGGACATGATATGGAAAAGCACACACCTGTTTATATAAGGTCCCACAGTTGACACCGCATGTCAGAGCAAAAACCAAGCCATGACATCAAAGGAATTGTCCGTAGAGCTCCGACAGAATTGTGTCAAGGCACAGATCTGGGGAAGGGCACCAAAAATGTCTGCAGCATTGAAGGTCACCAAGAACACAGTGGACTCCGTCATTCTTTAATGGATGAAGCTTAGAACCACCAAGACCCTTCTTAGAGCTGGCCGCCCGGAAAAACTGAGCAATCGGGGGAGAAGGGCCTTAGTCAGGGAGGTGACCAAGAACCCGATGGTCACTCTGAAAGAGCTCCGGAGATACTTGTGGAGATGGGAGAAGCTTCCAGAAGAACAACCATCTCCAATCAGGCCTTTACGGAAGTGGCCAGATGGAAGCCACTCCTTAGTAAAAGGCCCTCTTGGAGTTTGCCAAAAGGCACCTAAAGACTCTCAGACCATAAGAAACAAGATTCTCTGGTCTGATGAAACCAAGATTGAACCCTTTGGCCTGAATGCCAAGCGTCACATCTGGAGGAAACCTGGCACCATCCCTACGGTGAAGCATGGTGGTGGCAGCATCACGCTGTGGGGATGTTCAGCGGCAGGGACTGGGAAACTAGTCAGGATTGAGGGAAAATGAACTGATTAAAGCACAGAGAGATCCTTGATGAAAACCTGCAAAGGTTCACCTTCCAACAGGACAACGACCCTAAGCACACAGCCAAGACAATGCAGGAGTGGTTTCGGGACAAGTCTCTGAATGTCCTTGAGTGGCCCAGCCAGAGCCCCAGCTTGAACCCGATCGAACATCTCTGGAGAGACCTGAAAATAGCTGTGCTGCGACACTCCCTATCCAACCTGACAGAGCTTGAGAGGATCTGCAGAGAAGAATGGAAAAAACTCTCCAAATACAGGTGTGCCAAGTTTGTAGTGCCATACCCAAGAAGACTTGAGGCTATAGTCGCTGCCAAAGGTGCTTCACCAAAGTACTGAATAAAGGGTCTGAATACTTATCATATATTTCAGTTTTGTAGTTTTTATACATTCTCAAAAATGGCTAAAAACCTGTTTTTGATTTGTTATTATGGGGTATTGTGTGTAGATTGATGGGGGGAAAGAACTATTTAATACATTTTAGAATCAGGCTGTAACGTAACAAAATGTGGTATTATAATTATCTACACAAAATACTCACTAATGTCAAAGTGGAAGAAAAACTCTAACATTTGGTAAAACATTTTTGAAAAATAAAACACTAATATATCTTGATAACATAAGTAATCAACCCCATGAGTCAATACCTTTGGCAGCTATTACAGCTGTGAATCTTTCTGGGTAAGTCTCTAATAGCGTTGCGCACCTGGATGGTGCATCATTTGCCCATTATTCTTTATAAAATTCTTCAAGCTCTGTCAAGTTGGTTGTTGATCATTGCTGGATGTCATGTCCTGACCACAGAAATATGTTATTTTCTATGGTAGAGTAGGTCAGGGCGTGAGAGGTTTTTTTTCTAGTTTAGTTTTTCTATGTTGTCATGTTCTAGTTTTGTATTTCTATGTTGGTTTTGTTTGGGATTATCTCCAATTAGAGGCAGCTGGTCCTTGTTGTCTCTAATTGGATATCATACTTAAGTAGGGTTTTTTTCTACCTGGGTTTGTGGGAGATTGATTTTGAGTTAGTGTATGTTTTCTACTCTGCGTCACGGTTTGTTGTTTTTGTTCGTTCAGTTTATTGTTTATGTATTGCATAGTTTCACAGTTCAATAAAAATGTGGAACGATAATCACGCTGAACTTTGGTCCGCTCCTTCCTACGACAATTGTGACACTGGAACAGCCATTTTCCTGTCTTGCCATAGATTTTCAAGCCGATTTAAGTCAAAACTGTAACTAGGCTACTCAGGAACATTCAATCTCATCTTGGTAACAACTCCAGTGTATATTTGCCCTTGTGTTTTAGATTATTGTCCTGCTGAAAGGTGAATTTGTCTCCCAGTGTTAGCTGGAAAGCTGATTGAACCAGGTTTTTCTCTAGGATTTCACCTGTGCTTAGATCTATTCTGTTTCTTTTTATCATAACAAGTCCTTGCTGATGACAGGCATACATTCTTTGCAGTTTTACTTTGGTGCCTTATTGCAAACAGATGCATGTTTTGGAATATTATTTATTCTGTACAAGCTTCCTTCTTTTCACTTTGTCAATTAGGTTAGTATTGTGGAATAACAACAATGTTGTTGATCCATCCTCAGTTTTCTCCTATCACAGCAACTAAACTCTGGAACTGTTTTAACGTCCCCTTTGGTAAAATCCCTGAGCGGTTTTCTTCCTCTACGGCAACTGAGTTAGGAAGGATGCCTGTATCTTTGTAGTGACTGGGTGTATTTGATACACCATCCAAAGTGTAATTAATAACTTCACCATGCTCAAAGGAATATTCAATGTCTGCTTTTTTTGTTTGTTTTACTCATCTACCATTAGGTGCCCTTCTTTACGAAGTATTGGAATTCCTCCCTGGTCTTTGTGTTCAATCTGTGTTTGAAATTCTCTGCTCGACTGAGGGACCTTACAGACATTTGAACACCACCGCCGAAACTTTGCTATTTGCCATCTTCCCAATTACGTAGAGTAGTTTTGTTGTTTGGCTACTTGAAGAGAACAAGGGCCTATGGCTCACATTCCACCTCTTCCAAAGCATTGGGGAAAAGTGAGCATCTAATTGTACTAGATGAAGAGTATAACATCCTGGCATTTAAAACATCATTGATTGGTCGAAAATCCACATTGGCCTGCCACCTACTATAAAACATATTTTTGCATACTGAGAATGCAACTTGCACGATTGCTTAAGTATGCCGGTCTCACAGTTATTGACCATTAAGTAACATAAACAAGTTTAGCAAGTCAAGGCCTCCACGCGTTCACGCTGCATTCAAGCCGCTGATGTGCGCCATTGGTTCATCTACATTTAAAGTCTGATGAATCAATTTAATATACACCATCACAAAAAACCCATGATTTATTTTTGTCAGGTCTAAGAAACATTATGATATGACTGTATTATAGAAGAACAGAATATGAGTTGGCCTACTGTATGTTATCTGGCTATGCTCCATGCCATAGGCTGTAGGCTTGTTCATTTAGCTGACAAGGTATGCTTATAAATCCCATGTCATTATTTTATATTATGTGATTTTATAGTAAGAAGAATATCATTGAACTTAGCTGAATCATATAGAAAGGACATTCCGGAGCAAGCGCACATGTGAAGTGGCTATGTTGAGCATAATACATGATACTTAGAAACGGGTCCTAAAAGTGATCATTTCAAACAGGTCTTATGTGCTAGATTTAAAGTTACTTGGCAACTTTAGTTGCGAATGTCTTAGAAATCAAAACATATATGGGCTGCATGATGCCCTATAGGCTATTGATGATTTGAGAAAGTCGGGAAAAAAAGCTTGTACTCCATTCATTGGCTCAGGCTGCACAGCTGTTCTGTTATCACATCATCATATTTTCACCCATCAGACTATTCTCAATTTAATATTGTCTTTACTAATATGTCGATTTAGAATTACCCATTATCAAATGGGCTGGAGCAGTGGCAGGGGAAAAAAGACATGTATTCCATACGCACTCGAATAACAGAATGGCGGCCACGTGCTTTCCCACCGGTACGTTTTTCAATGATGCTGGATAGGCTACTTGGGTTTTATAGCTGAGTTGTGCTTAATATGAGCAGCTGAGAAATAAATATAACAAGACTTATATCACTCCACACATCAACCACTGTTTGAGGACAGAGGAGGCTCCTCAGAGGAGGAAGGGGAGGACCATCCTCCTCCAGTGAATTTCAGAGAAATTGAAATGGTGAAAAATTTAAAAAGTTATCCTTTTTAGATAAAACTATACTAAATATATTCACATCACCAAATAATTGATTAAAATACACTGTTTTGCAATGAAGGTCTACAGTAGCCTCAACAGCACTCTGTTGGGTAGCGCCACGGTGTAGCCGGAGGACAGCTTTCTTTCTCTTTCTCTGGGTACATTGACTTCAATAAAAAACCTAGGAGGCTCATGGTTCTCACCCCCTTCCATAGACTTACACAGTAATTATGACAACTTCTGGAGGACGTCCTCCAACCTATCATAGCTCTTGCAGCATGAACTGACATGTCATCCACCCAATCAAAGGAACAGATAATTAATCTAGTACTGAAAGCATACGCTACAGATAGCTAGCACTGTAGCGCATAAAATGTGGTGAGTAGTTGACTCAAAGAAAGAGAGACTATAGTTGAACAGTTTTGAATAAATTAATTTCTTAAAAAATGAAGTAGAAGCAAGAGAGAGCTAGAGAGCTATATTTAATGATTTTTTTCACTTTCACCTAGTTAGAAAATGCAGCTAGCTAGCTAGTTTAGCCTAATAAAACACCCAGCTCAAACAGAGGGATGCTATGTTAGCTAGCTGGCTATGACTATCCAACACAACACTGGAACCCTTCCAAGTCAAGACAAGCTTTTGGTTTTACAAATTTATTGCCACAGAGGCCCGCCGGTGTACACTGTAACGTTACTGCATGATTGTAGCGGGTCTACTGATGCGTTAGTACTATTAGCTATGTTTACTATGACATTACTTTTGCTAATATGGTGACAACGATATAGGCTGTGTAGCGGTTATGATATGGTTTGGCTTGGAAAGGTTTTTGTGTGGTACAGCTAATGTACCACACAAGCGAAGGGAAAAGGTGGAAGGAGGAGAGCACATAGATGCGATAAGGAATACAACGTGGCTGCTATGAAAGTGAACTGTGTTTACGTGTGATCAGGGGTGTATTCTGTCGTTTCTGAAAGGGAAGCAAACGGAACAAAACGGGGATAAACATACCAATAGAAACTCCAATAGTCCAATAGAAACTCTCATTTGCATTTGTTGGACTAAAGATTACACCCTAGATCAGCTAGATAAAGGCAAGAGTGTACAAGGCGGTATTGAATGTGTCGCTGTCTGTCCATGTGTCACTGTCTGTCACCTCAAATTTTTATCTCAACCTGTGTACCTACTTTGTACATTTTCATTCATAGGCTAGGTTGTAGCAACCTCATGATGAGTATAGGGAAAATTCAAGTATCATGTAGTAGCCTAAACTTATCGATGTTACATTGGTGAATGGAATATGAATGACAGTCATCCAATATGCTGTAATAGAAATAAGGCCATGCTCATGAAAAACAAATCGTCCTCGCTCATCTTAAACTGCACCTACCGCCACTGTTTGAGGAGCATGCTCTCGTTGTGCAACAGTTGATATTCCGCCCAACCTCTGTATGCCATGGGCTCTCCAACCCTGTTCCTGCAGCTACCCAGTACTCTGTGTGCCATGGGCTCTCCAACCCTGTTCCTGCAGCTACCCAGTACTCTGTATGCCATGGGCTCTCCAACCCTGTTCCTGCAGCTACCCAGTACTCTGTATGCCATGGGCTCTCCAACCCTGTTCCTGCAGCTACCCAGTACTCTGTATGCCGTGGGCTCTCCAACCCTGTTCCTGCAGCTACCCAGTACTCTGTATGCCATGGGCTCTCTAACCCTGTTCCTGCAGCTACCCAGTACTCTGTATGCCATGGGCTCTCCAACCCTGTTCCTGCAGCTACCCAGTACTCTGTATGCCATGGGCTCTCCAACCCTGTTCCTGCAGCTACCCAGTACTCTGTATGCCATGGGCTCTCCAACCCTGTTCCTGCAGCTACCCAGTACTCTGTATGCCATGGGCTCTCCAACCCTGTTCCTCCAGCTACTCAGTGCTTCCTTTGGTAAACCAAGTGAAATCTGTTCAGGAACATTGATAGTAACATGTTTTCGTGAGGAAACTTATTTCACTAAACTGTTGACAGCCCATCTGCTCACTTGAGAAATGAATAAAGGAGAGAGAGGAGGAGATGGAAACATATGGTGGTTATATATTTGGTAGCTAAAGGTAATGTGTCAACCTATTAATTATGAAAATATAAAACAAATCCCTATTACTAGGCTATTCAAAATCATATACAACTACACTATAATTGTAAGCTAACTGTAAGCCGCCCTGCACAGTCAATGAACCAACAACATTGCCTAGGGCTATACATTCTCTCCCAGACTCGTGGATGACATTTTGGAGCATAACAAAGTAACCCAGTCCATCCAGTACACATAATAATACAGTCCACACTCAAAGGCTAGACCAATTATGTACCAAGACATCTTAAATCAGTTTTATGTTTTTCTGCCATGCATAATATGCGGTAGGGTATATATTGTATAACAGCACAATCATTATTTTCATTCAGGTCTTTTTCAGGCTTGGGCTGTAAAGCGTCTGTGTGTAGCTGGTGAGATGAATCAGGCGCAGGACAGCAGATATGGGTAATGAAAGCAATTTTACTCAAAATTAATACAATACACGTCGTATAAATACACTGCTCAAAAAAATAAAGGGAACACTTGAACAACACAATGTAACTCCAAGTCAATCACACTTCTGTGAAATCAAACTGTCCACTTAGGAAGCAACACTGATTGACAAAAAATTTCACATGCTGTTGTGCAAATGGAATAGACAACAGGTGGAAATTATAGGCAATAAGCAAGACACCCCCAATAAAGGAGTGGTTCTGCAGGTGGTGACCACAGACCACTTCTCAGTTCCTATGCTTCCTGGCTGATGTTTTGGTCACTTTTGAATGTTGGCGGTGCTTTCACTCTAGTGGTAGCATGAGACGGAGTCTACAACCCACACAAGTAGCTCAGGTAGTGCAGCTCATCCAGGATGGCACATCAATGCGAGCTGTGGCAAGAAGGTTTGCTGTGTCTGTCAGCGTAGTGTCCAGAGCATGGAGGCACTACCAGGAGACAGGCCAGTACATCAGGAGACGTGGAGGAGGCCGTAGGAGGGCAACAACCCAGCAGCAGGACCGCTACCTCCGCCTTTGTGCAAGGAGGAGCAGGAGGAGCACTGCCAGAGCCGTGCAAAATGACCTCCAGCAGGCCACAAATGTGCATGTGTCTGCTCAAACGGTCAGAAACAGACTCCATGAGGGTGGTATGAGGGCCCGACATCCACAGGTGGGGGTTGTGCTTACAAGCCAACACCGTGCAGGACGTTTGGCATTTGCCAGAGAACACCAAGATTAGCAAATTCGCCACTGACGCCCTGTGCTCTTCACAGATGAAAGCAGGTTCACACTGAGCACATGTGACAGACGTGACAGAGTCTGGAGACGCCGTGGAGAACGTTCTGCTGCCTGCAACATCCTCCAGCATGACCGGTTTGGCAGTGGGTCAGTCATGGTGTGGGGTGGCATTTCTTTGGGGGGCCGCACAGCCCTCCATGTGCTCGCCAGAGGTAGCCTGACTGCCATTAGGTACCGAGATGAGATCCTAAGACCCCTTGTGAGACCATATGCTGGTGCGGTTGGCCCTGGGTTCCTCCTGATGCAAGACAATGCTAGACCTCATGTGGCTGGAGTGTGTCAGCAGTTCCTGCAAGAGGAAGGCATTGATGCTATGGACTGGCCCGCCCGTTCCCCAGACCTGAATCCAATTGAGCACATCTGGGACATCATGTCTCGCTCCATCCACCAATGCCACGTTGCACCACAGACTGTCCAGGAGTTGGCGGATGCTTTAGTCCAGGTCTGGGAGGAGATCCCTCAGGAGACCATCCGCCACCTCATCAGGAGCATGCCCAGGCATTGTAGGGAGGTCATACAGGCACGTGGAGGCCACACACACTACTGAGCCTAATTTTGGCTTGTTTTAAGGACATTACATCAAAGTTGGATCAGCCTGTAGTGTGGTTTTCCACTTTAATTTTGAGTGTGACTCCAAATCCAGACCTCCATGGGTTGATAAATTGGATTTCCATTGATTATTTTTGTGTGATTTTGTTGTCAGCACATTCAACTATGTAAAGAAAAAAGTATTTAATAAGATTATTTCTTTCATTCAGATCTAGGATGTTGTTTAAGTGTTCCCTTTATTTTTTTGAGCAGTGTACATGGCCACAAATACGGACCGCAATACAACAAACAATTACTCACAAACAAACATGCGGGAACAGAGGGTTAAATAATGAACAAGTAATTGGGGAATTGAAACCAGATGTGTAAGACAAAGACAAAACAAATGGAAAATGAAAAGTGGATCGGCGATGGCTAGAAGGCCGGTGACGTCGACCGCCGAACGCCGACCGAACAAGGAGAGGGACCGACTTCAGTGGAAGTCGTGACATGGGCTCATAAGCCAATGCATAAGTTCTAATATGCATATGGTTGTTTTGAATGAATCCTCACCTTAGAAAGCATTGTCCATTTCGTTGTGTTAGGCTTTCAAACATCCACAATGACCATGTTTTACACTGAGTTTCAACCTGCTTTTGAACTTCTTTCTTCAAATTGATCATCACAGTGAGGTGAGTTTTAAAAGCATGATACTGTTTTGATGATAAGTGTTTGATGTGATTTTTGATTACATTTGCATTGATGTCAGAGTGGTTAGAAGGACAATAGAGCCCTGAGTACCAGGCCATTAGCGACCTAATGGTCATTAGGGTGCTACCAACGCATGTCCTGAGTGCATTAGAGGCGATTACCATGACTCAACGTTCACATGGAATTTTACTGCGGTCATGACTCATGACTGCTGGTGTGGCGGTAATACTGTCACCACAAGAAGATAGAAAAGATAGAAAATGTTGTGTTACAAGCTCATTTAAGCCGGCTGAAGCATAGAATGCTTGGCTGCTGAAGATAGAAATGACATGTGTAGAGCTGACATGTTATGTATTGAGCTGTCATGTTATGTATTGAGCTGTCATGTTATATATTGAGCTGACATGTAATGTATTGAGCTGACATGTAATGTATTGAGCTGACATGTTATGTATTGAGCTGGCATGTTATGTATTGAGCTGACATGTTATGTATTGAGCTGACATGTTATGTATTGAGCTGTCATGTTATGTATTGAGCTGACATGTTATATATTGAGCTGACATGGTATGTATTGAGCTGACATGTTATGTATTGAGCTGACATGTTATGTATTGAGCTGACATGTTATGTATTGAGCTGACATGTTATGTATTGAGCTGACATGTTATGTATTGAGCTGACATGTTATGTATTGAGCTGTCATGTTATATATTGAGCTGACATGTTATATATTGAGCTGACATGGTATGTATTGAGCTGACATGTTATGTATTGAGCTGACATGTTATGTATTGAGCTGACATGTTATGTATTGAGCTGACATGTTATGTATTGAGCTGACATGTTATGTAATGAGCTGTCATGTTATGTATTGAGCTGACATGTTATGTATTGAGCTGACATGTTATGTATTGAGCTGACATGGTATGTATTGAGCTGTCATGTTATGTATTGAGCTGACATGTTATGTATTGAGCTGACATGTTATGTATTGATCTGACATGTTATATATTGAGCTGACATGGTATGTATTGAGCTGACATGGTATGTATTGAGCTGTCATGGTATGTATTGAGCTGACATGTTATGTATTGAGCTGACCAGTTATGTAATGAGCTGTCATGTTATGTATTGATCTGACATGTTATGTATTGAGCTGACGTGTTATGTATTGAGGTGACATGGTATGTATTGAGCTGTCATGTTATGTATTGAGTTGGCATGTTATATATTGAGCTGTCATGTTATGTATTGAGCTTACATGTTATACAGTTGAAGTCGGAAGTTTACATACACCCTAGCCAAATACATTTAAACTCAGTTTTTAAACTCAGCTTTACCTAGCAGAGACTTGTAGATGACCTGGAGCCAGTGAGTTTGGCGACGAGTATGAAGCAAGGGCCAGCCAATGAGAGTGTACAGGTCGCAGCGGTGGGTAGTATATGGGGCTTTGGTGACAAAATGGCACTGTGATAGACTGCATCCAATTTGTTGAGTAGAGTGTTGGAGGCTATTTTGTAAATGACATTGCCGAAGTTGAGGATCGGTAGGATGGTCAGTTTTACGAGGGTATGTTTGGCAGCATGAGTGAAGGATGCTTTGCTGTGAAATAGGAAGCCGATTCTAGATTTAATTTTGGAGATGTTTAATGTGAGTCTGGAAGGAGAGTTTACAGTCTAACCAGACACCTATATATTTGTTGTCCACATATTCTAAGTCAGAACCGTCCAGAGTAGTGATGCTGGACGGGCGGGCAGGTGCAGACAGTGATAGGTTGAATAGCATGCATTTAGTTTTACTTGTATTTAAGAGCAGTTGGAGGCCATGGAAGGAGAGTTGTATGGCATTGAAGCTTGTCTGGAGGTTAGTTAACACAGTGTCCAAGGAAGGGCCAGAAGTATACAGAATGGTGTCGTCTGCGTAGAGGTGGATCAAAGAATCACCAGCAGCAAGAGCGACATCATTAATGTATACAGAGAAGAGAGTCGGCCCGAGAATTGAACCCTGTGGCACCCCCATTGAGACTGCCAGAGGTCCGGACAACAGGCCCTCCGATTTGACATACTGAACTCTATCAGAGAAGTAGTTGGTGAACCAGGCGAGGCAGTCATTTGAGAAACAAAGGCTGTTGAGTCTGCCAATAAGAATGTTGTGATTGACGGAGTCGAAAGCCTTGGCCAGGTCAATGAATACGGCTGCACAGTAATGTCTCTTATCGATGGCAGTTATGATATCGTTTAGGACCTTGAGCGTGGCTGAGGTGCACCCATGACCAGCTCTGAAACCAGATTGCATAGCGGAGAAGGTACGATGGGATTCAAAATGGTCGGTAATCTGATTGTTAACTTAACTAGGTCTGTAGCAGTTTGGGTCTAGAGTGTCTCCCCCTTTGAAGAGGGGGGTGACCGCGGCAGCTTTCCAATCTATGGGAATCTCAGACGATACGGAAGAGAGGTTGAACAGGCTAGTAATAAGGGTTGCAACAATTTCGGCAGATAATTTTAGAAAGAGAGGGTCCAGATTGTCTAGCCCGGCTGATTTGTAGGGCTCCAGATTTTGCAGCTCTTTCAGAACATCAGCTATCTGGATTTGGGTGAAGAAGAAGTGGGGGAGGTTTGGGGCGAGTTGCTGTGGGGAGCGCAGGGCTGTTGGCCGGGGTAGGTGGAAAGCATGGCCAGCCGTAGAAAAATTCTTATTGAAATTCTCAGTTATAGTGGATTTATCGGTGGTGACAGTGTTTCCTAGCCTCGGTGCAGTGGGCAGCTGGGAGGAGGTGCTCTTATTCTCCATGGACTTTACAGTGTCCCAGAACTTTTTTGAGTTTGTTCTACAGGATGCAAATTTCTGCTTGAAAAAGCTAGCCTTAGCTTTCCTAACTGCCTGTGTATATTTGTTCCTAACTTCCCTGAAAAGTTGCATATCACGGGGGCTGTTCGATGCTAATGCAGAATGCCACAGGATGTCTTTGTGCTGGTCAAGGGCAGTCAGGTCTGGAGAGAAGCAAGGGCTATATCTGTTCCTGGTTCTACATTTTTTGAATGGGGCATGCTTATTTAAGATGGTGAGGAAGGCACTTTTAAAGAATAACCAGGCATCCTCTACTGACGGGATGAGGTCAATATCCTTCCAGGATACCCGGGGGCCAGGTCGATTAGAAAGGCCTGCTCACTGAAGTGTTTTAGGGAGCGTTTGACAGTGATGAGGGGTGGTCGTTTGACCGCAGACCCATTACAGATGCAGGCAATGAGGCAGTGATCGCTGAGATCTTGGTTGAAAACAGCAGAGGTGTGTTTGGAGGGCAAGTTGGTTAGGATGATATCTATGAGGGTGCCCGTGTTTACGGATTTGGGGTTGTACCTGGTGGGTTCATTGATAATTTGTGTGAGATGAGGGCATCAAGCTTAGATTGTAGGATGGCCGGGATGTTAAGCATGTCACAGTTTAGGTCACCTAGCAGCACAAGCTCTGAAGATAGATGGTGGGCAGTCAATTCACATATGGTGTCCAGGGCACAGCTGGGGGCAGAGGGTGATCTATAGCAAGCAGCAACAGTGAGAGACTTGTTTCTGGAAAGATGGATTTTTAAAAGTAGAAGTTCGAATTGTTTGGGTACAGACCTGGATAGTAAGACAGAACTCTGTAGGCTCTCTCTGCAGTAGATTGCAACACCGCCCCCTTTGGCAGTTCTATCTAGTCAGAAAATTTTATAGTTAGGGATGGAAATGTCAGGGTTTTTGGTGGTCTTCCTAAGCCAGGATTCAGACACGGCTAGGACATCCGGGTTGTCAGAGTGTGCTAAAGCAGTGAATAAAACAAACTTAGGGAGGAGGCTTCTAATGTTAACATGCATGAAACTAAGGCTTTTACGGTTACAGAAGTCAACAAATGAGAGCACCTGGGGAGTAGGAGTGGAGCTAGGCACTGCAGGGCCTGGATTAACCTCTACATCACCAAAGGAGGAGTAGGATGAGGGTACGGCTAAAGACTATCAGGACTGGTCGTTTAATGCGTTCAGAGCAGAGAGTAAAAGGAGCAGGTTTCTGGGTGTGAGAGAATAGATTCAAGGCACAATGTACAGACAGAGGTATGGTAGGATGTGAGTACATTGGAGGTAAACCTAGGCATTGAGTAATAATGAGAGAGATATTGTCTCTAGAGATGTTTAAACCAGGTGATGTCACCGCATATGTGGGAGGTGGAATTAAATGGTAGGTTAAGGCATATTGAGCAGGGCTAGATGCTCTACAGTGAAATAAGACAGTAATCACTAACCAGGACAGTAATGGACAAGGCATATTGATATTAGGTAGAGGCATGCGTAGCCGGTGATCAATAGGGGTCCAGTGAGTGGTTGGGCTGGCTGGAGACACGGCAATTCAGGCAGCTGGGAGGCCGGGGCTAACAAGCTAGCAGACTATTGACTATTGTAGCTGGAAACATCATATTTTTTATGAAATATCTACATAGGCGTACAGAGGCCCATTATCAGCAAGCATCACTCCTGTGTTCCAATGGCACATTGTGTTAGCTAATCCAAGTTTATCATTTTAAAAAGCTAACTGATCATTAGAAAACCCTTTTGCAATTATGTTAGCATAGCTGAAAACTGTCGTTCTGATTAAAGAAGCAATTAAACTGGCCTTCTTTAGAATAGTTGAGTATCTGGAGCACCAGCATTTGTGTGTTCGATTAGAGGCTCAAACTGGCCAGAAACAAAGAACAATTCTTCTGAAACTCGTCAGTCTATTCTTGTTCTGAGAAATGAAGGCTATTCCATGCGAGAAATTGCCAAGAAACTGAAGATCTCGTACAATGCTGTGTACTACTCCCTTCACAGAACAATGTAAACTGGCTCTAACCAGAATAGAAAGAGGAATGGGAGGCCCCGGTGCACAACTGAGCAAGAGGACAATTACATTAGAGTGTCTAGTTTGAGAAACAGATGCCTCACAAGTCCTCAACTGGCAGGTTCATTAAATTGTAGCCGCAAAACACCAGTCTCAACGTCAACAGTGAAGAGGCGACTCCGGGATGCTGGCCTTCTAGGCAGAGTTCCTCTGTCCAGTGTCTGTGTTCTTTTGCCCATTTTAATATTTTATTTTTATTGACCAGTCTGAGATATGGCTTTTTCTTTGCAACTCGAGATCTTGTGAAAATGACAATTGATGACAGAACGCCTACTTGAATATCCACAGAGGGTGTTTGAGGAGGTCAAGAACTGTTGAGACTGCTTTGAGAAAGTCATGAACAGTTAAGAGTGCTTTGTAGTTGCTAAGTTCAGGCCAGTACACCTGGATAAGCAGTTGTAAACAAACAAGGATTTTGTAAACAACAAGGTTATTGTTGTGTCCAGACCTTTGAGAGGTAGACAACAATGCAACCACAAAAAAACAACTACAAACTTAACTGTCAACTTCCCTTCAGTCCCCCGCAGTTCCCTCATCCCGTCAAAAACATTTTAGCCATGAGGAGTTACAACGTGCACAATGTGTTCCAGCAGAAATCAAATTCGCTCTAGCCTCCATTACCGTTGGTCAGTCCATAGTTCCTCTCCTAGAGATCACATTAAATTACATCTGCTCTCATGGGGATAACCTCCGTCAGCGCCGCGACGGGACTGCCGATCTCTGCTAGCAGATTCCCAGGGAATAGAGATAAGAGAACAGATAGCAGTGCCAGCTTACATTACACCTGGTCGGACCAAGCCTGTGGATGCAATTAACATAAATTGATGCTAGTTCATAAACCACGCGTGTCACGAATGAGAATACACCTCCGAGTCCCCAGTGGAGAGAAGGGGGAGGAGGGTGTTGAGTTGGAAGGGGAGGGGGAGGTGCAGTGACACCCCTCTCTCTGCTCTGTTCCATTAATGCCGAAACATGAATTTATGTGTGTTTTGCCGGGGCATCGCAGGGATGTGGAGGGCCTCCTCTGGCAGGCCTCCTCTGGCAGGCCTCCTCTGGCAGGCCTCCTCTGGCAGGCCTCCTCTGGCAGGCCTCCTCTGGCAGGCCTCCTCTGGCAGGCCTTGGTCCGATAAGAGACTCTGCAGAGCGACAGTCAGTTGTCAAAAGTGCTGATGCATGAACCAGTTCCCAGCATCAGCCACAACAAAATGGCTCCCCTTATCTCTTGACTGTGCTGTCTGGAGAGCTAAGTCTCCTCCTCTTGTCTCTCTCTCACACTACATTCTGTCCCTCCGTCTTTCTATCCCTCTGCCTTTTCTCAAACTCCCTCCCTCTCTCTGCAAGCAGACCTCATCTGTTGACACAGTAATGGGCAGATGGGTCTCTTTATCGAATCGAACTGCCACTTGTATTTATCGGCTCTCTTTTGTCGCCTTTTGAACATCTGTGGCTATCTATTGTCGCCCCTCAAAGAGCTCTAGTTATCTCATGCCTCCCATTTTAACTACAACAGCTATCTCTGAGCGGCCCGTTTTTATCTTGACATGCCTTTGTAACATGTATGCATTATGTCACCATGTGCAGGCATTCATACTGCACAGTAATTCACACTGCCAACCTCTCCGAGCCTCTTTAGAGTAGCCTGTAATTTCAGACACAGTTCCTTAATTACGATCTGCTTATTGTGCGCATCAGAAAACACACTCTGTGCTCGCCATTGAAGTTAACATTACCTCCGGGCTCCTTTCCAGAATGTCTGTGTGGAGTGGTAATCATCTGGCAGAATGTGAATCCACTTCTTTCTGGAGAAAATCATTTTTGAGCCCAACAAAGAACCTCTGAAAGCTGGGGGCCCAGGCATTGTCGGACTGAGGCGTCTGCACAGGCGCCTGATTAAAAAGGAGCATGGGCATTAATTGGACAGCTGATGGGGGGATGTCAGCAGCGGTGGATGACTCGTTATACCGGCCCGAGCAGAATGGGAAGGAGGGTAAGACAGAGGCTGCCATTTTAGCAATTCTTAGACCCAGAACAAACCCACCAATTTTACTGTTGACACATCACTCAAGGGGTCTGCAGTGTTGGTTAAACAAAATCTGTCATTCCTATGTGTGTGTGTGCATGCGTGTGTGTGTGTTTTGTGTGTGTATATCTGAAGGCCAGGGCTGGGATTTCAGGGACAGTTTGCTTGGCTAATGGGGTTGGCTGACTTTTCTCTCGACTCTCTTAGGCGAGCAGCTAATATAGGGAGCAGATGAAAATGCAGTGTCTGGGATCCAAACCTCATGCTCGGCCAACCAGGAATTAGCTCTGCAAGCTCTTACCCAATCGCAGCTGCTCTCAGCCAACCGGGAATCAGCTCCGCCAGATCTTACCCAATCACAGATGCTCTCACCGACATCTCCTTCCTTCCGTCCACTCAATCACTGGCCAGATGATGTCTCAACCCTTAATGAATACGCCTCCCTCCATCCACTGCCTCTCGCCACTTGCCTTTTAGCTTGTCCCGGGAAAGTCTTCCATTTGCCATGGTAATGGCATATGTCAAATGATCACGTGACCCCGAGGACATCTCACAAAAACAGGATCCATCAGGTTCAGGGTCATTTACAGTCCACATCATTGAGCGTCCCCCACTCCTCACATGAGCGATTGTGATGTGAAGAGGATTGTCCTTGAATGTGCAAAATAGCTATTGTCCCCACAAAGCAGAGAACATATAGGTGCACAGAGAGAACATGTATAGGTAGACAAAGAGTGACTGTAGGAAAGCACAAAGGAAGAATACATTAGGTGGACAAAGAAAGAGGCGTCCTCCCTTCTTTGAGAGGAGAGGAGCACACAACCTTGAAGCATCCACCAAGGTTGGAAACTGACTGGCCACAATAGTCACACTGTGCCATGTAGAGTAGCTGAACTGACCAGTTGAAGTCTTCACAAAGATGTATTTCTAAATATAGTCTCACAAAACTGCAGGGATTTTTTTTTTTTACAACAGCTAAGCAGCGAAGTACAGTAGCGCTTGTAGACGTGACATGAATCCACAAAATGTTAATAAGGATTTCAAAGATGAAGGAGAGCCCAGAGAGAGGGAGGGTCATGTCAAAACATGTCTCCGACAGTGATTACACAGACACAGGAACAAAAGGGTGGAATTGCATTCGCTTTTTCAGAGTAACCATGGCAATTACTTCCGTTCCTAGGGGCTGAATGGTCGGTGTGGACCCCGGCTGACTACAGCCCTTTCCCAGGAAAACAATCTCTGTGGGTTCCGCCATTTAAGACATTTCAAAGGTCTTTCTAAGGAAAGATCGAACTAAACATGGTTTTCAAGAGCCAGGACTGTTAAGGTAAGGTTTGTGTAAGCAAGTCGAAAGCCTTTTTCAATACGAATCTTGGTTGACCATGTTATGACAACAATGCGGTGGGTGAAAGCTCATGCTAGATACTGAGAATAAAAAGCTCATTAATCATTTATGTAAGGTTGGCTGAAAATGTGAGAAGATGTGATTGGCCTGCCCCCTTGGCAGGATATCCTGCGGCTTGGCATAACTGACTGTGGGCCCTCGATGTTGGTAACAACCTTAATTCACAAATACAAGCACAGACATTCTGATACCCATTATAATTAGGGATTGATGATGTACTCTTGGAACAACACTTTCTGTCTGCAAAACAGTGCTGAACAAAAACCTATTACTCACCATATTACAGCGATAATTATGGTAGTGGCAGTTACTTTTCACAATGTCTTTGGTAAGGCAGTAAATGTGTATGCAGCCTGAAATTAAACAGCGTTGGTGCCGATTATGTTTGTAAAATGTTATTTCCCCTACTCTTGGCTAATCAGTCAATAATGCCTAGTACAGGGGGGGTCAAACTCATTCAATCGAGGGCCTAGTGTCTGCTGGTTTCTGTTTCTTCCTTTCAATGAAGACCTAGACAACCAGGTGAGGGGAGTTCCTTACTAAGTAGTGACCTTAATTCATCAGTCAAGTACAATGGAGGAGTTAAAACCTGCTGACGCTCAGCCCTCTGTGGAATGAGTTTGACACGTGGCATAGAAGGAAGTGGCTATGTGGGCTTAGGGGATTTGTATTCTTTTGGGAAGGGGAAAAGGTGGCCATCATCCCTAGCTACCCCTCAAAATGCCAGACCATTTTCTTAGAGAACATCAAGTCACCTAAAACACATCCTTATGGAACCGCAAAGTGCCAAGTCATGTAGGACTCCCCCAGTGCTGTAAAGTACTTAAGTAAAAGTATCTGTACTTAACTATTTATATTTTTGACAACTTTTACTTCACTACATTCCTAAAGATAATAATGTTATTTTTACTCCATACATTTTTCCTGAAACCCAAAAGTACTGGTTACATTTTGAATGCTTAGCATGACAGTTAAATGGTCCAATTCAGGCACGTATCAAGAGAACATCCCTAGTCATCGCTACTGCGTCTAATCTGGCGGACTCACTAAACACACATGCTTCGTTTGTAAATGATGTCTGAGTGTTGGAGTGTGCCCCTGGCTAGTCGTAAAACATATATTTTTAAATAAAATGGTGCAGTCTGATTTGCTTAATATCAAATCAAATATTATTTGTCACAATGCTGAATACAACAGGTGTAGACCTTACCGTGAAATGCTGAATACAACAGGTGTAGACCTTACCGTGAAATGCTTACTTACAAGCTCTTATACAAACAGTGCATCTCAAGAAATAGAGTTAATAAAATATTTACTAAATAAACTAAAGGAATTTGAAATGATTTATACTTTTAGTATATTTAAAACCAAACACTTTTAGACTTTTACTCAAGTAGTATTTTACTGGGAAACGTTCAGTTTTACTTGAGTCATTTCTATTAAGGTATCTTTACTTTTACTTAAGTATGACAATTGGGTACTTTTTCCACCACTGGACTCACCCCAGACTGAGAAAGAGAGAGAGATGAAGAGAGAGAAAGCAGACATACAAAGTGCCCACCAGCTGTTCAACCCCACAAATCAGAGAGTTCCCAGATAAACACTCAGGCATAACAGAGGCATAGGCACGGATGGGCCCACCAACTAGGAAGCCAGGACCACCCACTCAGATTGAGCAACAACATTTTTGTATTTTTTTGATATGCTCTTTACTTGTCAGTGTTCCAAATGGGACATTATTGGTTTTATTTTACCTAAACATGCAAACGCCATCAGATATAATTCATAGCAAGCAGTGCACTGGGTTAAATATAACAGAATTGATGACCCGGGATGACATTCACTCTCACGGAATAGGTTACCAAAAATAACTAACTGAAAGCCACACCCCTAACAAGGCACGAATATGACTGCATTGAGGCTTATGTCTCTGTGCTTCTATGGCTATTATGCACCATGACACTGGCTATTTCATTTGTTTATTTATCACACAAGACAGCTCATAATCCGAACACCTATATTTTAGCTTTAATTAGCCTTAAAAATGCTACATTTTATCTCAGCTTCATGCCAAAATGTGTAGAATAGCATGAGATAAGTTCTAAAACTGTACATTTTCCACTCTGCCCCTTGGCAAAATGTGTAGAATTGCAGGAAATTTGCTTTAAAACAGCAACATTTTCTCTCAGCCTCATGTCAAAATGTGTAGAATAGCATGAGATTAGCTGTAAAACTGTACTTTATTAAAAAAAATGGGGAGGGGTGGGCACCCAAAGTTGGGTAGGCCCACCCACTAGTGAGGAGTAATGCACCATACAGCCTCTTTCCCGCCCTGGGAACAAACCGCAGCACTGCCAGAAATCCCCCGGTGCCATGATACTTAGGAGGAAACCAAAGGAAACCACCCCCGTCGACCCCTCTCTGACACATACACACACAACCACACACAAACACAATACACACCAGAGGAGGCTGGTGGGAGGAGCTATAGAAGAACAGACTATAATGGAATAGAATAAATGGAACAGAGTCAAACATGAGGTTCCATTGGTTCCATTCCAGCCATTACAATGAGCCTGTCCTCCTATAGCTCCCCCCACCAGCCTCTCTGATACACACACTCACAAACACAGTGCATACAAACACACATTCCCCTATTTTTCCCCTACTCATACAAACACACCTCATGCATATTTAATGCCGTGTTCCTGATGTATATTTCAGCACAGCGCGGGTGGCCTGATGGGAGCTTTCCCAGCACAGAGGACAAAGTAGTCCACACAGCATGGCCCTGCAATCACGGAAGAGGAGGTAGAAGACGAGAAGACACACACACACACACACACACACACACACACACACACACACACACACACACACACACACACACACACACACACACACACACACACACACACACACACACACACACACACACACACACACACAGAGGTAACCATCTCCAAGGGAGGCCAATTAGATGCCTCTCCAGAGTGCTCCAAAATAAGTCTCCCCCCTCCACCCACCCAAATGACAGGAGGACAGAAAGGTTCCCTAGCCAGCACCTGGAATAGCCCCCACAAGACATTGTCCACCTCAGGCTGCTGGAATCTACAACTCGGCCACATTCATTACCCGCATTCATTACCTGTAGGTTGACATGATATTCCCTAACTCTCTCTGTCTCTCCTCTATAGCCCACCTCTGAGGTTCTGACGTTCCAGGATGACATGATATTCCCTAACTCTCTCTGTCTCCTCTATAGCCCACCTCTGAGGTTCTGACGTTCCAGGATGACATGATATTCCCTAACTCTCTCTGTCTCCTCTATAGCCCACCTCTGAGGTTCTGACGTTCCAGGATGACATGATATTCCCTAACTCTCTCTGTCTCCTCTATAGCCCACCTCTGAGGTTCTGACGTTCCAGGATGACATGATATTCCCTAACTCTCTCTGTCTCCTCTATAGCCCACCTCTGAGGTTCTGACGTTCCAGGATGACATGATATTCCCTAACTCTCTCTGTCTCCTCTATAGCCCACCTCTGAGGTTCTGACGTTCCAGGATGACATGATATTCCCTAACTCTCTCTGTCTCCTCTATAGCCCACCTCTGAGGTTCTGACGTTCCAGGATGACATGATATTCCCTAACTCTCTCTGTCTCCTCTATAGCCCACCTCTGAGGTTCTGACGTTCCAGGATGACATGATATTCCCTAACTCTCTCTGTCTCCTCTATAGCCCACCTCTGAGGTTCTGACGTTCCAGGATGACATGATATTCCCTAACTCTCTCTGTCTCCTCTATAGCCCACCTCTGAGGTTCTGACGTTCCAGGATGACATGATATTCCCTAACTCTCTCTGTCTCCTCTATAGCCCACCTCTGAGGTTCTGACGTTCCAGGATGACATGATATTCCCTAACTCTCTCTATCTCCTCTATAGCCCACCTCTGAGGTTCTGACGTTCCAGGATGACATGATATTCCCTAACTCTCTCTGTCTCTCCTCTATAGCCCACCTCTGAGGTTCTGACGTTCCAGGATGACATGATATTCCCTAACTCTCTCTGTCTCCTCTATAGCCCACCTCTGAGGTTCTGACGTTCCAGGATGACATGATATTCCCTAACTCTCTCTGTCTCTCCTCAATAGCCCACCTCTGAGGTTCTGACGTTCCAGGATGACATGATATTCCCTAACTCTCTCTGTCTCCTCTATAGCCCACCTCTGAGGTTCTGACGTTCCAGGATGACATGATATTCCCTAACTCTCTCTGTCTCCTCTATAGCCCACCTCTGAGGTTCTGATGTTCCAGGATGACATGATATTCCCTAACTCTCTCTGTCTCCTCTATAGTCCACCTCTGAGGTTCTGACGTTCCAGGTTGACATGATATTCCCTAACTCTCTCTGTCTCTCCTCTATAGCCCACCTCTGAGGTTCTGACGTTCCAGGTTGACATGATATTCCCTAACTCTCTCTGTCTCACTCCAGTCCAGTTGGTGGCAGCAATGCCCCTTAAAGTTGGTTGGCAACCGACTTAGAAAGTCCACAGAAGAAGAAGAAAGATGAACAGGGAGAGATTAATCAAAGAATAGAAACTAAAAACAAACTAGGTTTCCCATTTTTATCTGTGGATTAATTGTCGGAGTAGAAAACACACGATTTTGTGGGACTCAAAATAGGTCAAAATTCTACAAAGATCCAGCTAAATGAAGGACCTTGTGCATTTCAGATAAAATAACAACCCGATGTTCATCTCCCAGGACAAATTAGATAGCAACAGCAAGCTAGCTGAATGTCCATAAATATATGTGTGTTTTGACCTGTCCCCAAATGAATATAGTTGGTTCACGGTTGATTTTGGAATTTTAACCTGCGTGTCTTGTGGGGTTAGACATGATGATGCACACAGACGCATTGGCATTGCCGGTTTGGTCAGCATGCCAGACCCACAGAGAGGAAGTGATAGAGAGAGAGAGTGTGTGAGGGAGAGAGAGAGAGTGTGGGTAAGAGAGGGAGAGAGAGCGAGAGCGAGAGAGAGAGAGGGAGAGAGAGAGAGAGAGAGAGAGAAAGGTACGTGAGAAAAGAGGCAGAGAGGAGGAAGGCCCTTCAGCAGGAAAGACAGATACTTCCCTGGAGGTAGGTAACTTCCAGACCGGAACATTGAACATTCCAGACATGGAGATATCCGGCACGCCTGGTTACTCAGAACAGGTGGACAGCAGAGAACTGCACACTGCGGCCCATTTTAACAACTGAATTGGGATCAGCTGATACCAGGTCTAGCCTTGACTATTCAGAGCAGTGAAACCAAGCTGATCCAGGATCATTTGTTAAACAGCACAACGTTTTTGCAGGTATAATGGTACATTATAGGGCCCTGTTACAATAGTTTGAAATCCTTCTTTGAGGTAGTCACTGATCTGACTTGATGAGTGAAGGCAATGCAGTGAAATCCACCCATTCGCCTATCCAATCATAGATCATTGATTACTTCAATAAAGGAAGACAAGTTTAACCTATTGAAAGCAGGCCTCCAAGTACAGTTTACTATTATAAACTCTGCTTTAGAACACGGTCTTATGTATTCAGCCACACAATATTACATGTGAATTTGCTGCCATTCCTCATTGAGAAATGACTTCTACTCAAGCTAGAATAACTGTCATGGATGTTTCTGGATGTGAATACCTGTAAGAGAATAATGATCTCAGTTGAGATTCCTCCCAGCCTGTTCCCTACAGCGCTAGATAAGGTGAGTGTCCTCTATGCCCTGATGAAATGATGGGTCTTTTCTGTAAGAGGTCCACAGGATGACTTAGAGACACACAGTCACACATTAGGACACACACAAACCAGGACACACACAAGCGCACACATACACACACACACTAGGACACACACACACTAGGACACGCACACACTAGGACATGCACACACTAGGACACACAAAAGCACACACACCCATGTGCATGCACACACTCTCACATACACACACACACACACACACGTGCATGCACACACACGCACACACACACACACACACACACACACACACACACACACACACACACACACAGACACATGCACGCACACACACACACACACACACAAACACACACACACACACACAAAGGCACACACACACACGTGTATGCACACACACTCAGTCGCACAAGCAAACACCCACACAAAGTAAGACCATTCTCTCAACATCAATATAACATCATTTGGACTGTCGGAGGTCACCACCACTATGACAGAACAATTACATTAGGTCATACAACAGGGGCACTGACCTTTTAAACCTGAGTGTGTGTGTGTGTGTGTGTGTGTGTGTGTGTGTGTGTGTGTGTGTGTGTGTGTGTGTGTGCATGCATATATACGTGTGTGTCTTGTATGTGTGCATGTGTGTGTGTGTGTGTATGCATGCGTATATATGTGCATGTCTTGTGTGTGTGTATATGTGTGTGTGTGTTACAGTGTGTAGACTGGACAAGTCAGCCCCAGGCCCCTCTCTGCCAGCTCTAGATAAAGAGAAGGGAACTGTGAAGACAGAGACACTGAGGCCACGGGGTTCAGGACACTACACAACACTGCTGGTGACGCACTTTGTCTCTCGCTCTCTGTGTGTGTGTTTGTGTGTGCGTGTGTGTGTGTGTTTGTGTGTGCCTGTGTGAGTGTATGAGTCTGATTGTGCATGTGTGTGGGTGTGTATGTGCACATATATACGCGTGTGTACGATATACCGCATGTGAAAGATAAATTGTGCTCAGTGTAAAGTGACTTTGTGCATAGTGCATTTCTATGTAAGTGCATATTTCTGTGTGTGTGTGCGTGTGTGCGTGTGTATGTGTGTGCACAGAGGTGTTGCATAGGTGGCCTTGATGGCCCAACCATTCCTTTATGAATTACATATTGGCCCTATTGGAGGAGGTTTCATAAGCAGAGAGGAGGAGGGAATCACACACTGGATGGTATATAGTTAAGATGAATGACAGTGGAGACAGACACACTGGATGGTATATAGTTAAGATGAATGACAGTGGAGACAGACACACTGGATGGTATATAGTTAAGATGAATGACAGTGGAGACAGACTCACTGGATGGTGTACAGTTAAGATGAATGACAGTGGAGACAGACACAATGGATGGTATATAGTAAAGATGAATAACAGTGGAGACAGACACACTGGATGGTGTATAGTTAAGATGAATGACAGTGGAGACAGACACACTGGATGGTGTATAGTTAAGATGAATGACAGTGGAGACAGACACACTGGATGGTATATAGTTAAGATGAATGACAGTGGAGACAGACACACTGGATGGTATATAGTTAAGATGAATGACAGTGGAGACAGACACACTGGATGGTATATAGTTAAGATGAATGACAGAGACAGACAAACACACTGGATGGTATATAGTAAAGATGAATAACAGTGGAGACAGACACACTGGATGGTGTATAGTTAAGATGAATGACAGTGGAAACAGACGTACTGGATGGTATATAGTTAAGATGAATGACAGAGGAGACAGACACACTGGATGGTATATAGTTAAGATGAATGACAGTGGAGACAGACACACTGGATGGTGTATAGTTAAGATGATTGACAGAGGAGACAGACACACTGGATGGTATATAGTTAAGATGAATGACAGAGACAGACAGACACACTGGATGGTATATAGTTAAGATGAATGACAGTGGAGACAGACACACTGGATGGTATATAGTTAAGATGAATGACAGTGGAGACAGACACACTGGATGGTATATAGTTAAGATGAATGACAGAGACAGACAAACACACTGGATGGTATATAGTAAAGATGAATAACAGTGGAGACAGACACACTGGATGGTGTATAGTTAAGATGAATGACAGTGGAAACAGACGTACTGGATGGTATATAGTTAAGATGAATGACAGAGGAGACAGACACACTGGATGGTATATAGTTAAGATGAATGACAGTGGAGACAGACACACTGGATGGTGTATAGTTAAGATGATTGACAGAGGAGACAGACACACTGGATGGTATATAGTTAAGATGAATGACAGAGACAGACAGACACACTGGATGGTATATAGTTAAGATGAATGACAGTGGAGACAGACACACTGGATGGTATATAGTTAAGATTAATGACAGTGGAGACAGACACACTGGATGGTGTGTAGTTAAGATGAATGACAGTGGAGACAGACACACTGGATGGTATATAGTTAAGATGAATGACAGAGGAGACAGACACACTGGATGGTATATAGTTAAGATGAATGACAGTGGAGACAGACACACTGGATGGTATATAGTTAAGATGAATGACAGTGGAGACAGACACACTGGATGGTATATAGTTAAGATGAATGACAGAGACAGACAGACACACTGGATGGTATATAGTTAAGATGAATGACAGTGGAGACAGACACACTGGATGGTATATAGTTAAGATGAATGACAGTGGAGACAGACACACTGGATGGTATATAGTTAAGATGAATGACAGTGGAGACAGACACACTGGATGGTATATAGTTAAGATGAATGACAGAGACAGACAGACACACTGGATGGTATATAGTTAAGATGAATGACAGTGGAGACAGACACACTGGATGGTATATAGTTAAGATGAATGACAGTGGAAACAGACACACTGGATGGTGTATAGTTAAGATGAATGACAGTGGAGAGAGAGAGATCGCTAAAATAACCTTTATGACTTCACATTGTCCAGCACAATGGCACCCAGCCTACATCCTAAATGGCACCCCATTCCCCATTTAGTGCACTTGTTTTGACCAGGGTCCATAGGGCGTCCCATAGGGTCTGGTCGAAAGTAGTGCACTATACAGGGAATAGGGTACCATTTAGGATGCAGGCCCAGGTCCTTGTTTCAAGTCCAGAACACATATTTTGTCCCCCTCAACAAAGACGGAGGCTGTTTGACCATAAAGGCTAAACAACAACCAAGATGGAACTATATAAACACCCACCCATCCTTCCTGTGATGTAAGATATTCTAAAAATGCGCATCTCTTTAAACAATATGCAATTAGTACCATTTAAACAGCTAAAGTCATTAGCTCAGTGTTTACCACAAGCAACATTTTGTACACAAGATAACATCCCTCATTTGCATATGCTAATGTCAGGTAATTAGCTATACTCCGCCGAGTAATTCCGATCCAGCCAACCTGCGGGCAGTTTTAGGAGAATAACCACAAATAATGAAATAATTCAATCAATCACGTAAAGGCTAATATATGCATATCAAATGGCATGGGGCAGTCGACGCGGTTGGCTTTAATGTCAGGGAATCACAGAGAAAATAGGCCTTGGCAGTTCGGAAGCATCGGGTATTGAGAGTGGAAACATCTACAAATATCAACAAATTGGCCTTAATTCGTTGCTTTGGCGTTAAACAGACAAAACCAAACAACAACAACAAAACACACAAGAGGCCATGTTTTTTTTTGAGGATTATGGGGTGGCCGTTGCCATGGATCGTTTCCAGGAAACAAGAGCTCATTCAAACTTGTCTGTAATCATAGGCTTAGCTTGGGAAATTGTTGACAGAGTAACATCTCCAGAACAGAAAAAACAGGCCCTGTGTGCTTTAATAGGTAATATAAAAGCTTATTTTCCTCTGCTACCGGCAGTAAAGCAGTGGCGACAGACACAGAGGCGCTTATCTAATTTGACTTTAATGCGTGTTTGTGGCTGTGATGTTTTTCGCTCTTCTCCGGCGATGAAAAGCATGATAAACTCCTAAGTCTATTAGCAGTGACAATACTATACTCTCCCTACCGCTCCCCGATTCCATTAGCCTGTCTGGACATGGATATTAGGCCTACACTCTCACACACATGGATGTGTACCCAACTCCAGGAACACTACTAGAAGACAATAAGGGAAGTGTCTATGGAGGAGCTCACTGATACTGTACTATCTATCATAGGGCTGCTGTTACACCAAGGACAATCTGCAGAGCCACCACCAAGCTTTCGTGTGTGCATCCGGCTGCTGTAATGGGGGAACAGATTAGACGTACGTACGTATGTACGTGCGTGCGTGCGTGCGTGCGTGCGTGTGTGTGTGTGTGTGTGTGTATATATATATATATATATATATATATATATATATATATATATATATATATATCCGGCTGCTGTAATGGGGGAACAGATTAGACGTGTGTGTTTGTGTGTGCAGGAGCTTTGCAAAGGTGTGTGAGGTACAAGTGTAGTGTTTCAGTATTTTTTTAAATGTATGTATTAATGTGAGGGTTTTGTACGTCGTGTTAATGAATGTGCTGTGTGTATAAAATAGAATTTCTGTTACTCCTGTCAAACTAGGATCAATGCGGGGGAGAAGAGAGGCGGGGCCTTAATCCAAGGGTGGGGAGGATCAGTTGCCGTGGAGAATCACCTGGTGTTGCCGTGGCAACAGACTGGTCTGTAGATGTTACTAATTATGTAAATGCCAGCCAGTGTCAGCCAATGCTCACTTAATATCATAGCCTGTTGCTACATCAATACAAATATAATGGAAAACACGATGAGAGTTATTCCTAAAACTGTACCACCAACGTAAGGTAACTTAGGTAACTTTCACCTACGGCACTTTATTCTGTACTTAACTTGTTTTCTGTTAGGGAGACAAAAATTGGTTGGAATTTGACGGCTGTGCTTACATTTCATGAATATTATAATTCTGTATGTAAGTTATCGTTGGCGTCCTGGGACCTCATAACTACTCTCAGTTTATGTTAAGAAGAAGAAGGATCAGCAAAGATGGAGAGACAAGGTTTTCCAGGACACCTGTACTATCTAACCTCTCATAGCATCAGGACACCTGTACTATCTAACCTCTCATAGCATCAGGACACCTGTACTATCTAACCTCTCATAGCATCAGGACACCTGTACTATCTAACCTCTCATAGCATCAGGACACCTGTACTATCTAACCTCTCATAGCATCAGGACACCTGTACTATCTAACCTCTCATAGCATCAGGACACCTGTACTATCTAACCTCTCATAGCATCAGGACACCTGTAGTATCTAACCTCTCATAGCATCAGGACACCTGTACTATCTAACCTCTCATAGCATCAGGACACCTGTAGTATCTAACCTCTCATAGCATCAGGACACCTGTACTATCTAACCTCTCATAGCATCAGGACACCTGTCTAACCTTCCAATAGCATCAGGACACCTGCAAAATCTCCCACTGACCTAATCAACTAGCAATAAAAGTATCCATGTCACATGACATTAGCTGCTTCAAGGAAGGAAGGACAGCCACGTATCTATAGAATTGGAACCAGGCCCCAATCTCATGCTCTACCCGTCTGTCTCTGAGAAGGCCAGATGCCTCATCACTGATTCTGCTAGCATGGCTAGCTCCATTAGCACACAGTGCATGCCGAGACACTGACCTCCAGGCTAGCACATCTGCTAATACAATACATCTAAATGGGTCCTTTGTCAAATGCATGTCCTTTTAATTATGATCTGGACGTCTCTGAGTAAACACGGACTTCGTATTTCACACAGACAGACGAGGGAAATGTCCTTGCATCAATGCCAGCTCAAAGTGACTGATGGTATAGACACGGCTGAGTAAAAAGTTAGGTGGTAAGAAACAGAGACTCAGTGAATTGTGCCAGAGGTAGCAACACGCCAGCCTCTGCATAACAACTCAGCACCCTGAGCCGTTCCAGTATTTCCCGATAGGGTGGGTAGGGGGGTAGGATGGGGGTATAGGTACCGAAGGGAACCTCTACATCCCCAGGAATGACTGCCAAAGACATTCAAGGAGGAGGGTTAGGGTGGAAGACTGGTGGGATGGTGCGAGGAGGGTTAGGACAGTGTGTGGAGAAGAGTACAACTGGAAGAACAACAAGAAGTCTTGGCTGTGTTCTGTCGCTGTCGGGGAGAGAAAGGGTATGAAAGTGTGTGTGTGTGTGTGTGTGTGTGTGTGTGTGTGTGTGTGTGTGTGTGTGTGTGTGTGTGTGTGTGTGTGTGTGTGTGTGTGTGTGTGTGTGTGTGTGTGTGTGTGTGTGTGTGGAGGGATTCTCTCTCTCTATGGGCATATCCTGTGGGTACCTCCATGTCTCTGGAAGTGACTGCCAACGACATGCAAGCCAGGGGGTTTGAGGAGGGAGTGTGTGTGTGTTCTGCACTGGCACCATGTATGCCTTGACAGTGGTCCGGATGTGTTGGGCAGCCCTAGGGGAGAGGGGGGCGGTTATGTTGGCGACGAGGTTACCACCCTGTGGTGTGTGCTGTCAGTTCCAGAAAGGGATTTTACGAACAAGGTGGAAGAGGAGAGGACAGGAGGAGAGCAGGCACAGTTCTCTGTGTGTCAACCTCTTTCCCTCTCTCATCCCTCTATCCATCCATCCCTCTCTCATCCCTCTATCCATCCATCCCTCTCTCATCCCTCTATCCATCCATCCCTCTCTCATCCCTCTCTCCATCCATCCCTCTCTCATCCCTCTCTCCATCCATCCCTCTCTCCATCCATCCCCCTCTCATCCCTCTCTCCATCCATCCCTCTCTCATCCATCCATCCCTCTCTCATCCCTCTATCCATCCATCCCTCTCTCCATCCCTCTATCAATCCATCCCTCTCTCCATCCATCCCTCTCTCATCCCTCTATCCATCCATCCCTCTCTCATCCCTCTCTCCATCCATCCCTCTCTCATCCCTCTCTCCATCCATCCCTCTCTCCATCCATCCCCCTCTCATCCCTCTCTCCATCCATCCCTCTCTCATCCATCCATCCCTCTCTCATCCCTCTATCCATCCATCCCTCTCTCCATCCCTCTATCAATCCATCCCTCTCTCCATCCATCCCTCTCTCATCCCTCTATCAATCCATCCCTCTCTCATCCCTCTATCCATCCATCCCTCTCTCATCCCTCTATCAATCCATCCCTCTCTCATCCCTCTATCCATCCATCCCTCTCTCATCCCTCTATCCATCCATCCCTCTCTCATCCCTCTATCAATCCATCCCTCTCTCATCCCTCTATCAATCCATCCCTCTATCAATCCATCCCTCTATCAATCCATCCCTCTATCAATCCATCCCTCTCTCATCCCTCTCTCCATCCATCCCTCTCTCATCCCTCTATCAATCCATCCCTCTATCAATCCATCCCTCTATCAATCCATCCCTCTCTCATCCCTCTATCAATCCATCCCTCTCTCATCCCTCTATCAATCCATCCCTCTCTCATCCCTCTCTCCATCCATCCCTCTCTCATCCCTCTATCCATCCATCCCTCTCTCATCCCTCTATCCATCCATCCCTCTCTCATCCCTCTATCAATCCATCCCTCTATCAATCCATCCCTCTCTCATCCCTCTATCCATCCATCCCTCTCTCATCCCTCTATCAATCCATCCCTCTAACAATCCATCCCTCTTTCATCCCTCTATCAATCCATCCCTCTCTCATCTCTCTATCAATCCATCCCTCTCTTATCCCTCTATCCCTCTATACCTCTCTCATCCCTCTATCCCTCTATACCTCTCTCATCCCTCTATCCATCCATCCCTCTCTCATCCCTCTATCCATCCATCCCTCTCTCATCCCTCTCTCCATCCATCCCTCTCTCATCCCTCTCTCCATCCATCCCCCTCTCATCCCTCTCTCCATCCATCCCTCTCTCATCCATCCATCCCTCTCTCATCCCTCTATCCATCCATCCCTCTCTCCATCCCTCTATCAATCCATCCCTCTCTCCATCCATCCCTCTCTCATCCCTCTATCAATCCATCCCTCTCTCATCCCTCTATCCCTCTATACCTCTCTTATCCCTCTATCCCTCTATACCTCTCTCATCCCTCTATCCCTCTATACCTCTCTCATCCCTCTATCCATCCATCCCTCTCTCATCCCTCTATCCATCCATCCCTCCCTTTCTCCATCTCTCCAGTTTCTGTGACTTTTTTACTATATTCTTGGAAGGTGTGTGTGTGTGTGTGTGTGTGTGTGTGTGTACAAGCTTACGGCTAACACACAAACAATCAGCACTTACAGCTTCCGACAGTAATCGAACACGGCGTTCTCACATAAACACGAGAGCATGACGCCACCAAATGCCATTACACACAAGGTGCTAAGTACACACACAAGAGGTCGACTTCCTTTCAATGCCTGAGAAACACAACAGAATCAACAAAAAGGACAACGACAAACGATTCTTCTTTCTCTCACTGCTATGCTGCAAAATCCATTATACAGACTGCACAAGAGCATTTAGTGAGGGTTTGAAGAGTGCTAAGAGAAAAATACCAGTCAAAAAACACAGCCATTACCGTAATGCAGAGGTAGAGAGAAAAATACCAGTCAAATAACACAGCCATTACCGTAATGCAGAGGTAGAGAGAAAAATACCAGTCAAATAACACAGCCATTACCGTAATGCAGAGGTAGAGAGAAAAATACCAGTCAAATAACACAGCCATTACCGTAATGCAGAGGTAGAGAGAAAAATACCAGTCAAATAACACAGCCATTACCGTAATGCAGAGGTAGTGAGAAAAATACCAGTCAAATAACATAGCCATTACCGTAATGCAGAGGTAGAGAGAAAAATACTAGTCAAATAACACAGCCATTACCGTAATGCAGAGGTAGAGAGAAAAATACTAGTCAAATAACACAGCCATTACCGTAATGCAGAGGTAGTGAGAAAAATACCAGTCAAATAACACAGCCATTACCGTAATGCAGAGGTAGAGAGAAAAATACTAGTCAAATAACACAGCCATTACCGTAATGCAGAGGTAGTGAGAAAAATACCAGTCAAATAACACAGCCATTACTGTAATGCAGAGGTAGAGAGAAAAATACTAGTCAAATAACACAGCCATTACCGTAATGCAGAGGTAGAGAGAAAAATACCAGTCAAATAACACAGCCATTACCGTAATGCAGAGGTAGAGAGAAAAATACCAGTCAAATAACACAGCCATTACCGTAATGCAGAGGTAGAGAAAAAAATACTAGTCAAATAACACAGCCATTACCGTAATGCAGAGGTATTAAAAAAACTACCAGTCAAATTACACAGCCATTACCGTAATGCAGAGGTAGAGAGAAAAATACTAGTCAAATAACACAGCCATTACCGTAATGCAGAGGTAGAGAGAAAAATACCAGTCAAATAACACAGCCATTACCGTAATGCAGAGGTAGAGAGAAAAATACTAGTCAAATAACACAGCCATTACCGTAATGCAGAGGTAGTGAGAAAAATACCAGTCAAATAACACAGCCATTACCGTAATGCAGAGGTAGAGAGAAAAATACCAGTCAAATAACACAGCCATTACCGTAATGCAGAGGTAGAGAGAAAAATACCAGTCAAATAACACAGCCATTACCGTAATGCAGAGGTAGTGAGAAAAATACCAGTCAAATAACACAGCCATTACCGTAATGCAGAGGTAGAGAGAAAAATACCAGTCAAATAACACAGCCATTACCGTAATGCAGAGGTAGAGAGAAAAATACCAGTCAAATAACACAGCCATTACCGTAATGCAGAGGTAGAGAGAAAAATACCAGTCAAATAACACAGCCATTACCGTAATGCAGAGGGTAGAGAGAAAAATACCAGTCAAATAACACAGCCATTACCGTAATGCAGAGGTAGAGAGAAAAATACCAGTCAAATAACACAGCCATTACCGTAATGCAGAGGTAGTGAGAAAAATACCAGTCAAATAACACAGCCATTACCGTAATGCAGAGGTAGAGAGAAAAATACCAGTCAAATAACACAGCCATTACCGTAATGCAGAGGTAGAGAGAAAAATACCAGTCAAATAACACAGCCATTACCGTAATGCAGAGGTAGAGAGAAAAATACCAGTCAAATAACACAGCCATTACCGTAATGCAGAGGTAGAGAGAAAAATACCAGTCAAATAACACAGCCATTACCGTAATGCAGAGGTAGTGAGAAAAATACCAGTCAAATAACACAGCCATTACCGTAATGCAGAGGTAGAGAGAAAAATACCAGTCAAATAACACAGCCATTACCGTAATGCAGAGGTAGTGAGAAAATCATCTACTTTGTTCCCCTTGTCAGTGTTGAGTTCAACACCATCTGTATGTATTAAGATGCCTTCCCCCTGGGAACAGACGTCAGTTCAACATCCAGTCTAGATTTACATTTGGTTGAGTTGTCAACTAACGTGAAATGAATAAAACAATCTCACCATGTCATTGGATTAAACGTTGGGTGAAAAATACAGGGAATGTCCTTACGTTGATGACTTTTTTCAAATCCAATCAGTTTTCCACGTTGATTCAACATCATCACATGGATTGTTGTTGGTTGAAATGATGTGGAAACAACGTTGATTCAACCAGTTTGCGCCCAGTGGGTTTGATGCCACAGGAGTGATAAGTGTAGGCTGTGTCTCCAGTTTGCTCCAGACCCTGGTTAAAACACGACCCCGGGAGCCCAGGCTAAAGGGATGAGAGGAATAAGTGAACTCATCTGAAAGGAAGATGCATTGACATTGACAAGGGCTCATTCAACTCAGGTGAGTTTTCTTTCAATTCAATTCAAGGGGCTTTATTGGCATGGGAAACATATGTTAACATTGCCAAAGTAAGTGAGGTAGATAATATACAAAAGTGAAGAAAAAAAAAGAGTAAAAATGAACAGTAAACATTACAAATGACATATTATGTCTATATACAGTGTTGTAACGATGTACAAATGGTTAATGTACAAAAGGGAAAATAAATAAGTATAAATATGGGTTGTATGTACAATGGTGTTTGTTCTTCACTGGTTGACCTTTTCTTGTGGCAACAGGTCACAAATTTTGCTGCTGTGATGACATACTGTGGTATTTCACCCAGTAGACATTTATCAAAATTGGGTTTGTTTTCAAATTCTTTGTGGATCTGTGTAATCTGAGGGAAATATGTGTCTCTAATATGGTCATACATTGGGCAGGAGGTTAGGAAGTGCAGCTCAGTTTCCACCTCATTTTGTGGGCAGTGTGAACATAGCCTGTCTTCTCTTGAGAGCCATGTCTGCCTACGGCGGCCTTTCTCAATAGCAAGGCTATGCTCACTTAGTCTGTACATAGTCAAAGCTTTCCTTAAGTTTGGGTCAGTCACAGTGGTCAGGTATTCTGCCACTTTGTACTCTCTGTTTAGGGCCAAATAGCATTCTAGTTTGCTCTGTTCTTTCGTTAATTCTTTCCAATTTGTTAAGTAATTATCTTTTTGTTTCCTCATGATTTGGTTGGGTCTAATTGTGTTGCTGTCCTGGGGCTCTGTGGGGTGTGTTTGTGAACAGAGCCCCAGGACCAGCTTGCTTAGGGGACTCTTCTCCAGGTTCATCTCTCTGTAGGTAATGGCTTTGTTATGGAAGGATTGGGAATCACTTCCTTTTAGGTGGTTGTAGAATTTAACGGCTCTTTTCTGGATTTTGATAATTAGTGGGTATCGGCCTAATCTCACTCTTGTCTCTCTCTTGCTAGTCTCTCTCTTGCTAGTCTCTCTTGCTAGTCTCTCTCTTGCTTGTCTCTCTCTTGCTTGTCTCTCTCTCTCTCTCTCTCTCTCTCTCTCTCTCTCTTATTCAGATGGTAAATGTATTAAATAGAAACAAGGTTTGTCAGTAATGTCTTGACAGCGACACAGCACAAAAGACAGAAGGGTAGAGTCAGTGATGATACAATGAAATGTTAGAGGCACTATAAAAGACAGAAACTATGTCAAGATGGCTGCCTTGTGTAAGAGAGGGAAAGCGAGAGAGATGGATAGAGGGAAAAGGGAGAGCGAGATAGAGAAAGTGATCTTACTCCAGGTGTGTTGAGTAAGCCGGTTGTCCCTGGATCAATGCTACGGTCTGCCCACTGGGATATAGCGCGCACACACACACACACACACACACACACACACACACACACACACACACACACACACACACACACACACACACACACACACACACACACACACACACACGCACACAGTGCTGGAGGGATTACTTGTGTTCAGGAACCCTCGCTGTCAACCACACATCATAGTCACATGATCAAGTGGCAGGTTAAAATAGCAACATGTTCACTATCCCCCTGAGGCCTGTGATAGCAGGAAGAAAGGGAGGGAGGGGAGCGAGAGAGGGGGTGGGAGAGAGAGAGAGGATGATGGAGAGATAGATTATAGTAGAACAGAATACAGGAGAGAAGACTTGAAAACGAGAGAGATAATAGAATAGTAGAACAGAGTACAAGAGAGAAGACTTGAAAACGAGAGAGATAATAGAATAGTAGAACAGAGTACAAGAGAGAAGGGTAGAAAACAAGATGATAGAGAGGAAGAGGATACAGGTGAATTGAATAGTAGAACAGAGTCCAAGAGACAGAAATAGAGGGAATGAGGGAGAGAATAATACTGTATTTCACCTTGACTTGAGACATAAACCCCGGTCTGTACACTGAACGAGACCTGACTGCAGACAGAGGGATTGCCAGCCTACCAAATCTACAAATCAACCTACAATCACATCATTCCTTCCTTTGCGGTTAAGGCTAGTGTTTGTTGAAAGTGCACGGCCCCATTAAAACAAATCTTTGAAGGATTCAAAGATGTTTCACCTTTGCTTGAATCATGCACTTGAGGGAGTGTATGGAAATATTCTGCCTTGAAGCTTAATACAGAAAATTCATTCTCTGGGCAGAAACATGTTTTATTCAGATACCATACTTGGAGAATGCTGGCTTTATGAGGGAAAATCCCTCCTTAATTATTCCATGGTAAACAGGACAAGCTCATTAACTTATTTAATTACTCTTAATAATAAGAGCGCTATGTAGAGACTGAATGGACAAATCCATCTGTGGCACACGACGACTAGGACTGCGTCCCAAATGGCACTCTACTCCCTATATAGTGCACTGGTTTTTACCAGATCCCAATGGACCCTGCTCAAAAGTAGTGCACTAAATAGGGAATCATTTGGCATGCAAGCCTATAGGACGGATGGGAACACTCCCAGGTTGGAGGGTTTACAGTTGGTTGAACACAGAGATTGTGGGATCGTGAGGAATCTGTGGCTCATCTGACCAGTGGAGCACACTTCCCTTCAATTACAGTACTACCTCAATACCTCAGTGCACTGTTGTGTTCTGGTGTGGTTGGCTGGGGATGAAGTCATTTAGTGAATGAATTATTTCTCATAACCGTGTGGGTGGGTTGTGTAGGCAGACATACAGAGGTGATTGGTGGGTTCAGTGGGCTTGATGTGTGTCACTGATAGGTGGAAACATACATTTACATTTTAGAACAGTGTTTCTCCCCCTCGGGTGCACTACACAGCTGATTCAAATAAGTAACTCATCATCAGGATTTGATTATTTGAGTCAGCTGTGTAGTGCACCCAGGGGTGGGTCAGGACTGAGTTGGGGTATCCCTGATTTAGCAGATGCTCTTATTCAGAGTGAATACAAGAGCAATTAGGGTTATGTGCCTTGCTCAAGGGCACATCCACAGATTTTTCACCAAGTCGGCTTGGGGATTCAAACCAGCGACCTTTCGGTTACTGTCCCACCGCGCTAGGCTACCTCCCACCATACAATCACATACATGACACGGTAATGACTGCACTCACAGCACAACACACACCTAGGCCTAGATTCAGTCAGTATCGAGGAAGGGCCGCACTATCGCCTGATTGAAATGTGTTCGCGGACACCGCATTCACGGAACACGCTGCATTTGTCAGACTCGGCTTAATGAAAAATTCCCTTTAAATTTAAATCGCACTATAACACAGATCTTCCGCAGTAAGGGTTGAATCCAAACCTTACTGTGTGCAGCGGTGAGAATATCCATGTGAGCATGTTAAATATCCATCCATAGGTTGATTTTAACTTCTGTCGTGATTGCTGTATTAGGAAAGATAACTTCACCTGAAGTTGTGGCGCACCAACCAACACGGAAGACATTATATACAAAGGCTTTCCAGTAGTGAAAAAGTTAGTGCGATTCTGACTTGAGGCTGAAAAGTTATAAGTAGTAAGACTTTAAAACCAGAGACTTTCCAAAGTAAATCAGAGATTATTTACAAAAAATCTCTATGACCACTGATGCATTCTAGGATGAACCAAACACACACACACGTCAAAACCACGGTCCACAGAGGACCACGCTTTCATTAGTCTGAAGAAAAAACTACAATCTGCTCCCAAACATATTTCTGCTCTGAATTATTGAATAGGTTTCATTCTCCCTCCAAAACGCCTCGAATGAGAAACATGCTTTGGGCTCATGAAAAATAGATATTTGCTCCTCCTCAGTCTTTTGTCTTTTGTTTGAAACAATGTCATGGATTTTTTTAATTTACCTTTGTCTCCGAGTTTTTGTCGCCCTTTTACAGGAAATGTAAACTCTTCCTGTGTTTGAACTTCATGGAAATGTAATTTCCTTCAATGGTAACAAAGACTTCATTGATGGGTTTTGTTCTGGAACTAGATCAGTTGACAGACATGGGGAAGATTGGTTTATCATTGTAGATTGTTGTTGATGCAGTTAGAATTAGAGGTTCAGGGAAGTATCAATGTCTTCACACAAACAACGCTGCTGACAAACCATCCTCGTTATCTCACTCTAATATCTATTTACTCAGTCTCGCCTCCGATCCAAACGCATTAGCTTGACTCCAAACGCTACCCAAATAATGCATAGGCAGAGAGAGGAAGATGACAGTACAGATTTGTGTTGAGACACCAAAGCCCTACAAGTGTAGCGAGCCAACACCGGATTCTTGAATGTCTCACCACTCACCACTTGCCCTAGAGCAAGCACTTCTTACTAGTACTCGACAGCACTGTAAGGTATTGAGAAATCTGCAATTTGGGCTTGTTTGATTGCTGGGATTCTTTCCGTGAATTTGTGTTGAAATAAAAAAAGCCCTAAAGGTGTAAAAATGTAGCTAGAATTTCTCAACTTACTTCACTACAAGACCTAGATAGAACTTTGTTCCCTTCAGCACTTCTGCAATTTGGCGGTTGTTGACAACCGAGACTCTCTCCCAAGAACTGTCTCAAGTCAACACCAGTATGTCTATAACTGTAATACACAATCTTACCATGCTTCAGCCTCCAATGACCACCATTTTGAGAAGACCTAACTACCTAACCTACTACCTAACCCTCTAGCTCCACTCCTCCTCCCTCCACAACCTGGAATTGGGGGTAGACGTAATATAGTAAATGTAAATCTGGTACACTCCAATTAGTACTATATGTTACGAATTGCAATTTATACAATATGTTATGAATTTGCATAATGTATGATATGTTGCAAATTACAATTTGTTGTGGCTAACGTTTGCTAAGTGGGTAATGTTAGCTAGGTCGCTAATGTTAGCTAGGCTAGGGGTTAAGGTTAGGGGAAGGGTTAGCTAACGTGCTAAGTAGTTGCAAAGTTGCTAAAAAGTAGCAATTAGTTGCAAAGTTTCTAATTAGCTAAAGTTGTACGTGATGAGATTCGAACATGCAACCTTTGGGTTGCTAGACGTTTGCATTATACGCCAACCATCCACCGTACTTTTGTTTCTTGCCTTAAGTAATCCTCTGTCTTATGTAACCATACCAAACATATCATACTCATTTAAGTGTCCCGGATGTATATTTACTATGTTACGTCTAGTCAGTGAGACCAGGCTGCCCTAATAGACATCTCATCAGTCTGGAGGAGCAGCCAGGCGTGAAAAGAATGGTGCCTGTAATAGAGAGAGAGAGAGAGGACAAGCGAGGGAGTGAGAAAAGAGAAGTAAGGCTTTTTAAAGCATAGTCATCAGACTCAGCAGGTGACTCAAGTGGCTGAAGAAGGCAACGTGCGACAGAGCTCATAATTGCCCTTGGAGCATCCTGCCACCCCATAATTTGTGCCAGTCACTTGTGATAAATTAATAAAGCCATCTCTGATTTGTGCTAAATGAGTAAGGCCTTGCCTGATTGGTTGGCAGGGCAGGAAATTAAGACTGGTGTCTGAAAGGATCCCTTGCTAGCCCCTCTGAGGTACTTGTGTATATCTAATAGGATCTAAAATAGGACTTGGACAAAGGTGTCAGGTCCTCTTAGGAGGTGAGTGTGTGAACCACATAGATCTCTGGTTGAAGACACTTGAGGGTAATAGTGGAGGGAAAGACAACACTGCAGGTAGGCTTTTGTTCCACGTCTTCAGATGAATGTACTAATTGGAAGTGGCTCTGGATAAGAGTGTCTGCTAAATGACAAATGTAAACGTAGCTCTAAAAGACTTGATTTAACTGATAATGCTCTAAAGACTATTGAACACTTTGTGGATTTAATAGCTGAATCAGTTGTTACTTTTGGCATGAAACAAAACCATGCACCCACTGCACTTCTCCAGGACCTATTCCCTGTTGTAGTCGTGATCGCGCTATAAACAGATGATCATAAAATGTGTACACAAAACTCTATGCATGGCAACATTTACATATCCAAGGTGTACATTTATTTTTGCATTCAAAATGCTGTGTAGTCAATACTTCAACTTGTACTTGAGTCGTTGCTCAACCTACGTACTGTCTGAACGGATGCTAATAAATGTGACACTAACCAACCACTTATGTCACTTATGTTGAAATATATCTAGTACAGTGGCATGTGCTGTGTCATTCTGTGGTAACAACACCGCTTATTTAGGATGCAAATGAGATCAAGGTGTGTAAGAGTCTTTTAAATGTAAGAGGCGACCTACCAAAAGTAGCACTGGTACTTTGAGTAGAACTAGGACGCCATAGCCTGGTAAAACCATTCTGAAAGCTGCGCTCAGCATGATTCAATGGGGAGCGCAGCATCCGGTCTGGTTTAAACCAGGCTAAGGACATTAACAATCCTTGGTGAAATCTAGCAGCTTTGACCGTTTGGTGATTTAATTCCAGTAACAACAACATGCTTCTTTTTAATCATTTGCTCATTTTTATTCAGCAGAATTTTTTAATACAACGACAAGGTCTGTCATAAGGAAACAAATTCAAACACTGTTTCAGCTACGGCATACAGAGACAGAGAGAGAGAGAGAGACAGATCATCATGTCACCATCATATGTAAACATTACAGAAAGAGGGAGGAGGAAGATGAGAAAATGCTGTTTGTCAAGGTGTTCTGGCCACGAGAGAGAGAAGAAAGACGAGAATGAAACACTCCCAACATAAACGTCATTAAATGTCATATCACATAGCTATACATCAAGGACAGAAATAAGCTCGTCCGGATGGTGTGGCTCTCGAGCTAGCTTTTTAAAATAAACTTCATAAAACATAGCATTTTTCATTTCTTGTCATTCATTAAGGAAGCGTTTCTCTCTGCAAAAAGCTGTTAATAATACAAGTGAATGGATCCTGTGCTTAAATCCCCCTTCTCAAGGCCTAGCCCCTTTCCTGCACACCGGAGAGGAGGGATTGGCTGTGGTAGGATAGGGCAAGGTAGCGATGCGCATGATTAGCTGATGTGGGAATATGACGTCACTAATCAGGAAACGGGTTGAAAGGATGACATGGCGATTAACGGAGCTCTGCAGCGGGGGGGGGGGGGGGGGGGGGGGGGACATGGTAAGAACAACTGGTAGTGGCTCAGGAAGGGCGGAGAAGAGGAAGGATTGGACAGTCACTGTTTTTAGGAGTTCATAGCTATAGCATGCTCTTTCAGAGTCAGGAGGGAAGAGGAGGAAGGGATGCGCAGAGTAGCAGGAGAGAGGACCGCTAGGATGAACATGGAATAAAAGGAAGAGAGAGTCAATGCTTGTCCTTTACTTTGTTTTATTTTCATTGAATTGTTTTCTGTCACTTTTTCTCGTCCAATGAGTGCATCTTGTCTTCCGCGTTGGTCTTTGGAATGGCGCCGTGCGTTTTTCATTTCTTTAGTTTGTAGCCAAACTCGTCTGCGTCGTCGTCGCGGAAGTCTCCGTAGCGCCAGATGTTGAGCTGAGATAAAACATGAGACAGAAAAGACCATGAGCGCTTAGTGAATAGCTGACAATAAAACAGACAGGCAACAGTCTCACATTAACCTTCAGTTCAAATGGGGAGCCTCAGCCTCCCCCCGAGACAGAGAGAGAGTCAGAGAGAGAGTCAGAGAGAGAGTCAGAGAGAGAGTCAGAGAGAGAGTCAGAGAGAGAGTCAGAGAGAGAGAGTCAGAGAGAGAGAGTCAGAGAGAGAGAGTCAGAGAGAGAGAGTCAGAGAGAGAGAGTCAGAGAGAGAGTCAGAGAGAGAGAGAGGTAGACAGGGGTTGAAAGGGAGAGAGAGAGACAGGTAGACAGGGGTTGAAAGGGAGAGAGAGAGACAGGTAGACAGGGGTTGAAAGGTAGAGAGAGAGACAGAGAGAGAGACAGACAGAGAGAGAGACAGAGAGAGAGAGACAGGGGGAGGTAGACAGGGGTTGAAAGGTAGAGAGAGAGAGAGAGAGAGAGAGAGAGAGAGAGAGAGAGAGAGGTAAACAGGGGTTGAAAGGGAGAGAGAGAGACAGGTAGACAGGGGTTGAAAGGGAGAGAGAGAGACAAGTAGACAGGGGTTGAAAGGTAGAGAGAGAGACAGAGACAGAGAGAGACAGGGGGAGGTAGACAGAGGTTGAAAGGTAGAGAGAGAGAGAGAGACAGAGAGAGAGAGACAGGGGGAGGTAGACAGAGGTTGAAAGGTAGAGAGAGAGACAGGTAGACAGGGGTTGAAAGGTAGAGAGAGAGAGAGAGACAGAGAGAGACAGGGGGAGGTAGACAGAGGTTGAAAGGTAGAGAGAGAGAGACAGGGGCAGGTAGACAGGGGTTGAAAGGTAGAGAGAGAGAGAGAGAGAGAGAGAGAGAGAGAGAGAGAGAGAGAGAGAGAGAGAGAGACAGGTAGACAGGGGTTGAAAGGGAGAGAGAGAGACAAAGAGAGACAGAGACAGAGACAGAGAGAGAGACAGAGAGAGAGATACAGAGAGAGATACAGAGAGAGATACAGAGAGAGAGAGAGAGAGAGAGAGAGAGATACAGAGAGACAGGGGCAGGTAGACAGGGGTTGAAAGGTAGAGAGAGAGAGAGAGAGAGAGAGAGAGACAGGGGGAGGGAGACAGAGGTTGAAAGGTAGAGAGAGAGAGAGAGAGAGAGAGACAGGGGGAGGGAGACAGAGGTTGAAAGGTAGAGAGAGAGAGAGAGAGACAGGGGGAGGTAGACAGAGGTTGAAAGGTAGAGAGAGAGAGAGAGAGACAGGGGGAGGGAGACAGAGGTTGAGAGAGAGAGAGAGGTAAAGAGGTATAGAGAGAACATCAGTGTACTCTCACACCCCAGTGAGAACGAGGGGAGCATCATAATTTCATCCTTTCCAGAAGGGCTCTGGTGCTTCAGACACATCCCTGTCTATTCCCTCTATTCCATTAAATCCACTCCGCTGAGCTCTGCATCCCTCATCAAGCATCCAAGCAATTTCCTGCTAAACGTTCCGTTTGACGCGCAATGGGAAGGGCGGTGGTAGTGTGTGTGAGGGGGCATTCTAGGTGTGTACGCAAGAAGTCGTGTGTGTGTGTGTGTGTGAGAGATGTTTCACGACACCAACCAAGGGCCCCTCTCCTCATAAGCAGTGTGTGTTCAGCTGTCAACATGACGATTCACAGCTAATTAGCGACCATGCTAACTTGCTCTAGTCGTTAGGAAGCGGCTGCCATGTCGTCAATGTCGGCTTTCCTGTTTCTTTTCCTTTTCCGTCGATGCCTCGTCACTCCTTCCGGCCTTTTGGAGAACTACATCTCATTTGCACCAATTTTGCCTTTGATTGGATGATTGTTTGAGCATGGCGTTGTGTGATTGGACAATATGTCAAAGCAGTGAGAGTGTTTGTCTTGTGACTGGCTGTTGGAGAGAACTGTGCCTTCTTGAAGGTCACAGTGTTTAAGGAGGATAAATGGATGCCACCTGTTTACCATAAAGCAGGTAAAACAAGCACCCCAAGATTAGACAAACTAATCTATATAAGGTCATTGGGTTATGCTCTTGGGCAAGATACAGTAAACAGTTACTGCATAACTAGGAGTATTAGGATTGAAACTGGGCTAATACTTTTTGTATATGCTTTGTCATCTGACTAAACGATTGGCTAGTGTACCTAAACAGGTAGAACCACCTGCATTTGGATTGGTTGCTGTGCTGTGAGCGGACCCTGGGGTGTGTGGAGGCGGCCATAGGCCTGTGTGCCATGGGGATGCCATCTCTCCCTCTCCACCCCTTGCTTTCTTTCCATCAGCGTGGGCCTGCACAGACTGTGGGCCAGTGTCCATTTAGGACAGCACTGCCTGCCAATGAGATGTGTAATGTCTTCAGAGAACAGACAGGTGGAGAGAAAGACAGAGGGAGCAGAGAAATGAAGGAGAGCTCCTGTCTTCTACTAGGAGTTGTAATTACAGCTTTGGAAACACCGGGTTACCTGTCATGCCAATAAAGCTAGGCTGAATTTGTATTGTGTCGAGCGAGCGAGAGAGAGCGAGCGAGAGCGAGAGAGACTTACCCTGGCAGTCTTGGCAGACTCCTGACCGTTGAGATACTCTGTCACCTGAGAGAGAGAGAAAGAGAACATGCATTAGTGTTGCAACTAAACCAGATTGAATGCTGTGGAGAGAAACACATTGGGTGCATCTCAACTCTCTAACGTAGCCTCCTCGACTCGTCTCCTTTCCTTCATTGAAAATCGTCTCAGTGCAGATGAATGAGAAGGACACAAGTGGAGGACGCCACTTTAGACTATCAACACGCACCGACAAACACATTCCCACCCATACATTCATAATACACATGTTGACAGGCTTCATTGGTAGCACTGCCTTGCACATGGTAACAACAAAAACAGCTAGGTCATCATCAGATCAATAGGAAACACGGATGCTAACCGCTAACCCACGTGCTAACAGCTAACAACAGTGAGCAATCAAGCCAAGTGGCTCTCGTCTATACAGCGAGCTAGCTTTTAGAGCCTCCCTATTTAGCATTTCATTACAATCAAAATGCATTCACGTTTCAGCGATAGGCCAGCAGGGTAAGAAAGGCGCACTACCTGCCTACGCTAGTGATGAAATCAGACCTGTATTGTGATTGTACTGCATCACAAGGGCAGGTGATTAGTCGGCGAGGGCCCTGAGAGCAGTGAATGGTGGGAATAGAGTCAGGAAGTCAGAATCCTGTAGGATATTGAGGTCTGTAAATGAAGTAGATTGTGCTTGTATATGTGTGTCTATGTCTGGGAATGACGATATTAACACCATACTTAGGTGCTGCTACGTTATGTAGGGACGGCAGGTAGCCAGTAACCGAAAGGTTATTGGATCGAATCCCCGAGCTGACAAGGTAAAAATCTATCCTTCTGCCCCTGAACAAGGCAGTTAACCCACTGTTCCCCGGTAGGTCGTCATTGTAAATAAGAATTTGTTCTTAACTGACTTGCCTAGTTAAATAAAGATTAAATAAACTGATCACATATGTATTACGATTCGATACTGTGATTTGTTGTTCCAAACATATTGCTCACCATATGTCTGAGGCAGAGGAACAAGAGAGTCATGAGAAAACAAGTTTTGATCAGTCATGTAAATGTGCTGAAAACAAATTGGCTTCCTACTTAAAAAGAAGATGGAGAACAAGCTATGAAGGAAAATACTTTAGTTGTGATGTGCAACTAGCACAACAATAATATTGTCAAAACAATATATCGTCAAATGTAACTGTAGTGATTTTTCTCCCCCATCCTTAGTCTTTGTGTAAGTGTGGGAGATTAGCCTGGCTTGGATAGACAAGATTTGACTTGTGATGCTTCGGCTCAGATGAGAGTGAGTGAGAGAAAGTGAGAGAAAGACAGAAAGACAGAGAGCGATACTGACAGAGAGACACAGAGAGAGACAGAAAGACGGTGGGGTCCACTTGCAAAACAAGATTTCATCAAATGGGACAAACACCCCATTGAAACCCTACATGCAGAGTTCTGTAAGATTCTCCTACGTGTCCAGAGGAAAACTACAAACAATGCATGCCTGGCAGAATTAGGCCAATATCCACTAATAATAAAAACTCAAAAAAGAGCAATTAAGTTTTGGAAACATCTAAAATACAGTGACCCCCTCTCATATCATTACCAAGCCCTGCAATGCCAAGAGCTGAGCAAAGAAAAGAGTCCCCTCACCCAGCTGGTCCTGGGGCTGAGTTCACAAACCTGTTCTACTAACACACTGAAGCCTCAGGACCAGAACATCCAATCAATCAGAATAAACCAAATTACAACACAGTCAAAACAAAACTACATTGCTTATTGGGAAACACAAGCACAAACACAAAGCAAAATGCAGTGCTATCTGGCCCTAAATCGACAGTACACTATGGCTAAATATTTGACCATGGTTACTGATCAAAACCTTAGAAAAACCTTGACAAAGTACAGGCTCAGTGAGCACAGCCTTGCCATTGAGAAGGGTAGACACAGGAAAACCTGGCTCCCTGTAGAGGAAAGGCTGTGCAACCACTGCACAACAGCAGAACCTGAGACGGAGCTGCATTTCCTGACAAAATGCCAAAAATATAAAACAATTAGAGAGTGTCATTTCCCCAAATTTGAAATCCTTATTCAAGGTTTTAAAGACCTCTCTGATGAGGATAGGCTACCCATCCTGTTGGGGGAGGACGCAGAGAGCTGTGGGTTGGCAGCGCACTACATTGCTGCCTGCCATAAGATGAGGGACAGTGTCTGACAGACCAATAAACCTGCACATGTCCTCAACTGTATGATTATTGTTATTGTTGAATGTATGGTTATATTGACCGTTGGTTATTGTTGTTACTGTTGTCCCGTTGACAATTTTTGATTCTCATTTTTATTTATTTTTTATATTGTAAATATCCAAAGTAAGCTTTGGCAATATGTACATTGTTACGTCATGCCAATAAAGCGAATTGAATTGAATTGACAGAAAGACAGAGAGCGAGCGAGCGAGGAGCGGCAGACAGGCAGCGCTGGGCATATTGACCTCTTGTTATGCCAGAGTGTCCATTTAGTCCCATTGACTGAGCCTGACGATTAGTCACAGGACACAGCATGACGGGACCGAGGGATGGTGGAGGGAGGTTGAGAGAGGGAGAGAGATGGAGGGAGGGGGTGGAGAAGAGCAAAATGAGAGAGAGAGACAGAAAGGAAATGTCCGGGTACGGTCAAGAGAGACTGTGGGTATTGTCTGTCCGTGTGTGTGTATAGAGGCTGAAAAGCTCCAAACGAGGACGGTGCTCTGCACTGTGACTGAGCGGTTTAGCTCTACATGGCTCTGGCCAGCCCTCCTCTCTCTCCTCCAACCCAAGCTAACCCAGCCTCAGCTCTGGCTCCTTCCTGCCAGTGTGATCGATGGGGAGGCTTTTGGAGTGTGTGTCTCGGGTCAGTCAGGGAAAAAGTGGGTGAGGAGAAGGGGGGAGGGAGGATTCACAAGATGGAGGGTGGGTTGAAGAGGAGAAAATGGGTGATAGGGGAGAATTGGGAGAGGGGAGAGGAGTGGGGAAGAGAAAGGGGTCAAAGGCGTTGAAGGGGGGAGAATAGGAGTGAGGAGAAGGGGTGGAGGAGAGGAAAAATAAGGGATGAGAAGAGGGGACGGATAAGGAGGAGAGAAGGGGTGAGAGGGTGAAGAGTGGAAGAGAGTGAGTCAAAGGCTGAGGGAGGAGAAGGGGGGTGAGAGTCTACTCTATACAGTACCATATTAACCACAGAGGGTTCCATCATGCATCATAACTGATCCGGAGAACAGATGAGACTCCCGGCCAAGGAAACAAACATAGATTATGGGGGGACGGCAGATGTTGAAAACTGCAGAGCGTGGATTCTGCATCGGGTTTAATTGCTTAGCTAGCTGGTATACACTGGTTCATGTGATAGCAACCCAGAACACACGAGGGTCTGGAAGAAAAACATACTTCAGTACAGCTGGATCGTACCGCTGTGTGTGTGATAAAGTGTGTGTGATGGAGAGCTGGAGAGAGAGAGTGGTGTGTGTGTGAGAGACTGTGTGCGTGGGGTGTCGAAAACTGCAACCCGCTGCATAAGCTATCAATCAAAGCTAATTAAGAGTGAGAATTTAGAAAAGGGGACAGCAGATGTTCACATATCTCCTTACCAAACAGATGTGACCATATGAAGTTCCTAGTCAATAGCATTAATGTCTTACTTCAGAGGTCTCCGGTGACATTTGAGTGGCTGGGAGGGGTCTGGATACGCCATGTTAAAAGTATTTTGGTGCCCCGTGCCTGGATTGAATTCCATCATCTTGTCATTTCCTTTCATCCACCACCGACCCACCTACCGTCTGCTTTGGAGACATTTTAGAGTAATCCCATCTCAATAATGACCTCATATTTGGTCCTGGCCAATAGCAGGGGACTATATGGAGGCATTACTATATGAATGAAAGGGAGCTGCCAGACAGCTAGCCAAGCTCTTTGTCCTTTAACTAAGGGGTGCCTTCCTGACAGACCGTCTCCTGCTGTTGTCTTCAGTACAGTATGTGAGAGCAGGAAACCAGTGTGTGGATGTGTGCCTAGCATCCTCCTAATATGGGCCCATATGCTGTTCCAGAAAAGCCCTTTCAGGACCCTTTTCACAGCCACCAGACGGTCTCTACTTCCACTGGAGTAGGACAATCACTAGCCAATAAACCAGCAAACAAAAAGAATACGGAAACAAATATCTCAACTAAACGAATAAATAGGATAGGCTTTGTGTATTTCAGAATGATAGTAGGGGGGAGAGGAGGAAGAACGAGAGAGTGTGGGAGAAAGAGGAGAGAGAGAATGAGAGATATAATAGTACTGTATGACCCCACAGAGCTCCATATGCCAGACAGATCCCCCTGGTCCCATCTAAACCAGGTTGGTGTTGGTGAACAACCTGCCACTACCTGGCAGACTGGGAGGTGGTGGGAATATGGTGTTGGTGAACAACCTGTCACTACCTGGCAGACTGGGAGATGGTGGGAATATGGTGTTGGTGAACAACCTGTCACTACCTGGCAGACTGGGAGATGGTGGGAATATGGTGTTGGTGAACAACCTGTCACTACCTGGCAGACTGGGAGATGGTGGGAATATGGTGTTGGTGAACAACCTGTCACTACCTGGCAGACTGGGAGATGGTGGGAATATGGTGTTGGTGAACAACCTGTCACTACCTGGCAGACTGGGAGATGGTGGGAATATGGTGTTGGTGAACAACCTGTCACTACCTGGCAGACTGGGAGGTGGTGGGAATATGGTGTTGGTGAACAACCTGTCACTACCTGGCAGACTGGGAGGTGGTGGGAATATGGTGTTGGTGAACAACCTGTCACTACCTGGCAGACTGGGAGGTGGTGGGAATATGGTGTTGGTGAACAACCTGTCACTACCTGGCAGACTGGGAGGTGGTGGGAATATGGTGTTGGTGAACAACCTGTCACTACCTGGCAGACTGGGAGGTGGTGGGAATATGGTGTTGGTGAACAACCTGTCACTACCTGGCAGACTGGGAGGTGGTGGGAATATGGTGTTGGTGAACAACCTGTCACGACCTGGCAGACTGGGAGGTGTTGGGAATATGGTGTTGGTGAACAACCTGTCACTACCTGGCAGACTGGGAGGTGGTGGGAATATGGTGTTGGAGAACAACCTGTCACTACCTGGCAGACTGGGAGGTGGTGGGAATATGGTGTTGGAGAACAACCTGTCACTACCTGGCAGACTGGGAGGTGGTGGGAATATGGTGTTGGTGAACAACCTGTCACTACCTGGTAGACTGGGAGGTGGTGGGAATATGGTGTTGGTGAACAACCTGTCACTACCTGGTAGACTGGGAGGTGGTGGGAATATGGTGTTGGTGAACAACCTGTCACTACCTGGCAGACTGGGAGGTGGTGGGAATATGGTGTTGGTGAACAACCTGTCACTACCTGGTAGACTGGGAGGTGGTGGGAATATGGTGTTGGTGAACAACCTGTCACTACCTGGTAGACTGGGAGGTGGTGGGAATATGGTGTTGGTGAACAACCTGTCACTACCTGGTAGACTGGGAGGTGGTGGGAATATGGTGTTGGTGAACAACCTGTCACTACCTGGCAGACTGGGAGGTGGTGGGAATATGGTGTTGGTGAACAACCTGTCACTACCTGGCAGACTGGGAGGTGGTGGGAATATGGTGTTGGTGAACAACCTGTCACTACCTGGTAGACTGGGAGGTGGTGGGAATATGGTGTTGGTGAACAACCTGTCACTACCTGGTAGACTGGGAGGTGGTGGGAATATGGTGTTGGTGAACAATCTGTCACTACCTGGCAGACTGGGAGGTGGTGGGAATATGGTGTTGGTGAACAACCTGTCACTACCTGGCAGACTGGGAGGTGGTGGGAATATGGTGTTGGTGAACAACCTGTCACTACCTGGCAGACTGGGAGGTGGTGGGAATATGGTGTTGGTGAACAACCTGTCACTACCTGGTAGACTGGGAGGTGGTGGGAATATGGTGTTGGAGAACAACCTGTCACTACCTGGCAGACTGGGAGGTGGTGGGAATATGGTGTTGGAGAACAACCTGTCACTACCTGGTAGACTGGGAGGTGGTGGGAATATGGTGTTGTTGGTCAGTGTGTTGAGTGTGTAGAATAAGACTAAGTAAGAGTGTGTTTGGTGGATCACTATACACAGGTGGTGTTTTGGAGATTGTGTGTGTGTGTGTGTGTGTGTCTCTACATGTGTGTATGTGAGAGTGCAAGCTCAGGTGGTGTTTTGGAGATTGTGTGTGTGTGTCTCTACGTGTGTATGTGAGAGTGCAAGCTCAGGTGGTGTTTTGGAGATTGTGTGTGTGTCTCTACAAGTGTATATGTTAGAGTGCAAGCTCAGGTGGTGTTTTGGAGATTGTGTGTGTGTGTCTCTACGTGTGTATGTGAGAGTGCAAGCTCAGGTGGTGTTTTGGAGATTGTGTGTGTGTGTCTCTACATGTGTGTATGTGAGAGTGTAAGATCAGGTGGTGTTTTGGTGCAAGGCTGTGAATGTGCTAGATGGCAGGTTTTTGGCAGGAGGTGTGTGAGTGACTATTCTTTCTGGTTCAGGATGAACAGATCATGTGCATCCTGTTTTTGGTACAGAGAGTACATTCATTACCATAGTGTCTGACTCAATGCAGGTGATGCCTTAGAACCCCATTATAGTCAATCTGGAATAATGTTCTTCATTTTGTACAACAAAGCTAACGCTCGTTAGCAACACTAAGTATCAGTCGTATTATATACCCGATGCCTTCTCTGACTTGCAAAACATCCCTCTTTCTTTCTTTCTTTCTTTCTTTCTTTCTTTCTTTCTTTCTTTCTTTCTTTCTTTCTTTCTTTCCCCCAAAACACAAAAAGAGAGACCAAATGTATTCCATCTTATGAATAGTCAGCAATGGATTAACAACTGGTATCCGAGTCCAATTTATCTTCTGAACAGTCTGCCTCTGTACTTGTGAAGAACAACTACTCCTCGCTTCGTAGTTCTTTCCAGGCTTATCTTACTCTGCAGTCCTGGGTGTTAGTCTTAAAGCTGCAAAATGTTACTTTTTGGGCATCATGACCAAATTCACATAGAAATGGAGTTATAGATCTGTCATTCTCATTGAAAGCAAGACTATGAAGCTGTAAATCTGTTCTATGTGTGTTATTTCTATGCTTCCTATTCTTAAGTTTAGTTTTTCAGTCTTTTACTTTCAGTTTTGTACACCAGCTTCAAACAGCTGAAAATACAATATTTTTGGTTATGGAAATTACATTTCAGGGTTTTAGATGGTACAATGATTCGCTACACTATACTTGCTTGTTTTGTAACATAAACTGAAATTAGGCAAACTATTAGAATTTTAGCAACCAGGAAATGGTGGAGCTATTTCTGCATAGTTCATCTTTAAGTGATATCCTTCACAGAGAGAACCACACCACTGGCTGTCTGTCTTTCCAATGAATAGTGCATGGTGAGTGTTCTCCCCATGTCTCTCCAGACATCCTAGTAACATGGATTTGATTTGAAAAGCCCCTCTTTTAATCACAGCAGTCTTCGTCAGAGACTGCTCCCTGGAGGCTGTGTGTGGGAGTGTGTGTGGGAGTGTGTGTGCCATCTGTGCATGTCTGTGTGTGTGAGTACGATATGTCTGCCTGTGTGTGTGTGTGTGTGACTGCGTGTCTGCATGCGCGCGTGTGTGTGTGTCCCTCTGAAGTCCCTGTGAGGCATACTGGGACAGGCCCCGGTGCATGCTGGTAGCTCCAGCAGTGTGGTCTGTCGGGGGCTTTCAGGCAGCGAGGGGTACAATGTGGCATGACAGCGCCCCGAAACCGATGGTTCAACGAGTTAAGGAGGACCAACGACAGGGGAGCGCCCCATCAGAGGACCTGGCTTCCGTGAGTGCAGGCACATAACGCACCACGTTATATAGGCTATACACACACACATATACACTCTGGGATAGGGCTGTTACGGTGACCGTATTACCGTCACACCGACGGTCACGAGTCATGACCGCAGTCAAATTCCATGTGACCGCTTAGTCACGGTCACTAGGCTTCTCCAAGCTCTGATACTGCTGATGGTCATTAGTAGCCTACCAAACTTGCTAACTGCCTGGTACTCAGCACTCTATTGTCCCTCTAATCACTCTGACATCAATGCAAATGTTAGCGAAAATCTGATCAAACACTTCATGAGAGTCTATGAGCTCATGTAGCAACATTTCTTTAGGCTATGCAATTGTGTGAGAAAATAGAGTAATGGGCTCTATTAAAAAGAGGAGGGTCCCATCAGCTTTCTATAGGCTAGACCTACTATATTTATAAACTGTCCTAATATTAAGCACATTGCTTCTCTTTACAACAGGAGTATAGCCTACCTGGCTGGCATGCAAATTAACCACAGGATAGCCAGATCAGGGCCTAACATAAGGACAACTCAGAGTATGCTATTCTGTTCATCTGAAATAGTCTACATTTTCTTCATATCATGTTTCTTTAGATCTGTTTTAGAATAAATAATGGATTTATTGTGAAGGTGTAGGCTATATTACATGGATTTATTAGACTTTTAAAAATGTAGATGTTCCAACGGTCTGCATCAGTGGCTTGGAGGCAGTGTGTGGAAGCCAGGAGATGCTGAATGTGTTTATGTTAATTAACGGTAAATTACCGTGAGACCGGCAGTTATTAGCTTGACAATCAACGGCTGATGAAATGTCATGACCACAGCCCTACTCTTAGATAGAAACATTGTGAACAAGGTTTTTAAAAAGGTATGTGGGCCTACTTCATCTCCACACACACACACACACACACACACACACACCAGGTAGAGACACACACAGGCTGAGAACTTCGAGATTTGACCTACACAAGTGCATTTGATGGTAAAATACACAGACAGACCAATGTAATCATGTCTCTTGTAGGTCATTTTCCACTGAAAGAAAATGTTGACCATATAAACCAGCCTAAATGAGTATGATACAACAAAAGAAAGTATAAAAAAAGGGAACCCAATAGACATAGCTAAAGATGAGTTGGCTAAAGATGAGTTGGCAGACCTAGGTTAGAGTAGCAGTAATAGTTTGTTTCTATTTCTCTCTTTTATTGTCTCTCCCCATGAGATCACCCACTGTGAAGTGACAGAAGTTTAAATGACCTACACCCACTCTCCAACCCTCACTTCCCCCCTCTGTCTCTCTCTCCTCTCCTGACCCCAGGGTGCGGGGGAGGCAGGAGTGTGTGTGTGTGTGTGGTCGGGCCAGGGGAAATAGAGCTTGGCTAGTGGCGCGTGTCACTGTCACCCTGGACATGTCACAAGGCCCTCAGAGCACTGCTGCTGGCGGTGTGTGTGTGGGTATGAGAGCTAGGGTCGATATCAAAGTGTCCATTAGGCGTTCAACACGAACTCTTACTGGTTAATGAGGTATCGAACAGTCAGGAGGAAGGGGCATGCTTTTGCACACTCCACAGTGTAATGGCCGGGGGGGGTGGGGGGGGGGGGGGAATGGGGGCTTGGGGGTTGATGGGACATGACAGGAACCCATGGGGGGTTTAGGGTGAGGGGGTCGATGGCAAGCTGTCAACCAGACAAAGTTGGTTGAAAGTACTGCAAAAGGCCATTGAGTACACCACGACAAAAGAGTCAGCCTGTATGTCTCAGAACTGTCTATCTTTACTGCCTATGATAGGTGAGTGATTGGTTGTGTCTCTGTGTTTGTCTGTAGGGCCTCGGAGCCCCCCAGAGTCCGTGCTGCTATTGAGTACTCAATTTATCTCTGCTGTTCACTGATAAGGGCAGACGGCTGTATTAACCGGCAAACCTACAATTCCCATGTGGCATCTCATCTCTACCCCACTGTTCAATTACACTGATAGAAGAAACTACATTTCCCATGAGGCATCACAGCAATGCCCCACCACACAATTACCCTGTAATAGAAGAAACTGTATTTCCCATGGGGCATCATGTCTGCCTTCAGCACAATAGAAAAAACTACATAACCCCAAAGCACCTCATTTGTTCCTCTCGGCACATTTACACCAGAATGTAACAACTTCACTTGCGCAAGGCATTTTCACCACAATAATTACACTGTAACCCATTTTTTAACCTTTATTTAACTAGGCAAGTCAGTTAAGAACAAATTCTTATTTTCAATGACGGCCTAGGAACATTGTGTTAACTGCTTTGTTCAGGGGAAGAACGACAGATATGTACCTTGTCAGCTCGGGGATTCGATCTTACAACCTTTCGATTACCAGTCCAACGCTCTAACCACTAGGCTACCTGCCATCCCATATAACACCTACAAAGAAACTACACTACCCACATCATCCGTTCTCTCATAATAAAATGTACACTGCAACTACCCAAAACACTACATTTCCCATGAGGCAGCACATCCATCCCTTCACAGTAGTGCAATTTACCTACACGGCCAAAATAAAAATAATCTGTTGGGAAATAAACTACAGATTCCATGGGGCCTCTCATCTGCAGAACAGCACAGCAATTAAAAGCAAGTGTTGGTCTGATCCCCAGCTCTCATATCCCTCTTCAGCTTGGGCTTCAAGCAGCAGCGTACGTCCTCTAAACTCTCCATCCATATCACAGCTGCTCTCCCACAGGCTGCCTTCTGCTCTCTCCCTCCCTCCCAAAACACTCCACACTCACATGCCTGCATCAGCACAAATACAAACACTGGAGCTAGCGACGCTAACACTGGAGCTAACACGCAAACTGGAGCTAGCGACGCTAACACTGGAGCTAACACACAAACACACACTGGAGCTAGCGACACTAACACTGGAGCTAACACACAAACACACACTGGAGCTAGCGACACTAACACTGGAGCTAGCACAAACACACACTGGAGCTAGTGACACTAACACTGGAGCTAGCGACACTAACACTGGAGCTAACACACAAACACACACTGGAGCTAGCGACACTAACACTGGAGCTAGCGACACTAACACTGGAGCTAGCGACACTAACACTGGAGCTAACACACAAACACACACTGGAGCTAACACACAAACACACACTGGAGCTAGCGACACTAACACTGGAGCTAGCGACACTAACACTGGAGCTAGCGACACTAACACTGGAGCTAGCGACACTAACACTGGAGCTAACACACAAACACACACTGGAGCTAGCGACACTAACACTGGAGCTAGCGACACTAACACTGGAGCTAACACACAAACACACACTGGAGCTAACACCAAAGCCAAAACAACAATCCTAGCTCAAAGCGCTAGGTGAGTGTTGTGTATTAGCTTATGTCGCTACAAAGAGCCAGCCAGGCCATAAAATTAACATCCACAAATGCGGGTAGATTTAGGTATTGATTGGTAAAAAAATGACAATTTCACCAGCCACGTAAATGGGTGGTCAATTTGCAGGGCTCTACAGTGCGGGCATTACATTTACGAATACAAATATAGTGGAAAAAGTCAAGTATGAGCACGTGCGAGGAAAATACTGCAGTAGTTGTTTTCAAAGTATTTCTGCCGTTTTGTTTCATAGCTGCTAATCGCACAAATAAATATCAATCTATATCCCACCTCATGAAGCAACACTGCCTGGCAGGAAAGATTTGTGCACTATGCTGATTCATTTTTGGAGGCGCTGCGCACAGGCATCAAAGTTGGTCAAATTTACTCGAAAGTCTACAAAGTGAGACTTTGTCCTCGTGTTTCTTGGCTATTTACATTGTTTTGTTCACAAGGTTGGCTGTTTTTAAATGGAAGTTTGAGTCTGCTGCTTCAACTGATGCAAAGAGATGTTGTCTACTCCTAGTCAGAACCAAAATCTCTCACACACAGACAAGTGACAGGACTCCAGTGACCTGGTTACCACGGTAACCTCCCACCCTGAACATTTTGTCTCATCTGATATGTTCTCGGGTCACAAAAAATGAAATAGTGCTATCTCTCACATTATTTCTTACTAATAAATGTTTTGTTTTAGAAACATTAGGCATGGACATCAGCTTGTGTATTTTTATTTTAGGTAATTATGGCGCAAAAATATTTTGTCTGACAAATTTTTCCATCTACCTGCCACAGTGGCTGGTGGATCAAAAAGTGGCCGTCATTGTAAATAAGAGGTTGTTCTTAACTGACTTGCCTAGTTAAATAAAGGTTAAAAATAAAAAAAGGGAGAGTTAGCGTTTGAAGCTAACTGTAATGCGGGATGTTTCATCTGAGGCCCAAAAACTTTTAGAACAAATGTTCTATTGAAAAGGACTAGGGATAATATACGAGGTTCATGCTATGTTGGTGATTGATAATTAGCAAGAGGCTTCTGTGTTTTCTAATTGATTGTTAATTAGCAAAAGGGGAGATGATTAGCTTGTAGAGCTAATGAACTTTTTCGCTCGATGACAGTGTTCGCTTAGCGCAGCCTGATTGAGCGAGATGGGTTGGGAGTCACTCAGTCATCTGACGTCGTCGCCTTTGGTTGGCCTACTTTTACTGTGGTGATCGAGCACCAAGATGGTGTCTGTACGACCATACTGGAACTTAATGGTTTTTAATAGACTTCAACTTCAGTCATGGAATGAATCACTTTTGTGTCTGATAGGTCTGTGTGTTTGTGGTGACAGTATGCTGTGAATGTGGCTGACATGAGAATATTCTCTAGATGAAAGATGGTGAATGTACAGTTGAAGTCGGAAGGTTACAAACACCTTAGCCAAATACCTTTAAACTCAGTTTTTCACAATTCCTGACATTTAATCCATGTTTTAGGTCAGTTAGGATCACCACTTTATTTTAAGAATGTGAAATGTCAGAATAATAGTAGAGGGAATTATTTATTTCAGCTTTTATTTCTTTCATCACATTCCCAGTGGGTCAGAAGTTTACATACTCTCAATTTTTATTTAGTAGCATTGCCTTTACATTGTTTAACTTGGGTCAAATGTTTTGGGTAGCCTTCCACAAGCTTCCCACAATAAGTTGGGTGAATTTTGGCCCTTTTCTCCTGACAGCTGGTGTAACTGAGTCAGGTTTGTAGGCCTCCTTGCTCGCACACGCTTTTTCAGTTCTGCACACATATTTTCTATGGGATTGAGGTCACGGCTTTGTGATGGCCACCCCAATACCTTGACATTGTTGTCCTTAAGCCATTTTGTCACAACTTTGGAAGTATGCTTGGGGTCATTGTCCATTTGGAAGACCCATTTACAACCACGCTTTAACTTCCTGACTGATGTCATGAGATGTTGCTTTAATATATAATTTTCCTCCCTCATGATGCCATCTATTTTGTGAAGTGCACCAGTCCCTCCTGCAGCAAAGCACCCCCACAACATGATGCAACCACCCCCGTGCTTCACGGTTGGGATGGTGTTCTTCGGCTTGCAAGCATCCCCCTTTTTCCTCCAAACATAACGATGGTCATTGTGGCCAAACAGTTCTATTTTTGTTTCATCAGACCAGAGGACATTTCTCCAAAAAGTACGATCTTTGTCCCCATGTGCAGTTGCGAACCGTAGTCTGGCTTTTTTATGGCGGTTTTGGAGAAGTGGCTTCTTCCTTGCTGAGTGGCCTTACAGTTTATGCCGATATAGGACTCGTTTTACTGTGGATATAGATACTTTTGTACCTGTTCCCTCCAGCATCTTCACAGGGTCCTTTGCTGTTGTTCTGGGATTGATTTGCACTTTTCGCACCAAAGTACGTTCATCTCTAGGAGACAGAATGCGTCTCCTTCCTGAGCGGTATGATGGCTGCGTGGACCCATGGTGTTTCTACTTGCGTACTATTGTTTGTACAGATGAACATGGTACCTTCAGGCGTTTGGAAATTGCTCCCAAGGATGAACCAGACTTGTGGTCTACAATTTTTTTTCTGAGGTCTTGGCTGATTTCTTTTGATCTTCCCATGATGTCAAGCAAAGAGGCACTGAGGTTGAAGGTAGGCCTTGAAATACATCCACAGGTACACCTCCAACTGACTCAATGATGTCAATTAGCCTATCAGAAGCTTCTAAAGCCATGCCATGATTCTCTGGAATTTTCCAACCTGTTTAAAGGCACATTCAACTTAGTGTATGTAAACTTCTGACCCACAAATAATCTGTCTGTAAACAATTGTTGTAAAAATTACTTGTGTCATGCACAAAGTAGATGTCCTAACCGACTATAGTTTGTTAACCTGTTTGGGATAGGGGGCAGTATTTTCACGGCCGGTTAAAAACCGTACCCGATTTAATCTGGTTACTACTCCTGCCCAGAAACTAGAATATGCATATAATAGATTTGGATAGAAAACACTCTAAAGTTTCTAAAACTGTTTGAATGGTGTCTGTGAGTATAACAGAACTCATATGGCAGGCCAAAACCTGAGAAGATTCTACACAGGAAGTGCCCTGTCTGACAATTTGTTCTCCTTCTAGGGCATCTCTATCAAAAATACAGCATCTCTGCTGTAACGTGACATTTTCTAAGGCTTCCATTGGCTCTAGGAAGGTGCCAGAAAGTGGAATGAGAGCTCTCCAGTCTCTGGGTGAAAAACAGCAGGGGTTTTTGTGAGTGTTCCTGCTGAGAACAATGATACTGAGGAGCGCGTGCACGAGACGACTCCATTTTTTTCTTTCAGTGTTTGAATGAACACGTCGCCCGGTTGGAATATTATCGCTATTTTACGAGAAAAATAGCATAAAAATTTATTTTAAACAGCGTTTGACATGCTTCGAAGTACGGTAATGGAATATTTTGTCATTTTTTGTCACGAAATGCGCCGGCGTGTCACCCTTCGGATAGTGACTTGAACGCACGAACAAAACGGAGCTATTTGGATATAACTATGGATTATTTCGAACCAAAACAACATTTGTTGTTTAAGTAGAAGTCCTGGGAGTGCATTCTGACGAAGAACAGCAAAGGTAATCCAATTTTTCTTATAGTAAATCTGAGTTTGGTGAGGGCCAAACTTGGTGGGTGTCAAATTAGCTAGCCGTGATGGCCGGGCTATGTACTCAGAATATTGCAAAATGTGCTTTCACCGAAAAGCTATTTTAAAATCTGACACCGCGATTGCATAAAGGAGATCTGTATCTATAATTCTTAAAATAATTGTTATGTTTTTTTGTGAACGTTTATCTATGGGTCTGGTAGTTATGGGGACGGGTCTGGTAGTTATGGGGACGGGTCTGGTAGCTATGGGTCTGGTAGTTAAAGGGACGGGCCTGGTAGTTAAAGGGACGGGCCTGGTAGTTAAAGGGACGGGCCTGGTAGTTAAAGGGATGGGTCTACTCAAATCAAAAAGATTATTGGTCGCGTACAGAGATTTGCAGATGTTATCGCAGGTGTATCAAAATGCTTGTGTTTCTAGCAGTGAAGCAATAGTGAAGCAATAGTACCTAGTAAAAACAGTGAAGCAATAGTACCTAGTAAAAAGAAAGAAATTATGAAATATCAGAACGAGAAAAGTTATAAATATGTATATATACAGTATATATGATGTGTGTGTAGACAGTATGGACAGTATATGAATAGACAAGGTGTGTACAGCAGTAGTTATATAGGATATATATATGAAGTGGGTAAATCAGTATGTAAACATTAAAGTGACCAGTGTTCAATGACCATGTACAGCATAGGGTAAAGCAGTCTCTAAGGTAAAGGGTAGAGTACCGGCTGTTAGCTGGCTAGTGACAGTGTCAAAGATTCAGGCCAGGGTCCTGGGCAAAGGCCGGCTAGTGGTGACTATTTAACAGTCTGATGGCCTGGAGATAGAAGCTGTTTTTCAGTCTCTCGGTCCCAGCTTTGATGCACCTGTACTGTTTCCTCCTCCTAGAGTTTAGCGGGGTGAACAGACCGTGGCTCGGGTGGCCTTGATGATCTTCTTGATGATCTTCTTGGCCTTCCTGTGACACTGGGTGCTGTAGATGTCCTGGAGGGCAGGCAGTGTGCCCTGATGATGCGTTGGGCTGACCGCAGCACCCTCTAGACAACCCTGTGGTTGCAGACTATGAAATAGCTATGGTGACACAGCCCGACAGGATGCTCTCAATGGTGCATCTGTAGAAGTTTGTGAGGGTCTTAGGGGCCAAGCCGGATTTCTTCAGCCTCCTGAGGTTAAAAAGGCGCTGTCGCGCCTTCTTCACCACACTGAATGTGTAAAGGGACCACTTCAGGTGCTCTCTCTGCTGTCTGCTGTAGTCCACGATCAACTCCTTAGTTTTGTTGACGTTGAGGGTAGAGGTTATTTTCCTGGCACCACTCCACCAGGGCTCTCACCTCCTCCCTCCAGGCTGTCTCGTCATTGTTGGTAAACTTGATGATTGAGTTGGAGACGTGCGTGGCCAGGCAGTCATCCAGGCAGTCATCAGGGAGTACAGGAGGGGGCTGAGCATGAACCCCTGTGGGGCCCCCATGTTGAGGATCAGTGTGGCAGAGGTGTTGTTGCCTACCTTCACCACTTGGGGGCAGCCCGTCAGGAAGTCCAGGACCCAGTTCAACATGGAGGGGTTCAGACCCAGGGCCTTGAGCTTAGTGATGAGCTTGGAGGGCACTATGGTATTGAAGGCTGAGCTGGAGTCAATGAACAGCATTCTGACATTCTTACATTGGGGCAATATGTGAATTGTAGTGGGTCTAGGGTGACGGAAAGGTGGAGGTGATATGATCCTTAACTAGCCTCTCAAAGCACTTCATGATGACAGAGATGAGTGTTACGGGGCAATAGTCATTTTGTTGAGTTACCTTTCCTTTCTTGGGTACAAAAACAATGGTGGACATCTTGAAGCAAGTGGGGACAATGGACTGGGATATGGAGAGAATTAATATGTCCATAAACACTCCAGTCAGCTGGTTTGCCCATGGACGGAGCTTGGCAGCTCGAGCCGTCAGTATCTATAATACGTGATTGTCTAAGGTCCCTGCCACATACAGTACGTCTTGTGTCTGAGCCCTTGAATTGATTCCACTTTGTCCCTGTACTGCCGTTTTCCCTCTATGACTGCTTTACGGAGCTTTACGGAGCCTTACGGAGGTCATAGCTGGTCTGTTTGTACATGTCCATGTTCCCAGTCACCTTTCCATTGTTAAATGTGGTGGTTACTGCAGCACAGAGGGGAGACAGATGTCTTTACTATAGCAGGCACACACCTTTCCCCGCCACGCACCTTTCCCCGCCACGCCACGCACCTTTCCCCGCCACGCCACGCACCTTTCCCCGCCCCGCACCTTTCCCCGCCACGCCCCGCACCTTTCCCCGCCACGCCCCGCACCTTTCCCCGCCACGCCCCGCACCTTTCCCCGCCACGCCACGCACCTTTCCCCGCCCCGCACCTTTCCCCGCCACGCCCCGCACCTTTCCCCGCCACGCCCCGCACCTTTCCCCGCCACGCCACGCACCTTTCCCCGCCCCGCACCTTTCCCCGCCCCGCACCTTTCCCCGCCCCGCACCTTTCCCCGCCACATACCTTTCCCCATAACACACACTTTTCCCCATAACACACACTTTTCCCCACCATCCCCGCCTCAACACACCCCCCCCCATGGAATAATGTAATCAAAGGGAGGCATGAAGCAGAATGTGGGAGGGGGGCTGAGAGAGAGGAGAGAGCCCATGGTTGGGCTAAGGCAGAGCGGAAATAATCAGCATTAACAGCATTTTAAATCACATCTCATTTAGAATGAAAGGTCTGATCCACCGCCGTTTCCTTTCATTCCTGTGGATTAGAATTCATCATGGCGGCGCTCTCAAAGACATGCAAATTCATGCAAATTCTGGATGCTAGCACCTTGCCTTCCCATATTGCTGTGCGCAACCTCTCTTTGGCTAAGTGAGATAGACAGGATGAAGAGCGAGAGAGGGATGGAAGGAGAGACAGCACTAGGAGAAGAGAGAGAGGGATGGAAGGAGAGACAGGACTAGGAGAAGAGAGAGGGATGAAGGAGAGACAGGACTAGGAGAAGAGAGAGGGATGAAGGAGAGACAGGACTAGGAGAAAAGAGAGGGATGGAAGGAGAGACAGGACTAGGAGAAGAGAGAGGGATGGAAGGAGAGACAGGACTAGGAGAAGAGAGAGGGATGGAAGGAGAGACAGGACTAGGAGAAGAGAGAAGGGGATGGAAAGAGAGACAGGACTAGGAGAAGAGAGAGAGGGATGAAGGAGAGTCAGGACTAGGAGAAGAGAGAAGGGGATGGAAGGAGAGACAGGACTAGGAGAAGAGAGAGAGGGATGAAAGGAGAGACAGGACTAGGAGAAGAGAGAGAGAGGGGGATTGAAGGAGAGACAGGACTAGGAGAAGAGAGAGAGGGATGGAAGGAGAGACAGGACTAGGAGAAGAGGGATGGAAGGAGACAGGACTAGGAGAAGAGAGAGGGATGGAAGGAGACAGGACTAGGAGAAGAGAGAGGGGGATGGAAGGAGAGACAGGACTAGGAGAAGAGAGAGAGGGATGGAAGGAGAGACAGGACTAGGAGAAGAGAGAGAGGGATGGAAGGAGAGACAGGACTAGGAGAAGAGAGAGAGGGATGGAAGGAGAGACAGGACTAGGAGAAGAGAGAGGGGGATGGAAGGAGAGACAGGACTAGGAGAAGAGAGAGGGGGATGGAAGGAGAGACAGGACTAGGAGAAGAGAGAGAGGGGGATTGAAGAAGAGACAGGACTAGGAGAAGAGAGGGATGGAAGGAGACAGGACTAGGAGAAGAGAGAGGGATGGAAGGAGACAGGACTAGGAGAAGAGAGAGGGATGGAAGGAGACAGGACAAGGAGAAGAGAGGGATGGAAGGAGAGACAGGACTAGGAGAAGAGAGAGGGGGATGGAAGGAGAGACAGGACTAGGAGAAGAGAGAGGGGGATGGAAGGAGACAGGACTAGGAGAAGAGAGAGAGGGATGGAAGGAGACAGGACAAGGAGAAGAGAGGGATGGAAGGAGACAGGACTAGGAGAAGAGAGAGGGATGGAAGGAGACAGGACTAGGAGAAGAGGGAGAGGGATGAGAAGGAAAATGGAGAAGGGGAGGTCGAGCGAGAGACAGGGGAAGATGGAAGGAGGGGCAGAGAGAAGGTGAGCATAGGAGAGATGGATAGAGAGAGAGGGAGGAAGAGCAAATGGAAAGAGGGAGTGAGAGAGACATTAAAAGGGATGGGAGGAGCGAGTAAGTGCTCAGTGTGCGGGTGGCGGTGTGCCAGGGGTGGCGGTGTGCCACTCTAGCCCGACAGAGAAGGGAGGGGGGGTTAGTGCCAGGGCTCTCCCTAAAGATGGTCTCCCATGCCAGCCTGCCTGAGGGGCGAAGGCTTGAGAGAGAGGGGGATACAGGAGGGGAGAGAGGAGGAGAAGGCATGTTCTCCATCACCCCACCACACGGTTTAAGGCTCTGAGGCAATGACCGGCGGAGGAGGTGTGTGTATGTATGTGTGTCTGAGTGTGTGTGCGATAGTGTGTGTGTCAGGCTAAGGGGGAGGCCCAGCCGTCGGCTCTGCCAACGCTGTTGGAGTTAGTGAGTTCTACGGGGAGATCCTGACTCATTTCAGGATATGAAAGGAGAGAGCTCAGCAGTTCATACAGACTGCCTCCTGTCTGCATTCACCTGCTCTTCAGCCTGACACACTCTCACACTCTCCACCCGACAGTAGAGTAGCTTGGGAGGGTGATGTACTATCTCCACCCGACAGTAGAGTAGCTTGGGAGGGTAATATACCATCTCCACCCGACAGTAGAGTAGCTTGGGAGGGTAATGTACTATCTCCAACCGACAGTAGAGTAGCTTGGGAGGGTGATGTACTATCTCCACCCGACAGTAGAGTAGCTTGGGAGGGTAATGTACTATCTCCACCCGACAGTAGAGTAGCTTGGGAGGGTGATGTACGATCTCCACCCGACAGTAGAGTAGCTTGGGAGGGTGATGTACGATCTCCACCCGACAGTAGAGTAGCTTGGGAGGGTAATGTACTATCTCCACCCGACAGTAGAGTAGCTTGGGAGGGTGATGTACTATCTCCACCCGACAGTAGAGTAGCTTGGGAGGGTAATATACCATCTCCACCCGACAGTAGAGTAGCTTGGGAGGGTGATGTACTATCTCCACCCGACAGTAGAGTAGCTTGGGAGGGTGATGTACTATCTCCACCCGACAGTAGAGTAGCTTGGGAGGGTTGTGTACTATCTCCACCCGACAGTAGAGTAGCTTGGGAGGGTAATGTACTATCTCCACCCGACAGTAGAGTAGCTTGGGAGGGTAATGTACTATCTCCACCCGACAGTAGAGTAGCTTGGGAGGGTAATGTACTATCTCCACCCGACAGTAGAGTAGCTTGGGAGGGTAATATACCATCTCCACCCGACAGTAGAGTAGCTTGGGAGGGGGATGTACTATCTCCACCCGACAGTAGAGTAGCTTGGGAGGGTTGTGTACTATCTCCACCCGACAGTAGAGTAGCTTGGGAGGGGGATGTACTATCTCCACCCGACAGTAGAGTAGCTTGGGAGGGTAATATACTATCTCCATCCGACAGTAGAGTAGCTTGGGAGGGTAATGTACTATCTCCACCCGACAGTAGAGTAGCTTGGGAGGGTAATATACCATCTCCACCCGACAGTAGAGTAGCTTGGGAGGGGGATGTACTATCTCCACCCGACAGTAGAGTAGCTTGGGAGGGTAATATACTATCTCCATCCGACAGTAGAGTAGCTTGGGAGGGTAATATACTATCTCCACCTGACAGTAGAGTAGCTTGGGAGGGGGATGTACCATCTCCACCCGACAATAGAGTAGCTTGGGAGGGTAATGTACTATCTCCACCCGACAGTAGAGTAGCTTGGGAGGGGGATGTACTATCTCCACCCGACAGTAGAGTAGCTTGGGAGGGTAATATACTATCTCCACCCGACAGTAGAGTAGCTTGGGAGGGTGATGTACTATCTCCACCCGACAGTAGAGTAGCTTGGGAGGGTAATGTACTATCTCCACCCGACAGTAGAGTAGCTTGGGAGGGTAATGTACTATCTCCACCTGACAGTAGAGTAGCTTGGGAGGGTGTGGTACTATCTCCACCCGACAGTAGAGTAGCTTGGGAGGGTAATGTACTATCTCCACCCGACAGTAGAGTAGCTTGGGAGGGGGATGTACCATCTCCACCCGACAGTAGAGTAGCTTGGGAGGGTAATGTACTATCTCCACCCGACAGTAGAGTAGCTTGGGAGGGTGATGTACTATCTCCACCTGACAGTAGAGTAGCTTGGGAGGGTAATATACCATCTCCACCCGACAGTAGAGTAGCTTGGGAGGGTGATGTACTATCTCCACCCGACAGTAGAGTAGCTTGGGAGGGTGATGTACTATCTGGATACACTGTTGAGCTCTACTACAGTACCAACAGTGAGAGGTACAGGAGTGTGTGATCCAGTCTGAATGAATATTAGCTCAGTAAGATACTGTGTGTGTGTGTGTGTGTGTGTGTGTGTGTGTGTGTGTGTGTGTGTGTGTGTGTGTGTGTGTGTGTGTGTGTGTGTGTGTGTGTGAGATCCAGTCTGAATGAATATTAGCTCAGTAAGATATTGTGTGTGTACACATGATGTGTGACAGGAGTGTGTGATCCAGTCTGAATGAATATTAGCTCAGTAAGATACTGTGTGTGTACACATGATGTGTGACAGGAGTGTGTGATCCAGTCTGAATGAATACCAGCTCAGTAAGTTACTGTGTGTGTACACATGATGTGTGACAGGAGTGTGTGATCCAGTCTGAATGAATATTAGCTCAGTAAGATACTGTGTGTGTACACATGATGTGTGACAGGAGCGTGTGATCCAGTCTGAATGAATACCAGCTCCAGCAATATGTGTTTGTATGTAATAAACCATAAACCGATCAGGGGTCATTAATCATTGACAATATGCAGGACAGTAACGTTCATTTGATCACACATTAGCCAATGCAATACACCTGAGATGTATGCCAGATCCCTGACTGCACTAAAGCAAACAGGCAGCTCTTTTGATGCTGCAATATCCTACTATCCTCTCATTTCAAATGTAATACCTGTGAATATACATATGTCTATGTCATGTCATCACTATGTATTCATGTAATATCCATTGAATGGTAATCCTATTTCTATGGTAATATCAACCACCTTCATATAATAACATCATTTCTATGTATTACTGTGTAGGCCGAATACTAAGCGACAACTAGCCTATACAATAACGTGTGTGGGCCCTTCAGCTAGGTTAGTCCTCTGTGTTGGGAGGCTCTTAAAGTTAGCCACTCTGGCCCTGCAGTGATGCATGCCTGGTTTTACTGCGCCTGACTCAGAACACACTGTCTCTATCTCAGCTCTTTATCTTCCCCTCCACACCTCCTCTGGCTGGCTCCCGCCTTCTCTCTCTCTCTCACTCTCTATATCTATCCCTCTCACTCTCTCCATTATTTTCTCCTCTCTCTATATATCTCTATCCCTCTCTCTCTATTTATCCATCCCCCCATTCTCTGTCGTTCTCTCTTCTCTCTATCGACCTCCCTCTTTTTCTCTCCAACAATACTAGCAGCCTGCATACATTTACGATTATAATAATATTGTCTATCTTTATTGCATGGACAATGCTTAAGTGTGTTGTCCATTTGCTACAGGGCATATCCACAAAACAAACAGAGCCTAGCTTGACTACAACGGCTTCCCTTCAAATAAATCGAACAAATCCCGCTCTCCTCTATGAAACAAGACCAGCGCCTGAGAACAGCAATTTGTCATCTGGAATACAATGGTGTCAGGAGGGAAAAAACGGTGTTCGTTGTTGTAATATCACAAACGGACGTGGGAGTTTCACCACTAAGCATTTCAGCTTTAAACATTTCAAAATAAAGCCCATTTGAGGAAATGGAAGCTGAGATCAGTCAATGGTCAGTCTAGCTGACAGAGGAGCTTTGTTTGCCAGGGGGACTTTAAAGTGATAAGGTAGAAGGTCTTCAGGGTGCTTTCACCTGTTCAGCCCCCCCCCCCTCTCTTTTAGACTATTAAAACTATGCCACTTTAGACTATATCAATGAAAGAGATGCACCCAGAGCCTTCACGTCCCAGAGCCTTCACGTCCCAGAGCCTTCACGTCCCAGAGCCTTCACGTCCCAGAGCCTTCACGTCCCAGAGCCTTCACGTCCCAGAGCCTTCACGTCCCAGAGCCTTCACGTCCCAGAGCCCTCACGTCCCAGAGCCTTCACGTCCCAGAGCCTTCACGTCCCAGAGCCCTCACGTCCCAGAGCCCTCACGTCCCAGAGCCTTCACGTCCCAGAGCCTTCACGTCCCAGAGCCTTCACGTCCCAGAGCCTTCACGTCCCAGAGCCTTCACGTCCCAGAGCCTTCACGTCCCAGAGCCTTCACATCCCAGAGCCCTCACGTCCCAGAGCCTTCACGTCCCAGAGCCTTCACGTCCCAGAGCCTTCACATCCCAGTCTGAATAGGCTGCATTGTTTCAGAGGGAGCAGCACAGGAGACATGACCAGTATAAGACAAACAGGCCTGACAGACTACATGACTCTATTAGCCTGTTTCAGTGGACAGCAGGGTTCAGACTGCATGGCTCTATTAGCCTGTTTCAGTGGACAGCAGGGTTCAGACTGCATGACTATTAGCCTGTTTCAGTGGACAGCATGGTTCAGACTGCATTACTCTATTAGCCTGTTTCAGTGGACAGCAGGGTTCAGACTGCATGGCTCTATTAGCCTGTTTCAGTGGACAGCTGGGTTCAGACTGCATTACTCTATTAGCCTGTTTCAGTGGACAGCAGGGTTCAGACTGCATGGCTCTATTAGCCTGTTTCAGTGGACAGCAGGGTTCAGACTGCATGACTCTATTAGCCCAATAGAGTGGACAGCAGGGTTCAGACTGCATGACTATTAGCCTGTTTCAGTGGACAGCAGGGTTCAGACTGCATGGCTCTATTAGCCTGTTTCAGTGGACAGCAGGGTTCAGACTGCATGGCTCTATTAGCCTGTTTCAGTGGACAGCAGGGTTCAGACTGCATGACTCTATTAGCCTGTTTCAGTGGACAGCAGGGTTCAGACTGCATGACTATTAGCCTGTTTCAGTGGACAGCAGGGTTCAGACTGCATGACTATTAGCCTGTTTCAGTGGACAGCAGGGTTCAGACTGCATTACTCTATTAGCCTGTTTCAGTGGACAGCAGGGTTCAGACTGCATGACTATTAGCCTGTTTCAGTGGACAGAAGGGTTCAGACTGCATGACTATTAGCCTGTTTCAGTGGACAGCAGGGTTCAGACTGCATGGCTCTATTAGCCTGTTTCAGTGGACAGCAGGGTTCAGACTGCATGGCTCTATTAGCCTGTTTCAGTGGACAGCAGGGTTCAGACTGCATGGCTCTATTAGCCTGTTTCAGTGGACAGCAGGGTTCAGACTGCATGCCTCTATTAGCCTGTTTCAGTGGACAGCAGGGTTCAGACTGCATGACTCTATTAGCCTGTTTCAGTGGACAGCAGGGTTCAGACTGCATGACTCTATTAGCCTGTTTCAGTGGACAGCAGGGTTCAGACTGCATGGCTCTATTAGCCTGTTTCAGTGGACAGCAGGGTTCAGACTGCATGACTCTATTAGCCTGTTTCAGTGGACAGCAGGGTTCAGACTGCATGGCTCTATTAGCCTGTTTCAGTGGACAGCAGGGTTCAGACTGCATGCCTCTATTAGCCTGTTTCAGTGGACAGCAGGGTTCAGACTGCATGACTCTATTAGCCTGTTTCAGTGGACAGCAGGGTTCAGACTGCATGACTCTATTAGCCTGTTTCAGTGGACAGCAGGGTTCAGACTGCATGACTCTATTAGCCTGTTTCAGTGGACAGCAGGGTTCAGACTGCATGGCTCTATTAGCCTGTTTCAGTGGACAGCAGGGTTCAGACTGCATGACTCTATTAGCCTGTTTCAGTGGACAGCAGGGTTCAGACTGCATGACTCTATTCGCCTAATAGAGTGGACAGCAGGGTTCAGACTGCATGGCTCTATTAGCCTGTTTCAGTGGACAGCAGGGTTCAGACTGCATGACTCTATTAGCCTGTTTCAGTGGATAGCAGGGTTCAGACTGCATGACTCTATTAGCCTGTTTCAGTGGACAGCAGGGTTCAGACTGCATGACTCTATTAGCCTGTTTCAGTGGACAGCAGGGTTCAGACTGCATGACTCTATTAGCCTGTTTCAGTGGACAGCAGGGTTCAGACTGCATGGCTCTATTAGCCTGTTTCAGTGGACAGCTGGGTTTTAATCACTGCTCTGACTCTGTTCCAGTGGGTCGTTTCAACACAATACTGTTTACAGTCTCAGTGGCCCAAAGAGGTCAAAGGTGAGCTCCCTGGCGACAAATACACACTATACAGTTACTTATTGACTGATGTGGGCTGACTAAGTGTCTTTCAATGGGTTGTAAAACTTTAGTGGTGGTATAGGGAAACAAGGGTGATTAAGTCTAAAATTCTGTGTGGTGTGTGTGTGTTGGTATGCATTCATATGTTTATGAGTGTTTGTGTTCTGACCGGTGAGCCCATTTCTGTGGCTTTGTGTGTGAACGTGTGTGTGCCAATTTGTACCTAAATGACAGAGTGGAGTAATGTCGGGGCGTGTAGGAGCGGTAATTGCGCCAGGAATAAATATTTCAGTTTTGTGCCTTTATCTTTCATTTACATAGAGGCTTTGAGTCTGCCAGCTGAATTAGCATAATGAGGGAAGGCAAACGAGCTGCACTTCATGACATTACAAAATGGCCGCCGTCAGAGGGGCCTGTCCTGCTGAGCACTAGACCTACCGAGAGGAGCGGAGAGATGCATCGCTTCAGATCGGTCTTCATTTTGGATTACTAAACACGTCAGCATTTAGCCAAATGCTAGCTCTTATTCATAACAAAACACTGACCTGTTAGCATGGTAGCATAAGGCTAACAGCCTTGCTGAAATAGACTAGACCCTTCAGCCAGCCAGTCACATACACTGTCACCCACTATCATGTTTTGGCCCTGACAAAGTCACTATGACCTGAAAACGTCTGGCACATGTCAGCGTCACCTTTTCTCAACTCTAACGCCAATACATTTGGCCCAATGCTACCACTGGTACATAAAACATCTGTTTGGCCATAGTGCCCTGACAAAGTCATTATAAAACTGAAAACTTAAGGTAAACATAACTTTCATTTCTCTCTTCAAATTCCGCCAAGGCGGCCATTTTCCTACCATTTTCTGCAGGTGCTTCTCTTTCCGCGCGTCCACCATGACCATGCCCTCCTTGACCAGGCTGAGGCCGACGTCGTCCTTGGAGTCGGCGAACTGCAGTGTGACGTGGGGGCAGGTGACGCCGCTGTGCTCCACGTTGAGCAGACACTGGGTATTCTGGATGTCCCGCACCAGGTTGTCCACCACGTCAGCACGCACATCCTCCTAACGGGGGAGGAAGAGGAGAAGAAGGGAGGTCAAGGGGTTAGGCCACCCTGCTGAAGGCTGTCGAGCCGGAACAGTTCATCCTGAAATGTAATTTAACCTTTATTTTACTAGGCATGTCAGTTAAGAACAAATTCTTATTTTCAATGACGGCCTACCGGGGAACAGTGGGTTAACTGCCTTGTTCAGGGGAAGAACGACAGATATGTACCTTGTCAGCTCAGGGATTTGATCTTGCAACCTTTCGGTTACTAGTCCAACGCTCTAACCACTAGGCTAGTCCTCTAATAAAAGGGACTCATATTGTGCTCAGAGAGCGAGACAAGGAAGCCAATTAGGAGTATTGAGGAGCAATAAGACACGCCCGCCATGGCTTTATAAAACAGGGATCAATTGACTACACCCCAACATTCCCCATTCATCTTTGCTCTGTCCCTCTCACTTGCTCTCCTTCCTCTCCTCCTCCCTCCATGCCTCTTGCCCTGGTCCTGTCTCCATGGCAACCCGAGCAAG